>NC_058162.1:5517609-5884372 GCF_020080835.1 Cotesia glomerata
ACTATCTTGGTTTAAAATAATTTACTGAAAAAATTTTTTCGTCTTAAGATAATTATTTTTTATTTTGAAAATAATTTTAATCCTGAAAATTTCTTTAATTCAACTAATTTGCATTATTTCCTGTATATGGTTATGACTCAATAATTTTTTATCACGATTTAAGAAGGTTAACAATATCATTATGATTTTATGCAGATATGATCATCACTTTATTATGAATTCATGTTAATATCATAATGATTTTATCATAAAATTATTCTAAATTTTTTTTTTCCAAGAAAAATAAAAAATTTATAATCTAGTTAAAAAAAAAAATTTTCCCATAAATATTTTACTTATTACGGGTATCAAATGTATATTAATATAGTTTTTATATGAATCTCATATTTGTGTCAAAATTGTGATATTCATAATGAAATTCATCATGATATCAGATGATTACAAGGGAGGAAGGTCTAATAAATGACCGAAACATCGCAGAAATAATAATATAATTTTTTATTATGATCCTATCTTGTCTAGATTCTTGATATACAAATAATTATTAAAATTTATAAAATAAAAATTAGATAAATAAATTACTTAGACTCGAAGAGGATCGTGCGAAGTGATAACGACCAGACAGACGAAAAATTGTAATCGATAAGAGTCTAGTCTTGTATATAACTAATTAAGCAAAGTGATAAACACGTGATTTGATGCAAGTTTTTAATTCTTGTCAAAACTATGGTGGTTTATTAAATAGTATTGAACAAAAAGTTATACCATCAAATCCGTCCGATATTTAAATAAGTATCGAGAGTTTATTTTATTTTTATCATATTTGTAAAAATTATTTGTACAATTAATAGGAACATTAAATTGATATAGAATTAAGTAAAAAAAATTTTTTTAATGAATCGACGTAAATAATTTGATTTGTAAAATTTTTGTGATATTTCTAACTAGATAGGGTGCAATGTATATATTAATTGAAGTTAGAACAAAAATAAATTGAAAATATCTGTTGTGTTACATTAAATGTTTATAAAAAAAATTTCTTGTATTTAAAAATACTCTCGATACTTTTATAAAATGAATTACGATGGATTTGATAGATTACAATAAAATAGAAGAAATAAAAAGAAAGCGATCGAAAAATATTATGTCGGAATTTATTGGACAATATCTAATACGAGTTTATTAAGTAATTTTACCATTATTCATACGTAGCTCAATCGATAGTTATTAATTAAATTTAATTAAAAGAGTATTAAAATAAGTAACAAGACAATGACGCAGGAATAGTTTTTAATAAACTACCGATTTATCGAAAGATTATAAAGAATTAATTAAAAGGAGTAAAGCGTGTGCCAAAATGCGCCCAAGTTGTTAGAAGACGTAATTTATAAGATAGTTCCTGTAGGAATTACGTTTAATTATAATTACATCTTCTGGGTAATCAAAAATAAGCCTATATAAATTTATGTAAGCGGATGAGAGCTTTTATTATTAGTTTTTACTTTGCCTTCGATATTATTATAAATATAATTATGTTATTTTATTTTAAGTTCAATGGTATGTTATTATTATTTTTAATAATCAATACTATCAATTAATTAATCATTTTAGCCGCTAAACCTGTCGATATTCATTTTAGTGTTAGTTTTTATTGTTTTGTACGAGATTTAGGTAAAAATATTAACTCGTTGCCTTTGAAAAACGATTATTGTAATTTTGAGCAATAAGGAATTTAATTTTTATATTTTTAATAAATATTATTTTTATTTTATTTTATTATCTGAATTTTTTTTAACAACTATTCGATTTTATACAACTTACCGTACCTATATCAATAAAAATAATTATTTTTGAACAAAGTAACAAATTTTTTGGAAGCGACTTTTAAAGAAATATATATTTAATATAAAAATTAAAATTCTTATTGCCATTGGCTATTTATCGATTCATTATCGACGAGTTTGTGATAGTAACTTTAATAATTAATTAATTAGTTAATAAAATTTAATAATTGTTTAAATAAAAATGGTAATTAATAATAATGATAGTTATAATTTCTTCCCTCAGAATACAAAGTCGTACTATGAGATTAATAAACAATTTTTTATAGTTGTTGATTAAAATAAATAAAGAGGCTGATTATGTTTAGAAGTATCTAACTAATCCGGGTATTTAATATTATAAAGCAATTAATCAACATTTTTAACTATTTTAATTATAATTAAATTATTACTATTTTTATTTTACTATTATTATTTATTAAGGTGTATATATACACATAAGTATATACAATATTAATCGAAAGTGTATTTCTGGGAGTTTATAAGACATTTTAAATAAAATAACAGGTATAAGTCCAATGTATTAACTTCCCGAAGGGTAACAATATTAATAATAATAATATGTATTGATATTAATAATTAATAATAAATTGTAAACCTACATAAGCCTACTGCTCTCAAAATTTATATCAATTATTTCCCATAGAATTTTTTAATATCACCAGTACGCTAAAATTATTGCGCACTACCTTGCTGAAGTATATTTGTTAATTATCAGTAGTATTATATCTTAATATATAAAACACTATAAATGATACTGGAGTTATCTGACAGCTGTCAATTTTTTAAATTCTTACAATAAATAAATTACATTAATAAAAAATTTTTTTTCAAATTTTGGAATTAAATTTTTTTCATAATAATTATGAAAATTAATTTAGCAGATATTTGATAATTTTAAGAATTTTTTTAACAAATAAATTATTGCAAAAAAAAGTAGAAAAAAAAATGAAAATTAAGTTAGCCGACATTTAAAAATTTTATAATTTTTTTTATTAAAAAAATTATTTCAAAAAAATAAGAAAAAAGAATTTCACTTGTAAAAAAATTGAAAAATTTTA
This sequence comes from Cotesia glomerata, assembly GCF_020080835.1. Taxonomy (NCBI): domain Eukaryota; kingdom Metazoa; phylum Arthropoda; class Insecta; order Hymenoptera; family Braconidae; genus Cotesia; species Cotesia glomerata. The sequence continues at coordinate 5,520,512 of NC_058162.1, forward strand.
AGTGTAATTTTTTAAAAATATTTTTTTGGTCCAATTAAATAAATGGAAAAAAATAGAAAAATTAAAAACGTCGGCTAACTTTATTATTATAAAAAAAAATTGTAGAAATTTAAAAAAATAAAAAATGCAATTTTTATAAAATAATTTTTTTTGCTATAATTTATTTGTTAAAAAAATTATCAAATATCTGCTAAATTAATTTTCATAATTATTATGAAAAAAATTTAATTAAAAAATTTGAAAAAATTTTTTTTATTTGTTAAAAAAAATTAAAAAATGGTTAAGTGACGGCTAATTTTAATGTCATATAATAATTTTATTGGTAAAAAATTATAAAAAAAATTTCTAATGTCTGTCAACTTCAGTGTCATTACAATAATAATAAGCAACACTTAATAAATAAAAATAAACAATTATATTGAGTGCAATAATTAATTTAGCGGCTTAAAAAATTAATATGAATTTTAAAAATTAATAAATTTATCTAATTATTTAAAGTTATGTATTTATATCGTGTATTTTATTTGAAAATAAATTTATAATTAAATTTAAATTGCTTATTGAACTTATCATTGTTGACATTCCACATAACTGACAAAAATTCGTAAAATTTACGAACGTACCCGAATATAGTTCCAAACAAAAGAAGGCACAGAACCGAAAATACTCGAAGTAAGCCCTCATGGCAGGCACAACAATGCTTTTACCGGCATTTCCGTAATTACCTTGTACATTTTGAGAATATCCATTGTGCCGTTAACATTGAGTAGAGAGTTAGACGTCAAGATTAATATGTAAATTATTCATTAATTAATAATCTTGTCAGCTGATTACACAGATATTTTCTGATAAATAAAAGATGATTTTTAAAGAAGGAATTATAATTTAATAATTATTATACTGAGTTTTTGGTGAACTATGGCGGAAAATCAAGCAACAGGTAACATCTTACTTATTTTTATAAACAATTAATTAATTAATTTACAATTAAGTATTTTTTTATGATTCTGAAGTTGAAAAACATCTGATGATTTTTAGAATTTTTTTTAATAAATTAATTGTAATGAAAAAAAATCTTATTAAAGAAATTCTATCTTTAGAAGCTTTAAAATATTGTAAATGCAATTTTTTAAAAATATCTTTTTATACTTAATTTTTTTTTTAAGAAAAATCAAAAAATTGTCAATTGTCTGCTAATTTCAGTAATGAAAATTAAGTTAGCCGACATTTAAAAATTTTTAGAATTTTTTTTTATTGAAAAAATCATTACAGAAAAATAAAAAAAAAATTTCATTTGTAAAAAACTTGAAAAGCTATTAGTGCAATTTTTAAAAAATATTTTTTAGTTCTAATTTAATAAATGAAAAATAATCAAAATTAAAAATGTCCGCTAACTTTAGTATTATATTTCAGTGTCATATTTTTAAAATATTATCAGTAAAAATATGATAGTCAAACTAGCAGACATTAAACAATTGTTTATTTTTTTTTTATTAACTAAATAAGAACTAAAAAAATATTCTAAAAAATTGCATCTATTGTTTTTTAAATTTTCTAGTAGTAGTAGTTTATTTCATATAATGTATGGCCTGAATGGCCTTTTACATCCCTTTCCGCTTACAAGTATTAATTTTGATGATGAATTAAAAAAATAAAATGATATTTTTTAAAATTTTCTATGGAAATTAATTTAGCAAACATTTATTAATTAAAAAAATTTTTTTAATAAATAAATTATAGCAAAAAAAATTAAAAGAAAAAATTGACGTAGAAATTTTGAAAAATTAAAAATGCAATTTTTTATAAATAATTTTTTGCGACAAATTTGTTTGTTAAAAAAAATTAAAAAGTTTTCAAATGACTGCTAACTTTAATCTCATAAATTTTCTACATGTGGGATTTAAAAAAAATTTTTTTATTACACAATTTTTTATTAAGAAAAATTCTAAAAATTGTCAAATGTCTGCTAACTTTATTTTCATTAAAAATTAATTCACGATTTTTTTTATAGATAATTATGTCGAGAAAAATCCGAGTATAGTGTGGCGTCTAAGAGGAATGCCACACTTGAACACATTGGAATCTATGGCTTCTGACGAATATAAAATAATATACGCTGTTGAAATAATGCGATTAAATCAAGACCTATTGACAATTACCGAAGAATCAAAATCAGCAACAAAAGCGTTGGAAATAATAAATGAAACATCTAAAAAAATTTCTTCATTAAACTACAAAGACGTGCTGAGTTTGTACACCAAAGGACTAGCGTACGCACCAGAGAAGTCAGAAGTGATGGCCAAAGCGTATGCAAATCGTTCAGCGATACTCTGCAATGAAAGATTTTACGAATCATCACTGGATGACGTAAACGACGCTTTGGAGATCGGTTACCCAGAAAACCTCAAAGCGAAGCTCTACGTTCGGCAAACAAAATGCTTGATTGCGCGCTTTCCGAACTCATTGCGCGGCGTTGACAATTGTTTGCAAAAAGCGCAGCTCTGGTCGGAGAAAATGAATCCAGCCAACAAGAAAACTACTCAAGCTGTCATTGCCAAGCTAAAGAATAATAAAACAGTTCCAGAGTCCCGTGAAATTTGGTTCGCTTCCGAGTATCTGCCCAATGGTCTCCAAGGAAATCCAAAAATCATGCGAGCCAGCAGCGCTGTCGCTTTGAAATATTCTACGAATTTTGGTAGACATCTTGTAGCTACCCGTGACATCAAAGCTGGTGAAGCCTTGGTTCTTCATCAATCATACGCATCCTCGCTCTACCCAGAGCATTTTTACAATCATTGCTGGTATTGCACTACTGAGTGCCTCAATCCTATCCCCTGTTTGTCGTGTGTCGACATCGTTTATTGCTGTCACAAGTGCCGTGAAAGCGCTTGGAAAGAGTATACCACGACATCGAGTGTAAGGTCATTGGAGTTATGGTCAGAGCTGAAATGTACGTCGGAGAGATTATGGCTGTGAAGATACTTATCAAAGCTCTCAAGGAAACTGGCAGTATTCAAAAGCTTAGGGAGAAAGTTGAAGAAATTGAGTCTATTTCAGGTTATTATTTTTAAATAATTTATAAATCTATTATTGAGAGAATAAGAAAAATTTTGTTTCAAGGATAGTCATACGATAAAATAGTTTTTTTTTAATGAAATTTAGTGTCATTGCGAAGGTTTTGACTTGAATTTGTGCTTTTTCAAGGTTTCATATCATTCTCACCGATAATCAATCTTTTATGATAAGTATTTAGGCTGCATTCGAAAATGCTCTATCTCTAGATACATAATTAAGAAATTACCTTGTATCTTGTGAAATATTGATATTTTTAAAGATATAAACTCATCCCGATATTACACTCATCGAGACATTTCATTTAAGTACCCACATCAATATTTCATATATTTATATATATGTATATATGAGAAATATATCAAAATGCATGTGGGTACTCAAATGAAAGCTCTCGAAGAGTGTAAAATCAGGATGAGCTTACATCTTTAAAAATATCAATAATTAAGAAAGTACAGTGTAATTTAACAAATATCTTGTGAACTATTGACGTTTTTAAAGATATAAGCTCATCCCGATGTTACACTCATCAAGACCTTTCATTTGAGTACCCACATCAATATTTCATATATTTATATATATTAGATATACATGTATATATGAAAAATATATCAAAATGCATGTGGGTACTCAAATGAAAGCTCTTGATGAATGTAACATCGGGATGAGCTTATATCTTTAAAAACGTCAATATTTTAAAAAGTACAGTGCAATTTAACAAAAGTCATTACTTCTTAATAAAGCAAAATGTTCTTTATTTACAGTTTTCAAGTTACCACAGTCACATAGTGACTGTAAGGTTCCTAGTAAATAATATTATTTCATTTAAAAATTTTGTATTTTACAGATCCACTTAATAAAATTTACACCAACGGAAGATTTGATGACAGCAAATACGCAAGTTTTTATTCATTAATGCGTATACCGATGAATGGTTTAACTCATGTACTGCTGTGTGAGAGTGTATTAAAATCAATTGGACTTACGTATTTTCTGGCTGCTCTTACTGACTTATTTGGTGAAAAAACTACCAGCTACGAGGATGTTTTTGAAAATGAAGATGCTCTGTTCATTGCACGATTACTTTACCATCATCAGATGATCATTCGAACAAATGCAGTGAAGGTATTTTTTCATTTATTTATTTCTGATAAGAAAAAAAATTTAAAACAAGTTCTGTAAAGAATAATTTTTTTATAGAATTATAATCATTAATGAAATTATTGTAGATAGAACGAGACAACGAAAAGGGTGAATTTAGGAGACACTCGGGAGTCATTGCTCCATTATTTCAGCTTGTTAATTACAGTTGTGATCGCAATGTCTATCACTTTTTCGCAGATGATAAAAATGCAATGATTGCTATACAACCGATAAAAAAAGGGGAACAAATTTTTATCGGTGTAGGTCCACAATGGTCTGATATAGATACTCAGAGGAGAAGGGCAATTCTTCATTTGGATTATGATTTTCACTGTAATTGCTACGCTTGCAGACATGATTGGTGTCCTTCTTTTCACTTCCCAGCTTGTCTGGTAATTTTTTTTTTTTTTTTATTATTATTTAATTTAATTCTAATATTAATAATTTTATATTATAAATATTTAATTAATAATTTTATATTATAAATATTTAATTAATAATTTTTTATTATAAATATTTAATTAATAATTTTATATTATAAATATTTGATTAATAATTTTTATTATAAATATTTAATTAATAATTTTATATTATAAATATTTGATTAATAATTTTATATTATAAATATTTAATTAATAATTTTATATTATAAATATTTAATTAATAATTTTTTATTATAAATATTCAATTAATAATTTTATATTGTATTTAGGATCAAAATTTATCAAAGAAAGGACGAGAAACTGTTTTGAAAGTCAAGTCGATGGTCGAACGTTGTATTAGACCCTCGCTATGGAATAAAATGACAATTGAAGAGAAATCAAAAGCTAACCTGCCGAAGAGAATCTCTCATATTATAAAAGCTCTTAATATTCTTGGTAAATACTGCAACTACCCTAACAAAGAGCTTCTTGATTACAAAAACGAACTTGTTCAGCATTATCGCGCAGCTGAATGCTTTTAATACTTTCATCTCTTTTATTTTATCCAATATTTTTCTTAAACTTACTACATACCAATTTTTAAGTATTAATGTGTTTGCATGCTCAGTATTTTTTTAAGTTTAAAAAACAAGTACCTTCAGTAGAATAATTTTTTACTAAGTAAGTGTTGACAATTTTTATACCAGTACATTGTTCACTCGTTAAATACTCAAAGACTAATTTTATTATAGATTACTACGAAAAAATATTACTTTAAGTGTATAGAGTATTTTTCTACTAATAAATATAATAATAATTAAATAAATAACTAAAATTTTAAGTAAAACAATTGAAATTATCGTTTGGATCGTGTCAGATTTAAAAGTCGCGCTGAAATTGTAAAGCACTAACCTATACAAGAATAATTTTTATCATTTCAAAACAATACCGTGTTTATAACTATTATCAAATGTCATTGAAAAAACTTAAAGAATTATTATCAACCACATTTATCAGAATGTGGTTGAAACGTGGCACCGTACTCTAAGATTATTAAAAAAAAAATTATATTTTTGTTGCAATAAAATGGTAAGTATAACACTAATATTTTTATTTATTTTATTTATTTTATTTATTTACTTCCCAAAATTACATATATGGGTGATTCTCTGTAAGGACGTCTTAAATCTGTACAAAATTATCCGACCAAGTTATTTTTGATTTTATTAGAAAAAAAATTAATAAGGGCTACAAAACTATCAGCTTAATCATAATAAATAAACAGCCGATTTAATTTTTGCTTTTTCGATGTTTTGCCATATAACATCACAGGGGACTGTTTTTTTTTTTATTAAATTGAGAAAAATCAAGCAAACTATTTCAATGCATTCAACTTTTCAAGTTCTCAATGAATGTTTACATTAGTTAGAATAATATTAAGACTTATAGATCCAATTTTATAAATAAATTATAAATAAAAATAGCTGCCAGGGGACTGAGTTTTGAAGTGGCCCAGACACTTATTTCCAGCACAAACGGTGCTTTGACACTAAATAAAATGACGATAAAGCGCTAACAGCCTTATGGTTATTAACTCAAGGCTAGTTAGATTCTTATAAACCTTACAAAAGGTAAAATAACACGCTGGATTTTTTTTTTGGCTTTGAACTTCTGACAGGGGACTGATCTTAAAATGCCTGGGACAAACTTTGGTTTAATGAATTTAATGAAACAAATTAATTTTCGGTACTTTTTATTGAAGAAGATTGTTAGTTAACTAATTAAGTTTATAAACATCATGGACCAAATTATATATTATGGACGAATAGCTTAAAATTTAATCTTAAAGTTTTAATTTTGGGAATGGGACAGCCCAGGGGACTGATATTTCGGTGGTTTACGAATTTATAGCAAATAAACCAAAATTTATTTCATTTTAGTTTTCAATGCTCCAAATAGAAATGTTTTTTTTACTTTCGTAATAAATTTTTTTTACTAACAAAATAACAATTTTTCTAATAAAAAAATGCTTGGGACAGCAAAAAACATTCTTACAGAAAATCACCTATATAATCCCTATAGAGACAAAAAATGATTGTCTGTAAATAGGGTAGAGAAAAAGAGATAGGCTTAATTAATGCCTATTGAAATACAAAAAATATTTATTACTAATTGAGTCATTCTCATGAGCCTTAAATTATAAATTACAATTTAATTTTTGATCTATTTTATATATTTTTTTTTTACGCCTTTGAAGTCAGTAAATAAATAAAATCTGTAAAATAATTTCAAGCAATATATTATTAATAAAAATATTTTTCAGAAAACAAAACAAATCAATAAATAAAATCAAAATGGAAACAGAAAACATTGAAATATATCAAAGCCTAAAAAGAAAATATTTAATAGTCTACCTTTTGGGTAACTTTGTCGACTGGATCCAAGGGCCTTACCTCTATAAACTATATCTCCACTACGGTTACACAACAACAGACATCTCTACCTTATACATCACCGGATTCCTCAGCAGCGCAATCTCCGGGGTGTTAATCGGGCACCTGGCAGATAAATTCGGGCGTAAAAAATTATGTGTCTTCTATTTTATCAGCACAATAGTGGCCTGTCTTTGCACAAACTACTCTGACCTGATGATGCTCCACCTGGGTCGAATATTCGGAGGAATATCAGCGTCAATTTTATTCTCAAGCTTCGAATCTTGGTACATAAGCCGTCACTTGTCAGCAGATCTTCCTCACGACTGGATGGGCTCGACTCTGGCTTCCTCAACTTTCTACAACGGTCTGTTGGCAATCGCTGCCGGAATTTTAGCCTCAATATTAGCGGACACACTCGACTACGGACCAGTGGCTCCATTTATGTTCGCTATTCTAGTGTGCATCCTCAGCGGAGTCACCTGCATGACTACCTGGCGAGAAAACAGCCACAAGAAAGTCTACTCAAACTTACTGCAAGGTCTAAGTGTGATTTTTCGGAACGACGGCCCGTTGATTTATCTCGGGCTGATCCAAACGCTTTTCGAGACAATAATGTACACATTTATTTTCCTCTGGACCCCAATTCTGGACCCTATCCAGCCGAGCAATGGGTTGATATTCAGCTTATTCATGCTCTGTATAGTCTTCGGCAGCGCATTGCATTCCATTTTAGTTAATTATTACCAAATAAGTCGACTTATGCTTCTTTGTTCCAGCGTTGTTCTCGCGCTATTCAGTATTGCTGTCAGTACAATAGGTATTCACGTTCAAATGCAATTTGATGGAGAGCAAATAGGTACTTATGTATGTCTTGTATCATTTTTGATATTTGAAATCTCAGTTGGAATTTATTATCCAGCTATTGGTTACTTACGTGGGATCATCGTGCCAGAAGTCCACCGGACTAGCGTTGCTAATTGGTTCCGGTTGCCGTCTAATTTGTTAATTTGCGTGGTATTGCTTTATATAAGAATTGGAGTACCTGACAATCGGTTGATATTCGCACTCAGTGCGATGTGCCTAAGTATTGCTTCACTTTACTGTGTTGAATTTGTTAAAGCTTACAAGAGAGATTATTCCATTATTAATGAGGATAAGTGCGTTAATCATTCTAATCCAAAGGTACTAATCGCTTAAGGAAATTATTATTTTTTGATGAGTACTGTCTCAAGATAGTATAATTAATTAAGTATTAAATATTTTAAGTATAGAAGACTGTTGGCTAGTAGTTTAGATTCTAAGCTTTAATTTTTGTTAAGACCAAGTTATAAACAATAAAAATCATTTATTATATTTAATATACAATATTTTAATTATTCTATTAAATAATCTTACAAAATAACTAATAAAACCTCAATTATTGATGATACTGAAATTAGCAGACATCTGAAAATTATTTGAATTTTTATAAAAAATTATTTATAAAAAAAATGTTTTTTTTTTTAATTCTCACTTATAATTTTTGGTAATTATTTACAAGTGAGGTCCACCCTATTTTTGGCCATATCTACACGCAAAGAACAAGATGACACTGGATACCATCCCAAATTATACTCAGTGATATCTGGATTATACTCATTGTAATCTGGATAATAGTCATTGTAATTTGGATTATACTAGCTACTAAGGTAAAAGACCCAGTTATTGACACTTGCAATTTTATTTAAATTGAAAAAAATAAATCAACTCTGATAAATTATTAAATATAATTTTTGAGTTATTAATTTTAAGATAATTGGATTTTTGAGAACATTTTATTTTTTTAATTAGAATAAATTTGCGAGTGTCAAACAACTAGGCCAGTGTCAATAACTGGGTCTTTTATTTTATCTGAAATTTTTTTTCACTCAGTATAATCTGAGATGATAACCAGTGGCATCTTGTTCTTTCCGTGCACTGATAGAAGAATTTATTTGTATTAAAAAATATTTGTCAATAGTTAACAAATCATTTATTACAGACCACTTTTTAGTATTAAATAAATATTTCTTAGTATTTAAAATAATTTGTTTGTATTTAATAAATCTGATATTCATTTATTAAATATTAATAAATCTTTTTAAATACTAAGAAATATTTGTTAAGGACTAAAAATTGGTCTTTAATAAATAATTTGTTAAATATTAACAAATATTTTTAACTATAAACAAATCATTAATTCTATCACTGTGTAGGTGAAAAATTAACATTTTTTAATTTTTTTTATTCTGCCTGTTTTTAGGGCGCATTTATGATAAATATTGTGAAAGAAAAAAATAAAGATTTTGATAGTTTTTTTGCCTTCAAAAGTTGGAAAAAAAATTGGCTTTCATTTTTTTGGATAAAATTTCTACTTTATCTTTTTTTGAAAAGTAGATAAAAAAAACGAACAATAAAAAAAAAAAGTTGAATATTACAATTTTCTAAAAAATTTATAAATTTTTTTGAAAATTTGTTAAAATTGTGATTATTAACTTTTTTTTTTAATTATTCATTTTTTTGTATTTTTCCAAAAAAAGTATATCAAAATTTTCAAAAATAAATTTCATTCAAAAAAATTAAAATTAAAATGGTGGACCCCACTTGTAAATAATTACCTAATTTTTTTTTTTATTTCTACATCTGAAATTTTTTTTCATTGTAATTTAATTGTTGTAAAAATTTTCAAGTGTCTGTTAAATTCAGTATCATAATTATTATATAAATCACCACTATAATTGAGTTAAAAAAATTTCTAAGAATCTTCTTTCTTATAGGGTAACAAAACTTGATCTTTTTTATGACTTTTGTCCATGTCAATTTGTTTGAGTCGCGCATAAATAGCAGATGCGCCTAAAACAATAAAATTACTGAGCCACCAAAGCCACTGTCTAGATTCATTATACCAATAAGAGGCCAATACAGTCTGAGCACAAGCTTTTGCTGTCCCACTTATGTTGTGCGTCAATGGAGAGGTCACTTGAATTTGCAGGGTTGTAACATAGCCAATGGCGAAACCACAGAGGCCACCGACCAACATTTGGAGCCAGAAGTCCAGTTCGCCAAGTTTCTCGTAGTTCAAAAGAGTTTTGAACTCATCATTGTAAGCCATCAAGGGAATGAACAGGAAAATACTGTAGGCGTTGTTGTAATAAGAAAGCAGCCAGATTTCTTGATTAACCAGCGGTAGTATTCGCTTCGTGTAAATTGAGTAGAGTGATAAACTCAAGGATCCTAGAACTCCGAAGAATGTTCCGATTATTGATAGTGATCCTGCGATGTTTTCTTGGTCTACTCCTAACCAGAATCCTCCTACTATCGCTCCGCAGCAAATGATACATCCGAATGATGTTTTTTGACCTTTTAATTTATAAAATTAATTATTAATATATTTATTAGAATCATATATAATAATTAACAATGTTTTAAAATACTTACCGAGTAAAAAATAAGTAAACATTACATTAAATACGGTCGTAAGTGATCTTCCAATGTAATAAAATGCTACTCCAACATATTTTAGACACAAATTATTACTTGCAATCATTGAAGTAAATAGAATTGAAAGTGGAAGAATCTGAAATATAAATAAAATTAATTTTATTTATTTATACTAGCAACCTAGTCACTATACGACTGCCGAAATTTACGAATTATGAATAAGAAAACTTTGGCTTAATGATCTTTTGATATTTATAATCACACTAATAGTTTGGGTACTTTTTAAATAAAATTTAAAAATAAAAGTGCTATCAAAGGATCAATTACAAATAATTTAATGGACAAATGTGACCGAACAAATTTATAGAACCAAAAATCTATTAAAAACTCCTCCAAAAACTTTACATAAAAAATTGACTACTAAAAAATATAGAAAAACTAAAAGGCACTAATTCTTATCAAGACCTTTCTGATGATATCAAATTAAACTATAAAAATTTTTTATAAATGATAATATGCTCGTCACAAAATTTTCCTTTCTCTCTCAATTATTTAAATCATAAATAACTATCGCTAAAAAATATCAAACCCAATTTACGATAAAGATATATCCGTTACTAAATTTTTCTTAGTCTCTTAATTATATAATTTATTTTTGACATAAGGTAAAAGACCCAATACCGGAACGATTTGACAATTATTATTTTATATTTTATCTCGTACTCAATCAAATTAAACAAACTTTTCTTTATTAGAAACCTCAATCTTTTTTTTACATAATAAAATATGAATGAAACTTTAAATTATATTGAAAATATTGAAAAAAAATGTTAATGATGTCAATAGTCTTAGATTTCTGACTTATCAAGGTCTCTTAATGGTTTTGCTAAGAAATCACTCGATGATCTTAAGCTCATAGAAACCTAACGGAAATACTTTTCACTAAAATTTTTTTTTATGTATTAATACAAATACTAAGAATTCGATGCAATTAATTAATAATATAAAAAAGACCCTATTGTTATTTAAAATTTACTGTTCGTCTATTGGTACACCCGAAATGAGCTAATACCCAGTATCGGAACAGTCAGCCATATTGATATTATTTATTGACATTTACGACATATTGTGTTGATTGTTTACATCAAGCACAACAAAAGTTTTTGTGAAATAACATTTAATACAGAAAGTAATTTTATTATAAAAATTGCTTCAAATATTCGTAAATTTTAACTTGAAGAACAAAAGCAAATTTCTGTTTTGAAATTTTCTTTTTTACATAAGTGTCGTCAAGTATAACCGCGAATCGTTTATTTTTTTTTTTTTGATTTTTAGTAAAAATTTATTTGATTTTTTAATATTAAATAATTATTGTTAGTTTCACTATGCATACATGTCATTTGAGTTCTGAATTAACTGCTTAATTTTTTATAGGTAGTAGTAGGATTCCGAAAGTTAAGTCGAAGATAACAATTTATAAATTCAGAAAAATTCCCATAAAGTATTATGATTTGTTAATTAATTATTTAATTAATTCAGCTTACGAAAAGCGGACTCTTTAGATTAAAAAAATTAGTTTTATTTGTCGTTCCGGTATTGGGACTAGGCATTTAAGGTGTTCCGATACTGGGTCTTTTAGACTTTTTCAAAAAACATGTTTTTTTTTAAATATTAAATTCGACAAAATTGATAAATTTAATTATTTTCGTATAACTACATGTTTATTCTATATGATTGGATGAATTATTATTACTAATGAACCATTTGAATATTTTCTAAGTAATAAAAACCAGTCATGTACCCTTCGTCGTTCCGGTATTGGGTCTTTTACCTTATAACCATATTGACATGTACAAAACAAAATAAATAAATAAACAAATTTTATTTATCGCTAAATTCGAATCTATTTACAACTACTTCGAAAAATTATCACAATAAATAAACTATTTTAGAAAAGCATATGAAACATTGAAAAGGTACAACTTCAGATCAAGATCTTTCCAACGATACCAAATTTAACCATAAAAACCCATTTTATCATATAAACACACTGGCCACAAAATTTTGCTTATTCTCTTAATATTATAGATTACAAAATAGTATTAACTTTTTAGTCTTAATAAACTATTAATTTTTTTTTCGACAATGAGTTTTTGAACAATCTTGTAAGTTTAAAAAATAAATAAACTACCTTTTTGATGTTATTAATTGTATAAGGATTGCCATCTGGAAATGATATAGCTGATGGGAATAATTTCGCTAACTTGCTAAGAACAAAACAGATTGTGACACTCGTAAGACATTGGAACCAAGTAACAAACATAGGAGCATCTAGACTCAAATATTTACTTGATAATAATGTTTTGTTAACAAACACAGTTAATATTGAGACCACCCTAAGAAATAAAATACAAATTATTTTAGTTTAATTAAATTACTCACTACTTTTTTTTTTGATTTCTAGAAAACTAGAAAAATATGATGAGACTTACCAATAAATACAGACAACGGTAAAAATTTTTATGTACTTGCTCAGCAAAGTGTCGTTGGGCAGCATGATGATTTGTTTATTTATGTATTTTCTTTTTTATAACCCAACAGTCAGAAGGTCAATAACAGGGTCCCTAAATAAGTTCATATAAATTACATAGTATAACTTAAAACAAAAAGAACAATAATAGAAAAAAAAAGAATAGAAAATACTGAAGTTTTTAAATGTATTAAAATAAACATAATATAGTATTAATTTGATAATAATTATAATATATAATAATTAACTAAAGATGTGAGGGATATATTGAAAGTGAGATTTATAATTAACTAGATTGAATATTATTTAAATTTATTATACGTTATATTTACTGTGAATTTATTTGATTAATTTTTTTTAGGACCACATCCTTCTATCCTCAATTTTTTCGTGACATCGTCAATCCTCTTGGAGTCTTTCGGTGCTTTGTAATTGGAGACGTGATCCACTCTTATCGTCCGGCCAAGAATCTTCACACCATTTAAATTGTCCACTGCTAAAGTAGTGCTTCGCTGGTCCTCGTAGCACAAGAACCCGTAACCTTTCTGTTTTCCAGTGTCTTTGTCTCTCACTAGATTGATATTAACAGGCTCACCGTATTGAGAGAAAATAGTAATTACATCACCTTCTGTTAAATCGTAGGAGAGACCGCCGAAAAATATCCAGGCACTGTCTTTGTACTGGTCGTGCCATGAACTGGTAGACTCTCTTAGCAACTCCTGCTCACCAAGTTTTTTTATGTTTTTAACATTTGTCAAAGGATTCATGGCATTTAATCTCCAATTTAATTGTCAACTTCAGCGTGGTTTTATCTGAGAACCTGAATCGATGAAAAAATATTAGTAAAAGTGTTTTTTTTTATTTGAATATTTTATTAAAATAATAATAACTTACACGTGGCAAATTGACATAGGCAACAATAAATATTTCTTTACGTTTTGCTTGATAATAATCGGTTAACTAAACCTAACCTTGAGGTGTTATGATAATCGAGAACGTTTTTAAATGAGCGGAGAATTTAAGATTTGCAGCGCCTCTAGTGTAGAAATTAGAAAAATAAAATTAGCGCGAAAATTCAAATCAAGAAATAATTCGACAATAAATGATGAAAAAAAAGATAAAAAATTTAATTGATTAGTTCAATGTATTTGATTAATTATAAATCTGAATAAAAAAAAAGTAAATTGTAGAGAAATATGTATAGCACATTGTTACATAACACCTACATGTGTTTTTTTTTTGTTTTTTTAGTATCTGCCTCCGTGGCGCAATGGCTAGCGCGTTCGGCTGTTAACCGAAAGGTTGGTGGTTCGAGCCCACCCGGGGGCGACCTTTTTTATCGACTCAATCAATAAAAGATCAATATTATATAAATAATCTTGATTAATTGATAAGTGATTCTATAATTTTTGCAAATCAATTGTCTCCGTGGCGCAATGGCAGCGCGTTCGGCTGTTAACCGAAAGGTTGGTGGTTCGAACCCACCCGGGGACGAGTCTTTTGCCATCTGTTCAAACAAATTGCAATAAACATTAATTAATGATTAACGTTAATTGATTCACCTGTGATTAATTGTCTCCGTGGCGCAATGGCAGCGCGTTCGGCTGTTAACCGAAAGGTTGGTGGTTCGAACCCACCCGGGGACGAATCTTTTGCCATCTGTTCAAGCAAATTGCAATAAACATTAATTAATCATTAACGTTAATTGATTCACCTGTAATTAATTGTCTCCGTGGCGCAATGGCAGCGCGTTCGGCTGTTAACCGAAAGGTTGGTGGTTCGAACCCACCCGGGGACGAATCTTTTACCATCTGTTCAAAAAATTGCAAATAAATTGATTAATTATTAATGTTAATTGATTTGCCTGCAATTAATTGTCTCCGTGGCGCAATGGCAGCGCGTTCGGCTGTTAACCGAAAGGTTGGTGGTTCGAACCCACCCGGGGACGAATCTTTTGCCAGCTGTTTAAATAATTTTCAAAAAAAACGTTTAATTATGAATAATCATTAATCCACCTGTAATTAATCGTCTCCGTGGCGCAATGGCAGCGCGTTCGGCTGTTAACCGAAAGGTTGGTGGTTCGAACCCACCCGGGGACGAATCTTTTGCCATCTGTTCAAAAAAATTGCAAATAAATTGATTAATTATCAATGTTAATTGGTTAATCAGTAATTAATTGTCTCCGTGGCGCAATGGCAGCGCGTTCGGCTGTTAACCGAAAGGTTGGTGGTTCGAACCCACCCGGGGACGAATCTTTTGCCAGTTGTTTAAATAATTTGCAAAAAAAACGATTAATGATAAATATTTATTAATCCACCTGTAATTAATCGTCTCCGTGGCGCAATGGCAGCGCGTTCGGCTGTTAACCGAAAGGTTGGTGGTTCGAACCCACCCGGGGACGAATCTTTTGTCATCTGCTCAGAAAAATTGCAAAAAAATTAATTAATTGTCAATGTTAATTGATTAATCAGTAATTAATTGTCTCCGTGGCGCAATGGCAGCGCGTTCGGCTGTTAACCGAAAGGTTGGTGGTTCGAACCCACCCGGGGACGGATCTTTTAGCAATTTCTCAAAAAAAATATATTCTGTAAAATTCTTTTAGAAAATCAATACTTATTAATTGATTCCAAATTTTAACTTAGAATCAGACATCCAATTATTTAGTATTTGCTTTCACAGTCTGGTAGTTAATTGTTGGATCCAACGCGTAATCTTCAATGTAAGTCGATCGTTGTTATGATAATTAGTTTCTTGTTTTTTGCAGGGCTCCAATAAAATCTAAATCTTTTCTAAAAATATAAACATTACTATGACAAATGATATATGTATAAATATATATATATATATATACATATGTAAATGATATATGTATATATGTATAAATTGAAAAATCGAGTTACTTTCCCAATTTATCCATTCACTTCTAAATTATTTCCTAGTCATAGAATTTGTTAAATATGAGATCAACACTGACGTTATAATTATTTTTTATAAATTTAGTCATTATAATTCAATACTTAAAATTATAAATTTATTTGGATCATAATTACAACACATATTCATTGATCAGAATATCTGTTTTAATCGTGAATTACTTACTTAAATTATCATATAGAATAACAAAACGGAAACTCAGTTCATTTCTTCGACTTTACTGATTTTTTAAAATTATTTTTTAAATTATTTTACTTCTGATGAAAACTTTTTCTTTTAACTGAAGTAAGCTTTTTATATTTAAGGAGGTCCTTTCGCCGCCAATGTAAAATAAAAAATATTAGATTATGAGTAAATTTAATTTTTTTCTAATAGTTAAGGTCCTTATTTATTTTATAGTGAGGTTTAAATTATACTTTACCGGACAAATTTTTGAAAAAATAAAATTTTTAAATGTTAGTATTTGTTCAGAGTCTTACGAGAAAATCAGACGTTTGCAGTATTTCTCGAATTATACTATCAGTCATGGATTAGATGAAGTAAAAAAAAACTAAAAATCAGATTTTCGAAATATTCAGGTTTCTTTTTTTGCAATAAAATATATCAGTAACCGAGATATTTATTGAGAAATTAATATTTAAAAATCACAAAAAATTCTCAAGTTACCTACAATAAAATGGAGTCAAAAGATTTGGCAACGTTGCGTAGCGCGCGAGCTTCAGACCATTCAATAAATTCAAACTAAACTTTAACGCGCTTATGTTTTTCATGCATACTTATTAGTTAATTTATTGTTAACAAATTTTCATAATTCATAATTGAAAAATAAAACAATAATTAAAAAATACTAGCATTCCTGCCATGAGACATTAGAATGTTATGGTTTTGTGACTAAACATTTTTAATTAATTTATTTATTTACACTGACTGCAAAAAGTTAAACACGGTTAAGGTTAAATTGTGCAAATAAAAATGTAAACAACCGAAATAAAGCGTTGCCAAATCACGGACAGGTTACTAACAGCTGATTTACAACAGTCAAATTAATTTTTGTATTTAACTATTTTTTTTTTTTAATTTTCAAAATTTCAACGATTAATGCCTCATATAATATTTATTTTTTAATTTTAGGAATTTTTATGGATTTTGTATTTTAATTTATTGAAAATTTACTACTACAGTTGTTATGACTCAACTGGAGCGAAAGGACTTCCTTAATGAGATTTCACAAATAACTTATCAAAAAATTTTAACACTTACGAACTCCAGAAAAGTAATTGCGTTTTTAAAGTGCAAAATTTTGACACTTAATAGATATATATATATATATATATATATATATATATATATATATATATATATATATATATATATATATATATATATATATATATATATTAATGAAGTAAAATTTAGGAAAAATAATTTACTTAATAAAATTTTGATTGGAAAATTTTTTTAATAATTTACTTAAATAATAATTTTCAATGTAATTAAATACAAATTACTTAAACAATTGAATATTATGGGTTGCGGTCAACTAGTCAGATCGACAACATTCCAAATTATTAAAACTCTAGAAAATTTAAAATTCCGCTACATTCAAAGTTTATAAAATACATTAGCTTAAATAGAATAACAGACGATAAACAATTTTGTAAATTATAAAACACCGGGTTATCGAATAAAAGTAAATATAAATCTTATATTCCTCAAGAGTTAAAATTAATTTGATTTCGAAAAAGGGTTGTTCCGACGTATATTCATCCGAATACTCATCTATCCGAATAATGATTCGGCCGAAAATTACTCATCCAAAAAATTGGAAATTTTTCTTAGATGGTCCACCTTTACAATCATGAAATTTGAGTGTTTTCCATACATGCTTGTAAATTAAAATAAAATTAATTTTTAAAAATTAATTAATTTAAAATTAATTAAAAAAAATTTCTAATCTAATTATAAAATTATTTACATTTTTCGGCTAAATGAGTGTTCGTCTGTTCATTCATTTTGGCGTATAAATTTTCGTTGTTATGTTTTTTAATTTATTGAGACTTTGTGACTTTGAAAGATTCTATTAATATAGCTTTAGATTTTTCTTTATTTAAGATTATATTTTTCGGAATTTTAAAATTTGTAAAATTAATTATTTTAAATTACATTTAATATTTACTTTCTAAGTTCTAGTAATTTGTTAATTCGGAATGTTGTTAGTCTGACTAGTTGACTGCAACCCAATATTATATTGAAGATTTTATTATTTGAATAGAACTAAATTTGTAGGCGGCAGCACTAAGCGACTAATAATAACAACAATCATATCTATGACAACAAAAAATCAAATGACATCTTGAAGTTTTGTTCTATTTATGATTTCAGAAAAACAAATCTCTAAAGTGATAATTAAATAAAAATAAAAATAAAATCAAGATGAATCGATTATTCGGGCGTGCAAAACCAAAAGAACCAGGTCCAAGTTTGTCTGATTGTATAGCAGGAGTAAGTTCTATAATTATATTTAATTACAAGTTAGGTTAAAATGACCTTGCTGGTAATGATTCATCCAAGATGAAAAAATTCCATTCTTAATAATTCCTAAAGACAATTGACATTAATTTTTTAACTGATGTACAATAGGTAGACAGCAGAGCTGATACAGCTGAAAAAAAGATCCAAGCTCTAGATGTTGAGTTGAAAAAATGCAAAGATCAGATGCTCAAGATGAGAGACGGCCCGTCTAAGAACGCTGTTAAGACCAAAGCGTTGAGAATATTAAAACAACGTAAAATGTACGAGAGTCAAGTGTCGAATCTGAGACAACAAGCCTTTAATATGGACCAGACTAATTATGCTACTCAGTCATTGAAAGACACTCAAATTACTATTGCAGCTATGAAAGACGGAGTCAAGCAAATGAAGAATGAGTTTAAAAATATTAATATCGATCAAATTGAGGTAAAAAGCGCAGGATAGATTTATAAAAAAATTTATCAATTGCTTTATTAATAATTTTTTATATTTAGGATGTCCAAGATGACTTGGCAGATATGCTAGAGCAATCTGAAGAGGTCCAGGAAGTTCTTGGTCGTAGCTATGGCACGCCTGAAATTGATGATGATGAACTCAATGCTGAATTAGATGCTCTAGGCGATGAAATCGGCCTGGAAAGCGACGGTTCATTTTTGGATGACGCCATTACTGCTCCAAATGCTCCCGATAAAGAACCTGGTGCTGCATCTATCAGAAATAAGGTTGGTTGTTTTTTTTTAAATAATATTTTTAACCCGTAGTGGTCATTATGGGTCTAGATGACCCCAGGCAATTTTTGAGTTGCTCTTGCTTCGAAGATATCATTCAATATGATGATTACATTGATAACAGTATAATATCGGAAGCATGAAAAACTCTAAGGTTCATTTTACGTGTTTCCAAAAACTTTACAAACTTGAAGGCCATAAATCTACTATATAATACACTAGCTGTTACTCGCCCGCTCCGCTGGGCGCTTTATATAGAATTGCCTTTTTAGATCTAGACTTGAAATTTAATTAGAGTATTGTTTTGACTTGTACAGATTCCCAATCCTATCGAACTGGTATGCACATTTTATCCATGTAATTGAATATTAGCTAAAATAATTTCTGGGTTCGAATCCCAGTCCGAGCTATCTAATAATTTTTTCTCGCATATTCTATAAACTCGCATTAAGATGATCCTCTCCACATTCCTTTCTCAATCCTTTCCTACCAATATCCTGTTACGTGAATGTGGAACGCTTCACGTAATAATTATCGTAACTCCTATTCTTTCCCGCTTCACAGCATTATTTATATTTGTAAATTAAAATAATATGTAATTATTTTAGCTAATATTCATTGTAATTTTCAATGTGCAATCATTATAACATTCCCGTGATTTTCTTACAAAAATTAATAATAATTGATATGGAAAAAAAAATTTATAATGAGCATTGAAAGTTTCAGTTAAAGAAATTGCAGGTCTCATAAGTGAAGAAATCTGCCTAGTATATAAGCATAACCAATAGAATTAAAAAATTGAATTTAAACAAACGACAATCGAATAGAATAAATTTAGTTACAATAAAAATTCATTATTTCTAAGTCAAAAAAATATAGGTTCCGGATAAGTAATCACCACCATATCATATACTAAAACCTTCTCCGAAACACGTTGCATCTTATGGTATAAGTATTATTCCAATCGAATCAGTAGTTTTCGCAGTATAACCGGACAAAAAAACCGGCTCTCCATTTATTAATATAGATTTGTCAGGCCGAAACTTGAATATACCTCACTAGTTTGCTCTCTTACCCAGTTAGGACAATCCGCCAAAATTGAAAAAGTTCAAAGAAAATTTTTAAAATTTTTAATTTGGAAAAAATCTGGATATTATCCGCCTCGAGGAATTGAAAATCTTGTACTATACACTGAATGTGAATACCTTACACTCAATGAAAGGCGACTATGTACGGAATTCTCTTTTGCTACAAAACTCTTCAACTTGGTGGATTGTCCTCAACTCTTAGCAATGTTCAAGTTTAAAGCACCTAGTCTGGGAGTAAGGAACCATATTCCTACATACATATCAGCTGCCAGGACCAATTTCGCACAGTCTGCACCTATTTATCGCATTTTTGATACAGTGAACCGTTTTTGTAAATCAGAATCTTTACTTGACCCGTTGTGCTGCCCTACTGGGTACCATACGGCGTCTCTTGGCAATATGGTAATGAAATGGCGGTAAATTTGTGCAAACTTTTTTTATAGTGTTAAATTATCTAGGATCTCCAATATACCGCCAGGCTACTTATTTAACAGTAGTTTACGCATAAATATTATATTAGTTATAGGACATCTTGTTAAGCTTTGTAAATATATAAACTTATATTTACATTATTTATAATTCTGTTAACCCTGTTAATGGCGAAGTTGTTGGGTTTGTTTTTCAATTGCACAAATCAATATACTTTTTGAAAAGCTCGATATGACACCACTTTTTTTTTTCAAAGTATGCGATATCCGGAGTAAAAGTCCGGAAATTATTTTCATTTATCTTAAAAAATGAAGTTTTTAGTAAAAAAAAAGTCAAATTTTTCGAAATTTGACTTTCTCGCATTTTTTTTTTTTTATAATTAAACAATTGAAAAAATTAAAAAACGATTAAGTTATTCATCGGAAGTGTTAAGAATTACTCTCATGTACGGCTCAAGTGAAAATATTGAAAAGAACGCAAGTAGCAACAATTTTTTCCGTGCATGTAGTCAACTAGACCCAGTATGCCCACTACGTTATTTTTAAGAATAATTATTAATTATTTTTAATCATTAATTATTATTTAATAATTATTTTTAATCATTTGATGTCATTCATTTTTTTAGGACGGAGTTCCTGTCGATGAATTTGGATTACCCCAGATACCAGCTAGCTAAGTCAATTTAAAATTTTAATCTATTCAAGTCACTACTACAATTAATTACAGCTTTATGAAAATGATGTAATCAATTTTCAGCTTTATAATAATTACAAAAATTCATTTTATTAAAATAACAAAAAAAAAAATAATAGTAGAAAAAATTTATTATCGAATAATACATTAATTAATATTTTTTTCATTTTTAAAGTTTATTAAAAAATATTATAATTCTTTAAATTTAATTAAAAAGTATATTTAAATGAAGGCCAAGTGTGTCTGATGATAAGCAATTATGTACAATGTTTAACCTCAGTAATCCAAAGTAAATATATTTTTTGCCACGATAACTTATATTTATTTTTAATTTATTATTAATTAATTCATCATTGGTTTTTTGGCTATAAATATTTTAATTATATCTTAGAAAAATAAATAAAAAATAGTTTAATTGATCTAATATAAGTATAATATTATTTAACTTTAAGTCGAGGAATATTGTGTGGTATTTGCCGTTCGACTTCTCTGTACCGATCGCAGACGACTTTAATACTTTCTTTCGCTTCATCAAAGTGTTCGGCCTCGAAGCCGTCGACTTCTAAGTAATGGTGTGCATGTGCTTTGCGTTGATACAGTTTTTCAAATTGATTAATTATATTCTTTAACATCAATCGCATTGATGTTGAGTTGAGAAGACACAATAGAGACGCGGGATGACCCGCTGGAGGCACATTGCATAGACCTATTTTCATAACTTCTTTACTCCACGGTGTAAATTTAGCCTTATTCTGAAATCTAATTTTTTTATTTTTTAGTAATTAAATTTAAAGTCAATACTGATAAGAAAATTTACTGATAAGTAATTTAATCACAATGAGTTAAAAAATATTTAATTATATTGATTAAATTATGCAAATCATTACCTCTGAATATTTCTTATCATATCATCCATGGAACAATTACCTCTGGCAATGTGGCCAGCACTAATTATCACAGACTTTGGATTTAATGGATCCAATTTAATTAACTGATGCGAACGAGACCATGCATTCATGAATAATTCATCTTGTACCCTATTATAATATTTTACATGTTAAAATTTTTCCAAGACTTGCTAGAAAGATTTAATTTTTTTAAGACATGAATAAATTATTTAACTCACTTAGTTTTTTTAGTAATTGTTAATTTAGGAGCAGTCATTGATATTGGGCTAACACTGCTGAAAATATAATGCAATTGTGGATAAGGTACTAGATTTGTTACTAAATCATTCATATCAGTATTCAAACTTCCAGGAAAACGCGCTCCACTGCAATAAAAAAATTAAATATTAAAATTAAAAATAAATTACAAATAATCTATATTATTAAGAAAATAAAAATTTTGTTTTCAGGATAGTTATATAATAAAATCGTTTTTTTTTTTTAGTAAAATTTAGTGTCATTGCAAAGGCCTTGACTTGAATTTGTGCCTTTTCAAGGTTTCATTTAATTCTCACCGATAGTCAATTTATTGTGATAAATATTTAGGCTGCATTCGAAAATGCTCTATCTCTAGATACATAATTAAGAAATGACCTTATATCTTGTAAACTATTGACATTTTTAAAGATATAAGCTCATTCCGATGTAACATTCATCGAGACCTTTCATTTGAGTACCACATCAATTTTTCATATATTTATATATTATATATATGTATATATGAAAAATATATCAAAACGCATGTGGGTACTCAAATGAAAGCTCTTGATGAGTGTAACATCGGGATGAGCTTATATCTTTAAAAATGTCAATAGTTAAGAAAGTACAGTGCAATTTAATATAATTAAGAAACGACCTTGTATCTTATGAACTATTGACATTTTTAAAGATATAAGCTCACTCTGACATTACACTCATCAAGACCTTTCATTTAAGTACCCACATCAATTTTTCATATATTTATATATATTATATATATGTATATATTAAAAATATATCAAAACGCATGTAGGTACTCAAATGAAAGCTCTTGATGAGTGTAACATCGTGATGAGCTTATATCTCTAAAAATGTCAATAGTTAAGAAAGTACAGTGCAATTTAACAAAAGTCATTTAATAAAGCAAAATTTCAATTTTCTATAGTTCACAAGTCACAGCAGTCACATAGTGACTGTAAGGTTGCTAGTAATTAATTACAAGAATTACCTTGTTAAATGTAGTAACATATTTACAACAATACTATTCATATCTTGGAATGGTTTGCAGGTAGCGTTATAATTGAGCTGATCAACATTATCCTTTTTACAAATTTGGGAGTTGCAGATGTCGAGCAAAGCTCCATTATCTGCTGGAAAGACACAGGTTGCGTGATCAATTAGTTCTTTACTGGCAAGCAAGACGTTGTAAGGAGCCGTAATTACATCCTGGGCCGCCGCTGGATGGACACTGGACAGAAATTTGTCTACGTGAGGGTACTCATCGGCAAGAAGACTCAGAGTCGCTGTTCCTAGACCGGAACCCGTTCCACCGCCCAGAGAATGGGTCAATAAAAAACCATGAAGACTATCACACCGCTCTGCGGTTTTTCTTATTGTTTCTTCGAGTTTGTCGTGGTAATTTCTGCCATGAGTGTAGTATCCAACAGCCCTAGGAATAAATTTTATTTTTTTCAGTCATTTTAAAATTTTAATTCTATTTTTATAAAATAGTTTTTTTTTTTTTTTTTTTTTTTTCATTACCAGTTGTTTCCTGAACCAGGATAGTTTGTCACAGTACAAGTTTGGTCGAATAAATTTCTCAGAGGACCTTGTTTGAATCTTGACACCACGCTGTCTTCCATATCTATTAAAACCGCCTATAAAGTTTAATCATTTTTATTTTAATTAAAAAAAAGACACTGAAGTTGACAGACATTAGAAATTTTCTTGATTATTTTATAGCAATCAAATTATTCTGAATAAAATTTAATTAAAAAATTCCACATGTGGAAATTAAAAAAAAATTATTAGAAGACATTTTTATTATAATAATTAATTTGTCATAAGAATTAAAAAAATTGACAGCTGTCAGCTGATATTAGTATAATAATTAAAAATTGTTAATTATAACAAATTTTTATGACATTAAAGTTATAATACTAAAGTTAGCCATTTTTAATTTTTTTTCAATAATTAAATTGGAACAAAAAAATATTTTTAAAAAATTGCACTTACAATTTTTCAAGTTTTTTACAATTGAAATTAAAAAAAATTTTTTTTGTAATAATTTTTTCAATGAAAAAAACATTCTTAAAATTTTCAGATGTCGGCTAACTTAATTTTCATATTAAAGTTAGCTGTTACTTAACAATTTTTTAATTTTATTTAACAAAAAAATTTGTTTCAAAAAATTATATTTAAAAAATTGCATTTTTTATTTTTAAAAATTTTTATACGTCAATTTTTTTTTCTAGTTTTTTTTTTGCTACAATTCATTTGTTAAAAAATTAATAACATTAAAGTTAAAATATAAAATTAATAACGTTAAATTAGAATTAAAAAATATTTTTAAAAAATTGCACTCATAATTTTTCAAGTTTTTTACAAACGAAATTTTTTTTTAATTATTTTGTAGTAATTTTTTTAATAAAAAAAAATTCTAAAAATTTTTAGATGTCAGCTAGCTTAATTTTCATATAAAATTATTAAATATATGCTGAATTAATTTTCATCAAATTCTTACCCGTGCTTTAACTTTAGCAGAATTCAAATCAGAAATTCGCTTGAAAGAAAATTTTCCCGAATTATCGGGGACATAAAAAAAGCTATGGAATGCATCAGCGAGATCATCAATATTTTTTTTATGATCTTTTTGGAATTTTAATTGATTTACACCCCCGCTTGATGTTTCTATGCCATACTCGTGCAATGCCAATGGCCAAAATGCACTTCCAATTTGATTTCCACATTGTCCAACTAAAAAAAAAATTATTATAATACTACATTGATTCCAATAGACCTACGGTACTAGCCTTCTTAGATCTTGCAAAAGCATTTGACACTGTCAACCACAAGCTGCTTCTAGATAAACTGTGGAGAAAAGGTATAAGAGGCCTACCTCATCAACTACTTAAAAATTACCTTACTGACAGACAACAATGTGTAAAGGTTAATAAATATACTAGTGAATATAAATAATAGTTTAAAAAAACTAAAAACACGCTTTTTATAGAAAACCAAACTAAAAAATAGAAAATAAATTTAAATTAAGAATAGTGTTAAAAATTTCAATAAATATAAATTAATAATAGTGTGAATAAAAAAAATGTATTTTATTTTAAAAAAAGCGTGAGGTGCATGGTGTCAATAGTTATAAATATTTTATTGACAGATATGAGTAGAGTGATTATCATTTTGATAATATCTTAAAAGCACCCCACGCTTTTTAAAATAAAATACATTTTTTTTATTTACACTATTATTAATTTATATTTATTGAAATTTTTAACACTATTCTTAATTTAAATTTATTTTCTATTTTTAGTTTGGTTTTCTATAAAAAGCGTGTTTTTAGTTTTTAAACTATTATTTATTTTTACTTTTAGTTTGGTTTATTTATAAAAGCGTGATTTTTAGTTTTTAAACTATTATTTGTTGATTATCAAAAATATTCAGGCGCGCAAATTACCCACGGAGAGTTACATACTGACATACTGACATACTGACATACAAGTGAAGCTAATAAAAAATAATTATTTATAAATATTATAAATACGGGGAATCAGAGTTCGATTTCGGAGAGCGAGCCTGAGAAACGGCTACCAGAACCAAGGAAGGCCGCAGTCGCGCAGATTACCCACGGAGAGTTACATACTGACATACTGACAAACTGACATACAAGTGAAGCTAATATAAAGCGTGTAATAAGGCTGTCAGGGTTGGTGTACCGCAAGGCACCATTCTTGGCCCTTTACTATTCATACTGTATATTGATGATATTTTTAATGTAATTCCAAGTAATGATATTGTTTCTTATGCGGATGACACAGCTATATTATGTAGTGGTAATAGCTGGGATGATACTAATTTACTCTCAACTGAATGGTTGCATAAAATAGATTGTTGGCTTAAGGGTAATCAACTTTCCCTGAATATAGATAAGACAAATTATATTACTTTTGGTAGTTACATTGATAGTGTTCCTTACAAATACAAACTATTTATAAGCAATAAAGAGATTAATAGAGTAGATAGCTGTAAATATCTTGGAATAATCTTTGATAAGAACATGAAATGGAACATTCATACTAATGAACTGGCAAAAAAAATTAAATTTTTCTTGTATTTGTACTATAAGTTGAAACATTGTATACAACCTATTGTAATAAAAACAATATATTATGGGTTGTTTGATAGCTTAATTAATTATGGAATAATTGCTTGGGGTGGAGCATATGAAAACTCCGTTAAATATCTTGTTAATGTACAAAATAAATTAATAGACATAATATTCATTAATAATCAACTAACTGCCCCGCTAAAACTCAAAGAAAATTTTGTTGTCAGTGCTTTAAGGTAGTTGTAGCGTGATAGGCATTTCAACAGAAAATTATGAAATTTTTTTTATTGAAAGATAAATATATTAATAATTCACTACCAAAATTTCAGATCAATTGACCGCACCGTTTTTGAGTTATTAATTTTTGAAATTGCATCTTTTACACGTAGCGGTATAGAGAGATGATAAAGTTAGTATGAAATCTTTGGCCCACTCGAGTGGTATGGAAAATTTCATACTAACTTTACCATCTCTCTATACTTCTACGTGTAAAAGATACAATTTCGAAAATTAATTACTCAAAAACGGTGCGGTCAATTGATCTGAAATTTTGGTAGTGAATTATTAATATATTTATATATATATATTAATATATTTAATATATTTATACAGAGATTATGTTACTTGGTATCTTTTGATAACGTCTTTGATTAGTTTTCTCATTTGCTATCGAATTGGTCCTGTTACTAATGACAGAACTAAAAAAATTATTCAGTGGTTTTTACAGGTAAATATTTACACAAAAATATCAGTTTTATTTTATTATTCTTCTTATAAAATTGAAAATTTAATATACTTATAAATTTTATTTTTTAGGCCGCTGGGATGTTGATAATATACTGCAGCAGTTATTTTACTGAAGCATCAATATCATTTTGTATATTAAATTTTTTAATTTACAATTTTCCGATCGTCGTATACCACAAAAGTAAAAGTTACTGGTAGGTTTAAGTCACTGCGATAAATTGTTATTTTTTTTTATACACGCTCCGTTTATTTTGTATGAATAATTAATTATTTTATTAATAAACTGTATTTATTTTTACTCAAAAAAATTGATATTTTTATTTATTATTTTATTATTTACGACTCGGCAGGAAAAAATTGTTTCCTGAACGACGGAAATTACTGACTGAGAACGAATATCGACTCCAAGCAATCCGAGAAACTAACAAAGCATTGGATGAGTTGAAAGGATATTGCTCGAGTCCTGAATCAAATCCTTGGAAGACTGTCTTGCGGTTAAAAGATCCAATAAGGTAATTTTTATTGCCATCGGAATTTAATAATCTAAAATAAATAACAAAATTTGTGGTAGTGAATTATTAATATATTTATCTTTCAATAAAAAAAATTTCATAATTTTCTGTTGAAATGCCTATCACGCTACAACTACCTGGGTTGCAGTCAACTAGTCAGACTAACAACATTCCGAATTAATAAATTACTAGAACTTAGAAAGTAAATATTAAATGTAATTTAAAATAATTAATTTTACAAATTTTAAAATTCCGAAAAATATAATCTTAAATAAAGAAAAATCTAAAGCTATATTAATAGAATCTTTCAAAGTTACAAAGTCTCAATAAATTAAAAAACATAACAACGAAAATTTATACGCCAAAATGAATGAACAGACGAACACTCATTTAGCCGAAAAATGTAAATAATTTTATATTTAGATTAGAAATTTTTTTTAATTAATTTTAAATTAATTAATTTTTGAAAATTAATTTTATTTTAATTTACAAGCATGTATGGAAAACACTCAAATTTCATGATTGTAAAGGTGGACCATCTAAAAAAAATTTCCAATTTTTTGGATGAGTAATTTTCGGCCGAATCATTATTCGGATAGGTGAGTATTCGGATGAATATACGTCTGAACAACCCTTTTTCGAAATCAAATTAATTTTAACTCTTGAGGAATATAAGATTTATATTTACTTTTATTCGATAACCCGGTGTTTTATAATTTACAAAATTGTTTTTCGGCTGTTATTCTATTTAAGCTAATGTATTTTATAAACTTTGAATGTAGCGGAATTTTAAATTTTCTAGAGTCTTAATAATTTGGAATGTTGTCGATCTGACTAGTTGACCGCAACCCAACTACCTTAACCAATTATTTTGAACTTTGTAAATATCAGTATGTTGAAAGACCTTTAAATACTCGAACTAAACAACTCCCTCTCCCGAAAATAAACAAGAAATTAAGTACTAAGAATGCCTGTTATGTAGCAATAAAATATTTCAATTTTCTATCTAATGATATGAAGCTGTTAAGTGTTTCTAAAAAAATCTTGCGTAAAAAGTTAGGGATATGGATAAAATCCAATCCTACTGTAGTAATTTAGATTTTAAGTTACTATGCATGTGTTTAATACTTGATACTTTGTACAATAGAACATGCCTTCTATAACTTTATGTAAAACATTGTATAACTTTTTGTATTCCTTCTGGTCTCTATGCACAGGTGTAACCCACCTCTATAGAACTATTTTCAGAAGTAAAATAAATAAATAAATAAATACAGAGCTACAAATTAAAATATTTGAATAATAATAATAATTAAATAAATACCTTGGACACAAATAAATTCACTCATAATGAATTATGTCATAGTTAAAATAATATTTCCAATTAACCTCTTTTTTTTTCAGAGTGTAAAATCAGCGTGGTTGTAATTTTTCCCGCCTTTTATCCTATAAATATACACAGACATATTAATCAGCTGATTGATGGAATAAGTAATGAGTAGTGTTAATGTTGTTCCACTAGAAGCAAACTGTGATACATAAAACTTTTTTTATCCTTGCACGTGATCAATAAACTGACAATATACTTAGTAAAAAAAAATTAGTAAAATTTTAGTACATATTTAGAGTTAAAAATATTTTAATACACGTGGAGCAACCTTCGCGGTAAAGCGGTAAACTGATGGCATTGTGTGAAAATCCAGTTCAAGATCAAATTATAGCTTGATAAATAAATAACATACTCGTTAAAAGGTTATTAAAAATATATATTTACCAAAATGACTGACTATTTTAATAATAATTCAATGCTGCTCATTATTTTTTTACTTCTGCATATTTTAGCAACTGTTACAACTGCTGATTCTCGTGAGTTTTATTTTTTTTTACTATTCTAACCTTCAAATTTTTTAAATACCGGCGTTTTTATTTTATTGATTTTATGTGTAATTGTTTTATAAAAGTAAAGTTAGACGAAAATTAATTTAGCAGATATTTAATAATCTTTAGAATTTTTTTAACAAATAAATTGTGGTAAAAAAAATGAAAAAAAAAATTGACATTTAGAAATTTTAAAAAATCATAAATGCAATTTTTTATAAATAATTTTTCAGAAAAAATTTATTTGTTAAATAAAATTAAAAAATTATCAAGTGATTGTTAAATTTAACGTCATAAAGTTAGCCGACATTTTTATTTTAAAAATTTTTTTTTAATAATTAAAATAGAACAGAAAAATATTTTTTAAAAATTGCACTTACAGTTTTTAAAGTTTTTTTTTTTATTCTAAAAATTCTAAAAATTTTTAGATGGCTAATTTAATTTTCATAATTGTATTTCGTTTTTTTTTGCAGTTCACTATTTAGAACCCGGTGATTCTATTGAAAATTCAGCGCCTGGTTTACGGATTTTTTGTCATAATGCCAAATCCAAATATTTTATTTACACTTGGAGAACACTTATCGTAAGAATTATTTATTTATAAAAATTATTTAATTTTTATTCACAAAATAATTCACTAGCAATTATTTTTAAGTTACTCTAGATTGTTCTAGTACACAGTAGAAATAATTTTGTCCGTCACGTAAATTCATCGCTAAAATATACATCTATATTTCATACATTTACAAGGACATTTTACACGGACTGTAATTCTTAAAATTACAGTCATTAATTTGCATAAGAAATTTTTTTAAACTTAATTCTTTACTGTCTAATTTTTTCTGCTACAATTGTTTCAATAATTTTAAATAATAAAAATTTTTTAGATGAATTTGCACACAGATTTGGATACTTACGATTTATACGATGGAAAAACACCAGCAGAAGTCATTGAAAAGCATGACATCAATCAGAGGTCCTGGAAATTTAATTGGTTTGGCACAAAAAAAAGTAAAGAGCTCCGAATCAATCCTTTCGAAGACACGTGCATTGGAGTATTCACCTATCCGTATAATAATTATCGTTACAAAATGTCTATGAAGTTAATAAGTAAGCTAAATTAAATTTTACTTTATTTTTTATGAATTTTAAATAATTAAAAATTTTTTTTTCCAGAAATTGATTCGTGGAAAGTATTAATGACTATTGGGGGCATACTCTTGTTTTGGAGTGCAAAAAAATTAAGTAGAAATACATTGTTCTATTACTTGACTGGAGTTACGCTGGGAGTCATGTTTTCAGTTTTGATATTGGTTTGGTTTGTTGGTAAACTGTTGGGTCGTGTAAGTTTTAATTATTTTAAGGGGGAACACCACTGTGACCGTAAAAAAAAAGATGATTTTCGGGAATTTTTTTGACAGGGAAAATAAAGGAATTTGGGGGTCGGATTTTTTTAATTTTATTAAGGGTACATTAAAGATTATTACCCTAAATTTTTATGAAAAAATATTTAGATTAGATTTATCTATACATAATAGATACATATTTATGTTTATACATAATTAATTGACTTAAACAGGTAGTAGCTTATTTAGAAGGCATATTAAGAATGAACAATAATATTGCACTGACTTATCGGCTGCCCAATTTTAAAACACAGTAACTGCAAAATTTTTATACCTAATTTTTTTTAGTATTGCTGCATTTCTTATAACTTTTAGACTTTAATTTCAAGTATGTTTTCTTAAAAATATTTATTAAATATTAAAAAAAAATCTTAAAAATATTTATTAAATATTAAAAAAAAAATCTTTAAAATATTTATTAAATATTGTATTCAAGTATTTTCTATTCATAAATCAAATTTTTTATCAATTAGGCGCGCAAACTTTTTTTTAATAAGAAAAATTTTTAAAAATCTTAAAATTGTCAATTACTGTGTTTTGAAATTGGGTAGTCGTTATAAGTTACAGGCAAAAACATTAATTAGATAAAATTGAAAACTGAAAAGTTTGTAAAAGTAAAAAAAAGAAAGAGAAAGAAAAAACGAAAGGTATCCCTTGTACAATTAATACAATTTAATAGCTCTACTAAGGTAAAAGACCCTATTAGTGGCGGGGGCCCCATTACTGACACTTTCTTTGATTTTGGTACTTATTTAATTAATGAAATCATTAATTTCAATAATGAATATATATTATTTTTAATCTTTAAGATCTTAAGATCAAAAAAGTTTTTAATTTTTATTCCAAGTAGAACATTTTTTCATTGAAAGAAAAAGTGCCACTAATGGGGTCTTTTACCTTATACGGTATTTTAGATTGCACTCCAAACATTCAAGTTAAACAAGTAATCAAAAATTTTATTCTTAAAGACCTCTAAACTTGTTGAGTTTACAATCTCAGCCGGCATTTCCTCCCAAAAACGTATCACAGTTACTACAAATGACTTTTCATAATATAATTTAATATATTTAATTATTACAAAGTAATTAACAATTTCGTAGAGCATTAGAAAAAATTTCCCTCTCCACAGTCGCATCGATAATTCAAAAACGGATCATCTGAAAATAAAAACCCAAATTGCTTTTTAATCAGTAAGGATGTAGTTATCGTTGCACGGACGGAATTTTGAAAATTTTTATTTTCAAAAAAATGGGGCTGAATGAAAATTTTCTCATCATTTTTACTGTTTTAACCCAGCTAAAAAAATCTTTAAAATCAAAATTTTAAAATTCCGTACGTGCAACGATAACTACATCCTTACTGATTAAAAAGCAATTTGGGTTTTTATTTTCAGATGATCCGTTTTGGAGTTATCGATGTGACCATGGAGGAGGAAATTTTTTCTGCACTGAGAAAAAAAAAATTTTTTGCCCAGAAAAAAATTTCTTGGCTCAAGAATTGTTTAATATAAATTTTAGTTTTTTGACAAAAGAATATCAATATCTATCATGATAATAAAATATTGGCATTAATTTTGATAGATTAACAAACGAATAGGTTCACTTGAATTAAAAAAAAAATAATTCGATCAATGCTTGAGACAAGAAAATTTTCTTAAAAGTAGTACTTTTTTTTCTCAGTGTAGTACTCTACAAGATTGTTAATAACTTTGTAATAATTAAATATTTTTTAATAAAAATTTAGGCTAATAATCTTTAATGTACCCTTAATAAAATAAAAAAAATCCGATCTCCAAATTCCTTTATTTTTCCTGTCAAAAAAGTTCTCGAAAATCACCTTTTTTTTTGACGATCGCAGTGGTGTTCTCTCCTAGAGGAATTTTATTAGTATTTTAGACTTGAGAAGATTATAAATGTATTTTATTTCAGGGAAAAACAATGTATTTAATGATTGGAACTGGATGGGCGATGAGTTCATGGCTCGCTCGAGTTCTTTGGGAAAATGCTCAAATTATTTTGATCCAATACAGAGATTATGTTACTTGGTATCTTTTGATAACGTCTTTGATTAGTTTTCTCATTTGCTATCGAATTGGTCCTGTTACTAATGACAGAACTAAAAAAATTATTCAGTGGTTTTTACAGGTAAATATTTACACAAAAATATCAGTTTTATTTTATTATTCTTCTTATAAAATTGAAAATTTAATAGACTTATAAATTTTATTTTTTAGGCCGCTGGGATGTTGATAATATACTGCAGCAGTTATTTTACTGAAGCATCAATATCATTTTGTATATTAAATTTTTTAATTTACAATTTTCCGATCGTCGTATACCACAAAAGTAAAAGTTACTGGTAGGTTTAAGTCACTGCGATAAATTGTTATTTTTTTTTATACACGCTCCGTTTATTTTGTATGAATAATTAATTATTTTATTAATAAACTGTATTTATTTTTACTCAAAAAAATTGATATTTTTATTTATTATTTTATTATTTACGACTCGGCAGGAAAAAATTGTTTCCTGAACGACGGAAATTACTGACTGAGAACGAATATCGACTCCAAGCAATCCGAGAAACTAACAAAGCATTGGATGAGTTGAAAGGATATTGCTCGAGTCCTGAATCAAATCCTTGGAAGACTGTCTTGCGGTTAAAAGATCCAATAAGGTAATTTTTATTGCCATCGGAATTTAATAATCTAAAGTAAATACCAAAATTTGTGTTTTTATTTTAGATTCGCCAAATTTATGGAAGGGGATTCTCATTTATCAGATCACGAGTCCTCGGAGCACGATTTAGAAATAACGAGATTAATTGAAGAGTGTGAATACACTGAAGATGAATATGATGATGACTACTGAATAATAAAAATTAAATAAAATAAAATCAGTTGTATTTAAAAATTATTTATAAGTTTAGTCGAGTGTAATTGTTTATACTAAGCAAAAAAAAAAAACCTGAGCTTAATTATAATCATGTTAAATGTTGTACATATTTGTCATCTCCGCCATTAATTGAACACGAAAATAAATAAAAATATTTTCGTAAAATTTTTATTTGTTATTATTTATTTTTAATAATATAATTAAAAATATAATCTTTTAAATATTGTATAACATTTATAAAAAATTGTGAGAGGTATGAAGACTTTAAGGCACCATCTTACGGTTAATAACCGGCAGTTAATTTGGTAATTAATCATTACCATTAATGTATTAGTAGTTAAACTTACTGAGTAATTTGTTTGTTAAAATTAAGTAGTTAGTCTCTGTAAAATTTTTAGCGTTGATATTAAATTTCTTTAACGCATTCGAGAAATTTTTTTAGTCTTGTCATTTTCAATTGCTGGAGGTGGTCCTTTGACACTTTGGTGACGATTATAAACACTGAAAAATTAAAAAAAAATTCAATTTTAATAAAATCTAAATTTTAATCTACATATTCATCAATAGTCAATTTATGATGATAAGTATTTAGGTTGCATTCGAAAATACTCTATCTCTAGATACATAATTAAGAAATGGCCTTGTATCTTGTGAACTATTGACATTTTTAAAGATATAAGCTCATCTCGATGTTACACTCATCGAGACCTTTCATTTGAGTACCCACATCAATTTTTCATACATTTTGTATATTTATATATATTATATATATGTAAATATAAAAAATATATCAAAAATGCATGTGGGTACTCAAATGAAAGCTCTTGATGAGTGTAACATCAGAATGAGCTTACATCTTTAAAAATATCAATAATTAAGAAATGACCTCGTATCTTCTGAACTATTGACATTTTTAAATATATAAGCTCTTCCCGATGTTACACTCATTAAGACCTTTCATTTAAGTACCCACATCAATTTTTCATATATTTATATATATTATATATATGTATATATGAAAAATATATCAAAATATATGTGGGTACTCAAATGAAAGCTCTTGATGAGTGTAACATCAGGATGAGCTTACATCTTTGAAAATATCAATAATTAAAAAATGACCTAGTATCTTGTCAACTACTGACATTTTTAAAGATATAAGCTCACCCCGACATTACACTCATCGAGACCTTTCATTTGAGTACCCACATCAATTTTTCATATATTTTGTATATTTATATAAATGTATATATGAAAAATATATCAAAAATGCATGTGGGTACTCAAATGAAAGCTCTTGATGAGTATAACATCGGGATGAGCTTATATCTTTAAAAATGTCAATAGTTAAAAAAGTACAATGCAATTTAACAAACGTCATTATTTAATAAAGCAAAATTTTATTTATTTATAGTTCACAAGTCCTGGCAGTCACATAGTGACTGCAAGATTGCTAGTAAAAAATATATATCTTTTAAAGTAACTTACTATTTATAAGTTTCAGAACGAATATAATCCATCACATGAGAT
This sequence comes from Cotesia glomerata, assembly GCF_020080835.1. NCBI lineage: Eukaryota > Metazoa > Arthropoda > Insecta > Hymenoptera > Braconidae > Cotesia > Cotesia glomerata. The sequence goes on from NC_058162.1 coordinate 5,556,209, forward strand.
ATTCCAACTTGTAATTGATCACCGATAGGTGTAACCCATGGATTGAACTCCATTCTAAAAACTGCTTTATTACTGACTAAATCAAGATTACCGATTTCTGGAGGAAGAACAGTCAAACGATTTCCTTGGATGTGTAGCTCCCGGAGTCGAGTCAGTTCGCCAATTTCTTTTGGTAATTCTATTAAATCATTTTCACGAAGTACTAGCTGTAAATATATCAAACTGTCATTATATTTATTTAAAATAATAGAGTTGAGAGTAAACACTTACAATTTGAAGATTTTTCAGATGACCGATTTCTGGGGGTAAATATTCAAAGTCGTTGTCAGCGAGATAGAGAGCTCGTAATGTTTCTAAAAATTAATCTAATAAATACATTTTTAACTCAAATAAGTATAAAAGAGTTGTCAGTTCTTTTTTACCCATCATAAAAAAGTTCCCAGGTAAGTTTTTCTCATGGAGATTGTTGTAAGTTAAATCAAGCACTTCAAGAACTGGAAAAGCACCAAAACCTCTTGGTAGAACATCCAACCGATTCATCCTGCAATAATTATTTATTTTAATTTTTTAGCAGTAATTAATTTAAATACAAATGATACTGAAGTCATCTCAAGAATGTTAATTTTTCTGTAATTTTATAATAAATCAACTACAACAAAAAAAAATGACACTGAAGTTAATAGACGTCTAAAAATTTTTGATTTTTTTTATTAATTAAATTACAAATAAAAAGATATTTCTAAAAAATTGCACTTATAGTTTTTTAGTTTTTTTACATGTGAAATTTTTTTTTAATTGTTTAATTGAAATTTTTTCAATAAGAAATTTCGAAATGTCAGCTAACTTCATTTTCATTCAAAAAAATGCTTTTAAAAATTTCCACTAATAATTTTTTTTAATTTTCTCACGTGGAATTTTTTAATTAAATTTTTTTCATAGTGATTTCTGTTATAAAATTATAAAAAATTTTGTCAACTTTAATGTCATAAATGCAAACATACCCAACATTAAGTATTCTTAATTTTGGCATCTGTGATAAAGAAATAGGCAATTCTGTGATGTGGTTGTTAAATAGATTTAATATCTCCAAGTTGACAAGATTTGCTAGCCCCGGCGGGACAAGTTGGATTTTATTGTGACTCAACGTCAATCTTGTGATGTTTAACATATTAACTGAAACAAAAAAAAAAAAAAACATAAAAATTAAAATGATACTAAAGTTAGCCGACGTTTTTAATTTTTTGATTATTTTTCATTTATCAAATTAGAACTAAAAAATATTTTTAAAAAATTGCACTCATAGTTTTTCATGGGTTTTACAAATTAAAATTTTGTTTTAATTTTTTGTAATAATTTTTTTTAGTAAAAAAAATTTTTTTAGTAAAAAAATTTTTTTTAATTTTTAGATGTCGGCTAACTTAATTTTCATAAAATTAAATAATACTAAAGTTAGCTGACGTTTTTTTACTAAAAAAAAAATTTTTTTAATTTTTATATGTCGGCTAACTTAATTTTCATAAAATTAAATAATACTAAAGTTAGCTGACGTTTTTAATTTTTTGGAATCTTTTCATTTATTAAATTATAACTAAAAAATATTTTTTAAAAATTGCACTTATAAATCTTCAATAATTATACATATGAAAAAAATTCTAAAAATTTTCAAATGTCGGCTAACTTAATTTCCATAAAATTAATCATGACAGTTACAATTTTGAAAAAAATAAAAAAACTCCCACGTGTGAATCTGAGTAAGAAAAACAAAAATAAATAATGAGCGCATGCGTAACCACGCCTCTACAAAATAATCCAGAATGAAAAAAGCATGTGTCGTCATTACATATTTATACATATAATATATGAGGGTCAAAAAAGTTGTCGCGACAAGATACCAAATTAGGCTCGTCCAGCGAACCTCCGTACAAATATGGAACACCAACAAGTACTCACGCAAACCAGGCATCTCCTCAAAGGTCGATATATTTTTATCTGCGAGATCAAGCTCAGGATTTTGGATTTCCCGAGCTTCATCAAGGATCTTCTTGGCCTTTGACATCTTGGTCGTAGCAGGAATACACGATACTGGGGCTTGGTTCATTGCGCGCGCACTTAACTTACAGTCTTACAGCAATACACAAGTAACCACAAGTAACCAGAAGTAACGTCGGGTATCGTCTTCCGTCAGGACCTTTAAATAAACTGTTTACACTGCTTCCACCATCCACCTTCCATCACTTCACTTACTTGCTGTCTCTTTTTCTTCTTGACTTACTTTTACCTTCTCTTCTGCTCGGCTGTCAGCGTGGTTTTATTTTTCTGCCTCCAGGCGGAAAGTGGCAACTTTCGGCCCGCTGCGCTAAACGAAATTGCCGCTTTCCGCCTCTGTCGGACAGAAAATAGTATCAAAACCTATGGCAGGAAAATAAATACCCAGATCACATATATGTCGACCTCGGCTTCGCCTCGGGCAACATATATGTGTTCTGAGACATTTCTCATTTTCTTGCCACAGGTGTGTAATATACTATTTTTTATTTAAACTTACTCAACTCCGCTTATCCGATGAGAAATCCCGCCTACTTTTCCTTCCTCGGGTAACGCTAGGTGTCGCCACTTGTCTTGAAATTAAATTCATCAGTGCTCCATATTCTTCTGTATGATATGACCTAATAACATGACACTCAAGTTGACAGACATTAGAAATTTTTTTAGAATTTTGTAGCAATTTTATTATGAAAAAAATTTAATTAAAAAATTTTCCGTGAAAATTAAAAGATAATTATTAGTGGAAATTTTTTTTTAATGTAGCATATATTAATGAAAATTAAATTAGCCGAAATTTGAAAATTTTTATGATTTATTTTATTGAAAAATAATTAAAAAAAAATTAAAACAAAGATTTTCACATGTAGAAAATTTTAAAAATTATACGAGGAATTTTTAAAAAATAATTTTTTAGTTCTACACTGATAGAAGGATTTTTTTATATTTAATAAGCTTTATTAACTGTTAATAAATGATTTTTCAACATCATAGGATTTAATAAACATTTATTAACAGTTAATAAATTATTTATTAAATGTAAATAAATATTTGTTAACAGTTAACAAATATTTATTAACAGTTAATAAGTAATTTATTAAGTACAATTTATTAACTGTTAATAAATATTTATTAATGGTTAATGAATATTTGTTAACTGTTAAAAAATGGAATACATTATAGTAATTAAGTTCACTTAATAAATTAACCTTTTTAGTAGATTTTATAAAAATCTAACTATTGCAGCCGTCCTCATGGCGCAACTTTGAAAAAATTTAGTCGTTTTCTGACTCAGTTTGTCGAGTTGAGTCAGAAAATGTATATAGTTCAAAAGTTTATATATGTATATATATATATATATATATATATATTTATACGATATAACGCGGCTTGTCAGCACGATAGCGTTTTAAATTTATAACCGATTCTTCTCAAATTCAACATGCTTTATCTATCGATCAAGACCAAGGTTAAGTTCGAAGATGAGCTTAATCGGGCGAGTAATTTGGAAATGACAGGATTTTAAAATTTTTGAAAATCGTAAAAATCGATGTTTTTACTACTTCAACTTGATATAATTACTGATCGAGACAAGATATCAAAATTCGGTAAAATGCATCGTAAAGCTCTTTTTATAAGCTTTAATTTCCACTACTCAGAAGTGGTAATAGCCTCAATATTACTCCTTTTAGAGTTCGTTTAATGAAACAGTTTTACTGTTGCAGCCGTTTTAGAATTATTGTCTGCATCATAGCTTAATCATGATGTAAATTCAATAATTACGATAATGATTAGTCTTTCGTGTAATGTTTTCAGGTGATTCGTCAGTAAATATGTCACAAATTAGTTCTATATATTGTTTTCTTCAATTAAAATTTTATCCGGTTTCAAACATCTGATTGATTTGCAAATTGTTGTTCCTAAGCAGTAAAAATTTTTCGTCATTGTGTAAAGTGTAAAAATTTTTGTGTAGAATATTACACTTCAGTGTGTAGAATTTCACATTCTCATGTGTTGATTTAACACACTAAAATGTTGAATTAACATTAGTTTGTGTAAAAACAGTCAGTAACACAAATATTTGTGTTAAATTTGACGAAAATTTTTTTACTGTGTAAGCAGTTATTTAAAATTTGGTCATTTATAATTCAAATCTTATAATCTTTGCAATTCTTTGAGAAACTTTTTCTGCAAAAGTTAATTTTTTTCCAAAATTTGTTCTAAATAGTTTTAAATTTATTATTGAATTTTGTTTTTAATTAATAAATTAAGTTATACATTATTAGTGTTATTATATTATTTTATTAAAAATCAATTTTCTTTATTTGAAAAATCTACTTCCATTTCGGCTGCCGAATGGCTTTTTTTTAATGTTTAAAAATATAAAAGATAATTATGAGCTGTGATAGAATTTGGTATTTTACAATAAACTTTATTATAATGTAATATAATTAATGCAAATAATTTATAAAGATGATTTTTGTTTACAAGCAATCTTCATATCATATGACATTGCAAGCGAAACAAATTCACTCAAAAAATATTTATTAACTGTTAATAAATATTTGTTAACTGTTAATAAATACTTATTAACTATTAATAAATATATTTTCCTACCAAATAAATATTTATTAAATTTTAAAAAATATTTATTAAAATTTAATAAATTAAATAATTGTCTTCAAATAAATTAAATTATTAATAGTTAATAAATCCTTCTATCAGTGTAATTTTTAATTAATAAAAAAAATCAAAAATTTTTTAATGTCGGCTAACTTAATTTTCATCATATATTATAATATTAAAAGTAGCCGACATTGTTAATTTTTTTTCTAATTATTAAATTAAAACTAAATAACATTTTCAAAAAATTGCATTTATCATTTTTTAAATTTTTAAAAAATTTTTTTTAACAAATAAATTTTTTCTAAAAAATTATTAAAAAAAAATTGTATTTTTTATTTTTTTTAATTTCTACAGGTCAACTTTTTTCTACTTTTTTTTGCCATAACTTATTTGTTTAAAAAAAATCTTAAAATTATCAAATATCTGCTAAATTAATTTTTATTAATTTTCTTTATAAAAAAAAATTTTTTAATTTATGAAAATCAAGTTAGCCGACATATGAAAATTAAAAAAATTGGTACAAAAAAAGTTATTAAAAAATGTCACTTGTAAAAAACTTAGAAAACTGTAAGTGCAATTTTTAAAAAAGTTTTTTTTGTTTTAATTTAATTAATGAAGAAAAATCAAAAAATTAAAAACGTCGGCTAACTTTAGTATTATTTTTAATTTTTAAATATCGGCTAACTTAATTTTCATATATATATTTAATAATTTAAAAAATTGTACAACAAATAAATTATGATAAAAAAAAAAATTTTTTTTTAAATTTGACATCTGAAAATTTTAAAAAATAAAAAATGCAATTTTTTTTAAATAATTTTTTGGAACAAATCTTTTTGTTAAATAAAATTAAAAAACTGTTAAGTGATCGCTAACTTGAATGTCACTTTTTTTTATTGTAATTAATTTAATGACACTGAAATTAACAGACATTAGAAATAAAAAAAAAAATTTTTTTTTTAATTAATAAATTTTGAAGAGTTATTAAAAATTTTTTTAATATGTAAAAATCAATTAAATCTTTAGACATTAAAAAAACTAATTTTTCAGATTCTCAGACAAAAATCATGAGTAATCTTAATTATTGTAATTAATTATTATATGCTAGATTTGACATAGATAACTGTAAATTTTACAATAGTATAAAAAAATAGATATGACTTCCTGTAATCTACTGGCGCCACAATAAATTGAATTAAATATTTATAAATTAATAATATGCTCATTTAGTTATTAATATTATTTATAAAATAGATAATTATAATAATTAGTTAACTTTTTTGTTTCAGATAAACGTTAGAACGGTATACTTAAATGCAATAATGCATAAAATAAATTCTTGTGAAATGAAATAATATTAATTCAAGGATCATTAAAATTCATTCGGCAGACAGAAGATTGTATATCAATGTTTAGGTTACATTAAAGAATATAATAATAAGAAGAGAAGAAGGATGATGATAGTTGGATCTGTTGAGTGCAAGGGAATAAGAATAAGCGTGAATTACAATAAAAAGAGTGTCGGTCGACTCATGGAGTGCTCGTAGAAGACGACTAATGAATTCTTAGGGATGGAAATAATTTCCAATCGAAGAGAGTTATATCCGAGAAATGTACACCGATAGCACTCCTGTCTCCTGTGTTACATATTTAGTATATACATTTATATATACATATATACAAGTAGTATTATATTTAGTACGCGATGATACTTTTATATATTTATTTATATTATCTTTTTATGTTTTTAGTGTAATTTCTCTATTTCCCGTCTCCGTCTCACTGACTCGCCGATTCAACGATACGTACGACAACGACGCCTTGGTGATGATGGTAATCCACAATTATAAGCCGATAACGAGCGAATGACTTGGATATCGCGGTGAACTGGTTTTCAATAACGTTAACGTATACCTATTTTTATTTTTACTTTACCTTTTTTTTATCATATGTATGCATATATATGTGTGGATATGTTTTTTTAATATTTTTTTCAGTTTCTTCGCCCTGTACTGGTGATATCCTGCGGTTGAAACGGGAGAAGCGCGCATTCCACGACGGCCTCCGTGCAAACTTGTGCAAACGCATTATCGGCCTCCATTCTACCTTTAAGTACTTATTTTTTTATTTTTATTTTCTCTTATCACAATGTCAAAAGATCTTATGATTATATTGTTACTTAAGGGGCACAATCAGTGTGACACACTGATAGAAGGATTTTTTAGCATTTAAAAAGATTTTTTTATATTTAAGAAATCATTTCTTAAACATTATTTCTTAGTAATTAAAAAATATTTCTTAAATACTAAGAAATATTTCTTAAATACTGAGAAATATTTTTTAAATACTAAGAAATGATTTCTTAAATACTAAGAAATCCTTCTGGCAGTGAAGCAAAAAAAAGGCGATTTTTGGGAATTAAAATAAAAAAAACTCTTGTATGAATTGTTTTAAAATTTTAAGGATATATTAATATATATCTTAAGAATATATATACAGTAAAATTTTTGAAGAAAAAAATTAAATATTTTTCGAGTTACACGCAATCTCTGACGGCGCTAAAAAAAAAAGGTCCTCCACTGCTGGAGTGATTCCGGCCTTCTCCGTGGATAGAACAAAAAAAAAAAAATTCTCGTTAAACTAGAAGATATTGTCCGTACGATGACCCACGGTCGAAAAAAAATATCAAAAATTGACGAAATTCCGGCGTTAAAAAAAAAAAAAGTTGAATTTTACCCAAAATTTTGGTCATTTTTGGCCTGTCAAAATTCGATTTTTGATCAGATTAAAAAACTGGAGGGTCATCGTAAGGAGAATTGTATACAGAGCATGTAGAAAAAAATTTGGTACTGATTGGATTATTTGTCTTCGAGTAATTACTCCAGCAAATTCGAAAAATGCTGTTTCGAGAAAAACGCGTTTTTCTGTAGCTAATGCAACGATCTAACTGCCGAGCGGCTACTCTTTAAATGGCTGTAACAAAAACTATTTGAGATATCGATTTAAAATTTGAGTATGTTATTTTTAAAGGTATAATCTATCGAAATACACTGATAGAAGGATTTATTTATATTTAATAAGCTTTATTAACTGTTAATAAATAATTTTTTAACATCATACACTGATAGAAGGATTTATTTGTATTAAATAATATTTGTTAGTAGTTAACAAATCATTTATTAGAGACCACTTTTTAATATTAAACAAATATTTCTTAGTATTTAAAATGATTTGTTTATATTTAATAAATCTGATATTCATTTATTAAATATTAATAAATCTTTTTAAATACTAAGAAATATTTGTTAAGGACTAACAAATGGCTTCTAATAAATGATTTGTTAAATATTAACAAATCTTTTTAACTATAAACAAATCCTTCTATCAGTGTAGGGTTTAATAAATTATTCATTATATACGATTTATTAAATGTTAATAAATATTTGTTAACAGTTAATAAGTAATTATTAAGTACAGTTTATTAACTGTTAATAAATATTTATTAATTGTTAAAAATGAATATTTGTTAACTGTTAACAAATATTTATTTAAAATCAAAAGCAAAAATAGCAATTTTTTTTGACACTTTTTATAAACCTATAGCTGGAATACATAATAATAATTCAATTCACTAAATAAATTAACGTTTTTAATATTGAACAATATAAAGCATAACTATGAGCTGTGATAGAATTTGGTATGTCACAATAAACGTTATTATAATGTAATACAATTAATGCAAATAATTTATAAAGATAATTTTTGTTTATAAGCAATCTTAATATTATATGATATTGCAAGCGAAACAAATTTACTCAACAAAAATATTTATTTACTGTTAATAAATATTTGTTAACTATTAATAAATATTTATTAACTATTAATAAATATACTTTCCTTCCAAATAAATATTTATTGAATGTTAAAAAATATTTATTAAAATTTAATAAATTAAATAATTGCCTTCAAATAAATTAAATTATTAATAGTTAATAAATCCTTCTATCAGTGTATGAAAAAAAAAATCGATTTTTTTTAAATTTCACACTGGTTGTGCCCTTTAAAAATTCAATTATTATTTATCACATTTTGTTTTTCAAGTTAAAACTTTGCAAGAAGAAATCGAGGTTAATTTTTATATATCTTTATAACTTTGATCTCTTGACAACAATTAAAAATCTTAACTTTGAAAAACATAATTACAATAATTAAATAATTTCCCGTTTATAAAAATCAACAATCATCTGTATAATTATCAACTATCTTGAGAAAATTTATCGTTTAAACGGTGAAGAAAAATTTTGCAAAGTATTTTTCAAGTAAATCGAGACATGAAGTTAAAGTCATTATTGACAGGGTACTAATTATCATTACTTTATGTTATATTATTTACTGAACTTTCTTAATCTTGAAAAGTTGCTTATATAATCAAATAAATATCCAGCGTAGACAATAAATATAAAATGACAAAAAATAAATCGATAAAGTTTGGATAATTTGTAACTGTGCGATAATGTTGGAAGGTTATTGCGGTTTACCACGACTATTTAAACCTATGTAGATATTTTACTTACACAAAAATACACGCTCAAGAACGAGTAAGTACGGATACATTATCCCGCCGTGTACATCTGCCGTTTATAGTCAAGCTGGCTACTTCCAGCGTGAATTATCCACTGGGATCGAAATAGAAGGTAATAACGTACGCTCATTTATAATAACTATTAAAAGTATTAATATTGTATTTTTATATTTTAATTTTTAGGTATTGAGTATTGAGTAACAGTTACCGACTCCGTAGTTATTTTTATAATTTAATTCTCCTTCTTCTTTTCTTCCTTCTTCTCATCTTAATCTTTTTACGCCTGATGATCGAGACTCGGTGTCTGAGTGTCCGGACCGGTCACGGCGTCAGTAAATTGACCGATAATGTTACCTGGCACTGATTACCGGATAGTAATGATGGATGCAGTCCTCCGAGATACATCCTCCTCTCTCTTCTTATTCTTCTTTATCTCTATCTCTTCTCCCCGAGCATCAGGAGTTTGAATCTTCTTCTTTTCATCTGCAGCTCCACGTGGTACCACTAGGTCTAAACCTGGCACGGGGGCTGTCCTTTTAGTCTTCACTTGCTGGCCAAGGTCGGTAACCTTATTCTTTTTCTTGATCTTCTCCTCGGCATCAGACCCTCGGGTACTCTTTGGCGCCACTCACTCCTTCATTTTCAACGCTGGGGAAACTAACTGATGAATAAACCCTTTGAGCGATAAATCGTCACACTTATTCAACCATTTCACGCCTATAGTCTGGAAATTTAGTCTATGAATCAATGTACGCTATTATCAGATACTTAAACTTTCATAATTTTTTTTTTTTTATTTAAATTTTATCTATAAATAACATCAACGCCCTCCGTAAGTGTTTTACACAATATTATTTTATACATTCAATTTATTCATAATTTTCAATACAATTACTTTTTATTTTCAATTACTTCAGCATTAATTTATGATAATTTACCATTACAGCAATTAAACATGGAATTTAAAAAAAAGTGAAAAAATAATAGATACTATTGCACTGGTATGATTAATAAAAATAGATGACCCGGTTGATGGAAGACTTCCTACTGGGGAACTGCGAAGAAAATTAAGTAAGTTAATAATTATTATATTGAAATTAAGACAAATAGCGATTTTTATGATTTTTTTACCAAACGAATTATTAAGAAAATAAAAAAAAAAATTTTTCACATTGAAAAATTAAAAAATAAATTATAAATAAAAATTTTTTTAACCCTTTGAGAACACACGGAGTCCAGTGGACCCCAGGCGAACTTTGAAGTAATTTTAAATTTAGAAGGAGATTCATAAATGAGACTTAGTCTCATTTACGACTCATTTCATTGATATTCTTGAAGATATTTCTAGTTTTTTATTGTAATAATTATAATAAAAGAATTTTATTACAAAAACTAAATCTTTCTAACTTCAGAATAAATATATTTTTTTCAAACTTTATCAAATATTGATTTTTTCTTTAAAATATATTGTTTTTCGAATAAAATGGCGTCAGTTTTTTTTTTTTTTGATATCTTAAAAATCAAAATTTCTGCGACTTTTTTTATATTATTTTTTATTATTATTGTGTTTTATTTGCATAACTTTACAGTTTTATGCAAGTTTTTTTTTTATTTTTAAGACATAAATATTAGATAGATATTAGAAAGTAAAATTTTTAAACTTTTTTCAAAAGGTAATAATTATTAAACAAATATTAAATATTTCAAACATTTTTTAACTTTTTTAACTAGTATAAACATTTAAAAATATTAAAAATATTATTTGTTGATAACGACTTTTTTTTTATAAAAAAAAGTTCAATTTCGTATATTTTTTTTCTAAACGATTTTTCAGTATTTTTAAATTATTAGAAATTAAAAATAACTATTAAGATATTTAAAAGGAATGTAAAAGTTTGGTGTCAATTATAAGTCAATACATTTCATAGGAAATGAATTAGAACGACATTGCTGAGTGGGGTCCACTGGACCTCGTGTGTCCTCAAGGTAATTTTTTCGACGTGTGTCTCCAACGGATTAATTATTTTCTTAGTTACTAATTTATTTGTTAAATTGAATAAGGATGATAGACATATACATTTTATGGGTGATGTTTGCTTACGCAATCCCGATAACTCCACAGCCTACACGCGTTCCAGAATTTCCAGTAGTGAGTGATGTTTCATTTCCACCTTTACCGAGATCGTCTTTCCCTGAATGAATAACCAAAGATCGGCCAATAATGCTGTTGGATCCACTAAGAGAAATTACTGTGTCGACAATGTTAACAATAACTTTGCCATTTCCATCTGCTACGACGTTTCCAAGATCTCCGACATGTCTTTTGGCATCCGTTAATCCTCCATGGTTTTTCTAAAATCAAGCAATTTTATTTGAGTATTTGAAATTAATCATCATCGATATAAATTACTAAAAAAATTAATAGTTACGTTTGTAGGATTAAAGTGTTCACCAGCGCTGGTACATCCATTAGAAAGATCTCCTTTTTGGTGAACATGGAAGCCATGTGGACCCGGAGTGACACCGGTAATATTTCCAGTGATTCTTACTTCTCCAGAGGAATCTTCTTGAACCAATATAAGATTTCCAGCGACGTTACTGGTTGCGTCATTAGGATAAAACTTCACAGTTGCTCTAATATCTTCACTAATCGCCGCAGCGACGAGTACCAGTATTAAAATGATTGATTTCATTTTATTATATTTTTTTACACGCTTTATTAGCTTCACTTGTATGTCAGTTTGTCAGTATGTCAGTATGTAACTCTCCGTGGGTAATTTGCGCGCTTGATTATTTTTGATAATCAACAAATAATAGTTTAAAAAAACTAAAAAATCACGCTTTTATAAATAAACCAAACTAAAAAGTAAAAAATAAATAATAGTTTAAAAAAACTAAAAACACGCTTTTTATAGAAAACCAAACTAAAAAATAGAAAATAAATTTAAATTAAGAATAGTGTTAAAAATTTCAATAAATATAAATTAATAATAGTGTAAATAAAAAATGTATTTTTATTTTAAAAAGCGTGGGGTGCTTTTTAAGATATTATCAAAATGATAATCACTCTACTCATACCTGTCAATAAAATATTTATAACTATTGACACCATGCACCTCACGCTTTTTTTAAAATAAAATACATTTTTTTTATTTACACTATTATTAATTTATATTTATTGAAATTTTTAACACTATTCTTAATTTAAATTTATTTTCTATTTTTTAGTTTGGTTTTCTATAAAAAGCGTGTTTTTAGTTTTTTTAAACTATTATTTATGTGTGAAAAAAAAAAGAGTAAAATCGCACAATTGTGTTCAGCTATCTACGCGACACTGAAAACTTATCTGATAATGTTATATGCGTCGTAGAGATAACGTGAAGCCACAATGACTATCTTAGTCTACCAGCGTTCGAGTTAACTATAGACAAATGCAAGATTTATGCTTTTAAATTATGGAAAAAAAATAATATTTATTAGCAAGTAAATAACAATAAATAACACATATGTCTGAAGGGTACAAAAACAATGAAATTATATAAGATCAGAAATGTATAGCCGAGTATTATCATGAATTATTGATAAAATAATTTCAAGTGTCGCATACTTATAACTTCAAGTGACGGTTCGCTCAATAAATATTTATATACTTTCGCAATGATTTATTGCAATAATCTGGATACTATTTGTAGTGCTGATTAATAACTTTATTCAATTTGTTGAATAAAATTAACGACAAGACAATAAGATTTCAAAATTAAGTATATTTTTTAATTTTTAATTAATTAAAAAAATTATTATATTTAGCAATTTAATTTGATAATTATCTTTAAGGGCGGAAGTCCATGTAAAAGCCTCAAAATCGGTCATTTTTTTAAAAATATTTTTAAAGGTGATAAAATAATTTTATTGTTTTTAAACTTTAACACAACTTTATTGAACCTTTCTGGAGTACAAAAATAATTTTTTATTTGCTGTCTCCGACGCGAGGTCCCAAACTGCTCTTCAGTATTTATCATTCATTAACTATTGATTTGAAACAAAAAAATTAAAGTGTTTTCTTTTTAGAACATATTAACGGAAAGGATAAACCTTTAAAATTTTTAAAAAAGTATAAAATTCAATGAAAAACAATCCTTTGAAAAAAAGTCAGAATTTGGGGCTATTTTCTTGACATATTTGACCTCAAAAAAGTATTTTGTCAACGAAAAATATCTGAAATTTTAGGTTTATCCTTCCGATAGTAATATAGAGAAAGGCATCAGTAAATTTCAAATAAATCGATCAATAACTTATTGAGTTACAACACGAGCACAAACGCATCTAATGGGATAAATGTACACAGAAAAAAAAATTTATTTGAATCTAGTAAATAATTTTGAAGAACTTCATCTTCTTGATTTGAATAGAAAAATTTTTAAACTAAGAAATTTTTCTTAGTTTAAGTAAATTTTATTTAATTTAAAAATTTTTCATCTTGATTCAAGACTATAAAACTTTTCAAAATTATTTTCTTGGTTCAAGAATTTTTCTCTTGATTCAATTTAATTTTTCTTTCTGTTTACACAATATATATAGATATACAGTCTTCTGGTTTTTGTTTTATTTTATTAATTGTTTATAAACTACACTGAATAACCTGCCGTTCGCATTCGGTTACCTACAATTCTTTCAAAGAATTAAATTAAAAAAAAAATTTAACTCAATAAATGCATTTTTTCGCAAGTTACAGTGTTTCCGGAGTTTCATACATGACGAACGGGAAAATTTTTTGACCTATTTTGATGTTTTTTTCCGTTTCTATTGCACTAAATCAATTTTTGAAAAGTGTCAAATTAATCTCCAATAAATTATTTTGACAATAGTATGCAAAATATCTTGATTCCGTGAACTAACAAGACTAGTAATAAAAATAGTTACCGAAATGAGGCGAAAAAAATTTTTCGATCGTAAAGCACTCTCTGATGCTTCGCATCATGAGTCGTGAAAAATTGATTTTTTGAAAATTTTACACGGACTTCCCTCCTTAAATCCGATGACTGATGTATGGATATTTTTTTTTTCAGGTAATGTAACTACTGTTGAGACTTAACAGGAAGCAAATAGTGGGACTTAATAAGACACTTAATGCTAAATAACATGAAATGTTGTTGTTATTGGTAGTAAGTAGATGATAGTAATAGTAATAATAATAGTCATACTTAGTAATGGTATATTTACAATTAAAATGCCAGTCATTTAAAAATATATATTTCAGATGAGAGTTACAACCGTTACATGATCCAGCTTCTGTATTTCGGCGCCAACACTCACGTCAGGTGTATGTTTAAAAGTGTTTTTAAATAAAAAGACAGAGTGGAAGTGTAGTTGGAGTTGTCCAGTAGTATTGCTGCCAGCGGGAGACCCCCGGAAGCTTTTGGATCTCGGTGATCCTCAGATTCGATTAATATAATATGGTATTAACGTGTGTTTAAATTAACGCATTTCTGAAGATTATAAGAGTTGTTAAGCAGTAGTTGTATTAGATTAATCGTGAAATCCGATCTTTGGACTCTGTTAACTCTCTTATTATATTATAAAAGAGCGTAGAGTACAGCGAGAGGTCCGAGCTTGTTTCTCACGTGGGGTTTTACCGTAAGACCTCGCTAATGGTCACATACTGCTGTTGGTTCCTGCTTCTGATCCCGAGTCAGAGTCCTTACTCCTTACTCTTATATATTTAATATAATATATAGGCATAGTTGAGAGTGTAAGGAGACTCGAGGCAGCAGAAGGGTCAACAAATACGAAAAGTATTAAGTAACCAGCCAAGAGGCGCAAAAATAAAATTAAAATATCGGTAAAAAAAAAATACTAAGTAAAATAAGATAAGAAGATTGTTCGACGCGTGCAACGGTTCCTTTCGCGTGCGTCGATAATTCTCAAGGACCTTTCGGGACCTCGAGAAGTATATGCATGCGTGTCATACATGTATATGTTATGAGATTATTATGATTATGATGATGATGCTGAGGTGAAAGAAGAATCAGGTAATGCGAAAAAAAAAATATAAAAAGAAAGAGATAATAATCTGGATATGGAAGTAAAGTGTGAACCAGTTATTGATTCGCCTTCGTCTGATCTTGGGGCTTGGGCTAGTTTTTTTAAAATGAAATCTGATGATGAGTTATCTAACAGTTATGTTCAATTAAAATTGATTAGACACGGTCACTCTAATTTTGTAATTTCGTGGATTTAATTTGCATGAAAGATTTATGTTGAGACTTGCCGAGATTTATTATTAGGAGAGTTATTTACTTTGGAGATATTCCAATTATTCAAAATTATATTAATAATCTACGCCTATATTTTTAAAAGATTACATTCAAGTTTTTTTTTTATCAGATAATTCTCAGCCATTAAAATAAAACCGTTTGGATATGATTGATAATTATCTGAACCGTGTATTACATTTTATGATTTCTCAATGAAATTTTCTTCAGATTAAGTCTCTCAAAAAGTAAGTCAAGATCTAGATAAAAAAATGATAGTCTTATTGTAATTCAAATAAATAAGTAAAAAAGTGACAATGCACTTTTTAAAATGTTTATGGTATACACAGAAAGAAAAATTTCTTGACTGGAGAACAAAATTCTTGGCTTAACAAAATTTTCGGGTGCCTGAAGAAAGACCGAAGTTGTGTTGGCCGAAGTAAAAATTTTTCTTGAAATTCTATTTTTGGTGAAAGTAATTTTTTCTTAATTAAAATTATCATAAATACTTGATACAATAAATTTTTATACTTGATCAAGATTTTTAGATACTTTAAGGAAGCAGCGCCACGTACTTCAGCTGAGAAAAAAATTTTCTCACCTTGAGAAAATTTTTCTCTTGAATATTTGATATCCATTTTATATTATTTTAGCGTGCAATTATACATATTGAATGAAAAAAAAATGATTCAATATTATTTGATCTTCCCATTTGACATGTTAATCAATAAAAATATTAATGAAAATTTACTTCTATCTTTATATTTAATTTTTTGGAGCAAGAGAAAAATTTTCTCAAGAAAAGAAAATTTACTTCTATCAAGAATTAAATTTTTTGGAGCAAGAAGCTGAATTTTTTCAAAAGAAGAAGATTTTCTTGACTGGAGAACAACATTCTTGGCTCAAGAAAATTTTCGGGTGCCTGAAGGAAGACCGAAGTTGTATTAGCCGAAGTATAGTATATTACACACCTAGGGAAGTAAAGTAAGAAATGTCTCGGCTTCGCCTCGGCCAACAATTACATGTGATCTGAGGCTTTTTTATTTACTTCCCGTGGAGTGTATACTATTTTTTTGCTCGACGAAAGCAGAAAGCGGCAACTTTGTTTAGCGCAGCGGGCCGAAAGTTGACGCTTTCTACCCGTCGAGCAAAAAAAATTTTTTCTTGAAATTCTATTATTGGTCGAAGTAATTTTTTCTTAATTCAAATTATCATAAATACTTGATACAATAAATTTTTATACTTGATCAAGATTTTTAGATACTTCAGGGAAGCAGCGCCACCTACTTCAGCTGAGAAATAGTATATTACACACCTGTGGCAAGAAAATGAGAAATGTCTCAGAACACATATATGTTGCCCGAGGCGAAGCCGAGGTCGACATATATGTGGTCTGAGATATTGCCATAGGTTTGTATTATTTTCTGTCCGACAGAGGCGGAAAGCGGCAATTTCGTTTAGCTATTTTTCCGCCTGTCCGACAGAGGCGGAAAGCGTCAATTTTTCTCCCGCTGCGCTAAACGAAAATGTCGCTTTCCGCCTCCGTAGAGGAGAAAAATAGTATACACACCACGGGCAGTAAATAAGAAAGCTTCAGATCTCATGTTTATTGACCTCGGCTTCGCCTCGGACAACAATTACATGTGATCTGAGACATTTCTTATTTTACTGCCCTAGATGTGAAATATACTATTCTCACCTTGAGAAAATTTTTCTCTTGAATATTTGATACCCATTTTATATTATTTTAGCGTGCAATTATACATATTGAATAAAAAAAAATGATGAAATATTATTTGATCTTCCCATTTGACATGTTAATCAATAAAAATATTAATGAAAATTTACTTCTATCTTTATATTTAATTTTTTGGAGCAAGAGAAAAATTTTCTCGGGACAAGAAAATTTACTTCTACCAAGAACTAAATTTTTTGGAGCAAGAGGCTGAATTCTCTCAAAACAACAAGATTTTCTTGACTTAAATAAATTTTCTTGGATCAAGAAAATTTCTTAAAGCAAGAGAATTAATTTTGTTGGAATAAGTGAAATTTCTTGTGTCAAAAAATTTTTCTTTCGCTTAAAAAATAATTAGAAAGAAAAATATTTTCTTGGCTCAAGTGAACCTTTTTTTTTCTGTGTATACAACAAATTCTACGGGTGATTGTTCCCTTAGATCGTTAATTGCAGCACTTGATAGAATTTACGATCGTAGTTCTTCATAAAAGCCATAAGATATAATATAAAGCTTTTGAGCATGTATTACCAACAGGAGAGTATATTCTCATATTCTCATACTCGGTTGGTTTCAAGTTTATGAACGGACATTTGTTACTGGACTCAAATGACTTGGAGATCTTTTCCACTTCATTGCTTTATTCTTTTATTATTATTGCTATTTTATTTGTCATTCAGGTACAGACTATCATCTCATAACAATAATAATAATAAAATTAGTGGCAGGGACTGCTAAATACTGATCATATGTACTTGTAAACAGTATTTATTTCTGTATTCTGAGTACACCAGTAATAACATACTTATATTATTAACTTATATATACTATTAACTATTACTATTACAGGATAATGTATGGTGTGATGTTATATATGTTATATATGTCACAGACACGCGGATTATTTACTGGATAAAAGACAAGAGCGTCATGAGCTGGCAATTAAACGAGGAAACCAGCCCGAAATGATTAGGAGGCGGCACGCATATATCAATGGTTAACGTTAAATTATTAACGCGGTTGGCGCCGTGTATCCATCTTAGTAAGTATTACACAGGATATTATATACACACATATTAGTTACACACTAGACCGATAAACTTTTTTTAAAAACTAAAGTTATTTATCCAGACCGCTTTTTGTAACTCGCTCAAATCATCGACTATCGTTTTATGATTAATTGTCTGAATATTTATTATCAGCAAAAAAAAATTAAATAATATATACTCAGACGATTATTCATCTGTTAATGAATCTCAGCTTGATACTTTGCTATTGCAGGTCATAGTTCGATTCAATTTTGATGTATTTAAGGGGGGAAATCCATGAAAAAGCCTCAAAATTGGTCGTTTTTTTAAAATATTCTAATATTATTTTTTTAAGAAGGGATAAAATAATTTTATTGTTTTTTATGTTTCACACAACTTTATTGAACCTTTCTAGAGTACAAAAGTAATTTTTTTTTTCCTTTCAAAATGGTGGCTCAGGATAATTTTTTGTTTGCTGCCTCCGACGCGAGGTCCCAAACTGCTCTATTTATCACTCATTAACCATTGATTTGAAACAAAAAAATTAGGAAAACGGTTGACCCTAAAGGCCATCGCTGCAACTTCCCGCTAATTTCGTACTTAAGCGAACAAACCTAAATTTATTACGTTTTTAAGCTCTTCGAGCTCAAAAAAATAATTTTCATATCATTTTGAGCTCTTCGAGCTCAAAAATCTGCTAGAAGTTGAATAAAACACTATTTGAATGAACCGATTTTTACGTAGTTGGTGGCATTTAACGCAGTTTTTGAAGCTTTACAAAGAGCTTTTTAAGTTTAAATTGATCGAACAAGGAGATTCAAAGTAATTCCTAAAACACGATTTTTTTCGTTAACGATAACTCACGAACGAATTAACCGATTTCGACCGGGCTAACGGCAATCGACGTGTTTTTTTTATGTTAAGAGCTGATTAGTTTTTGGAATTGATCGGTCAAGCCGTTTAAAAGTGATTCCAAAAAAACCACATTTGAAAAAATTTTTTTTTTAAGTTTTTTTCAGATTTATCAAAATCTACTGGTTCGAATCGATCCAAATTATGATCAAAATCTAAGTTTAGTCAAGCCCTTTTGAATGTTGCCAACCGCGATAAAATCGGTCAAGCCGTTCAAAAGTTATGAGAGGTTTACATACGGCCGCACATATACACACACACGAACACAGACACACGAACACACACACACACACATACAGACGTACGGACATCATCGCGGAAACATTCGGGGAGGCTTCCTAGGACCTCAACACGTCAACATCTGTTGAAAACTCGATTTTCGAAAAACGGGGTCAAACCAATAACTTCCCGATTTTTGAAAATTTTCAATTTTCTTAGCGGGAAGTTAAAAATTAAAGTGCTTTCTTTTTAGAACATACTAACGGAAAGGATAAACATTAAAAATTAAAAAAAATATAAAATTCAATATAAAATAATCCTTTGAAAAAAAGTCAGAATTTAAGGCTATTTTTTTGACATTTTTGACCTCAAAAAAGTATTTTATCAACGCAAAATATCTGAAATTTTAGGTTTATCCTTTCGGTAGTAATATAAAGAAAGGCATCACCAAATTTCAAACAAATCGATCAATAACTTTTTGAGTTACAACACGAGCAGTCTTTAAAAATACAGTTTCGAGATTATCGCGTTTAAAGTTATAGTACGCATTACATGGAGAGAAAAATGTGGAAATCATTCCTATAATTTTAATGAAATGTTTTTCTATACCATTCTAGGAGCAATTACCGCAATAATTACCGTAACTCCTCTTCTTTTCCGCTTTACAGCATTATTTAATTTTGATTTATAGATTAAGACCAATTTAAAACTCTAGACCTTACGGAAAGGCTCTTCACTCTTTTGTCCATATTCTGTGGAAATATGAACAAGATTGATCATAGATAACTCACCGATAGAGGTTTCATTTGAAAATCATTAAATTGAAAATTATTTACCCATGTCAAAATATGAAGAAAATATCTAAAATTCAAAATATTTTGAGAGAATTGTTCATATTTCCGGAAAAATAAAGTTTTTAGTGCTAAAATGACTGACTTAATAGAGTTTATAAGTTTACTAATAAGATTATCTCGATGGATATGAACTTTATCTAAAACCAAAAGAAACCGTTTTGTAGAGAATTTAATTTCCTACAAGCCTGTTTTCATGATTTTTTGTCCAAATTTGAATACTGTGACAAATATTTCAAAAAATTATAATTTTACCGAAAAATGAACTTCAATTGACTGCCGGCACGTGTTCTTTTTGTTTAAAATCGAAAAGCAAAATTTTTCCCGTAGTTTTTCGTTAAAAAGAAGGATTTTTTTGGGCGCCAGAAAAAATTTAATTTTTAACGACCACCCTACAGTACATGCTTAATATTTACTACACAGAAAAAAAAATGTTCTTGAATCAAGTATATATTTTTGAAGAGCTCAATATTCTTGGTTTGAGTAGAAAAATTCTTGATTTAAGAATATTTTTCTTGATTTAAGGAAATTTTACTTAACTCAAGAATTTTTCATCTGGATTTAAGACAATTACCCTCTTCAAAATTATATTCTTGGTTCAAGAATTTTTCTCTTGAATCAAGTTAATTTTTTTTTCTGTGTATATTTTCAGATTATTGAAAAAAAAAAATTGATTTTTTGAAAATTTTACATGGACTTCCCCCACTTAAAGCCTTTAAAATAATTTAAAATTGAAAAAAATGTTTTTTTTATTAAAGTTGTATGATTATCGGGGAAAGTGTCAAGTTTTTCCGGTCAAAGGCGTGGCGATAAGGCTGATAGAAGTAATCACACGTAGTTTGTTAGTGTATAATTAAATAGGACGTATGTATGTTGTGTTACAGGAGTCTGGGATTACTTGGCGTCTCCAGAAATTGCATCGTGGCACTGTGGCGCCAGGGTATCAATTAACAACACCCTGAAGCTCAAGCTAAAGCCACTTATTCAGTATATAAAGAATATACCTGTAATATAGAGAATGATCACGTGCTCACTACACACGATTCCTGAATCTAAGGAATTTATTCACCGGTATCCGGGATATTTAAAGAATTGCAATTAACTCAATCGAGATGTTAGAATGTACATTTTTAAAATGTTTTATTAGCGTATTTTAAATCCTATTTATGGATCTTACATGGTGACTGCTTTGCCTCCTTTTAACACCGGAAGTAGTAATTAAGAGGTAGTCAAGTGTGGATAAATACCGAGCTGGATTCTGGATCACCGAAAGAGATAGCGATACTTGTTCAATGTCACATTTAATATTTAATATTTAGCATTTTTATTTTTTTAGTTTCATTTTTTCTCTTTCGTTTGACTCTTGATCGAGATGTCTCCGATAATGACCGTAGGCTCAACTCTCTTATAATATATATTACTCGGATGTCACTCCCGAATCAAGACAGTCAAGCGCATGAAATCCTCACCAGCCGAACGATCATTATAATTAACGACCATAAGAATTATTCCCGTCTCACTTATCATGTCACTCAAATTCGCGTAATTTTTTCTTGCTGATATATTTATAGAAACTTTTAACGGGGGATATTTATAGCTTTATAATTTAATGTTTACCTTTTGAATTTATTGAATACTAATCATAATCTATATATTCTAATTTATAATGCTTTTTTATTTTTATTTTCTTTTTTCACCTAAAACTAAAACTAAATTTACTTTATGTAAACCTAATGTATAAAGTCGATTGGCGTTTGAATAAATAAATAAATAAAATTATGTCCTATTTCTCTATGCCAATTATGAAATTTGCTGTTGCACTGGTTTTTTTCTTTTTATACAATCCTAGTAATTTTTTTTCTATTCATTATGAAATCTACTTCCATTTCATGATGAAATCTACTTCCATTTACAAATATAAATAATGCTGTGAAGCGGGAAAGAATAGGAGTTACGGTAATTATTACGTGAAGCGTTTCACATTCACGTAACAGGATATTGGTAGGCAAGGATTGAGAAAGGAATGTGGAGAGGATCATCTTAATGTGAGTTTATAGAATATGCGAGAAAAAAATTATTAGATAGCTCGGACTGGGATTCGAACCCAGAACCTTCCGAAGACATGTCGGCTACTCTACCATTTGAGCTATCCGGTCTATACTAAACTTCCTTTCGCTTATTCTATATACATTAAGCCACACCGTCCATCTTACGGCAAGCATTTTTACAAATATAAATAATGCTGTGAAGCGGGAAAGAATGGCCTTTTTTTTAATTCACTTTGAGATTTTGTTATCACAAAGCTTCGCACTGCGTTAAGTAGACTATTTATTTGTTTTAAAATGATGTAAAATTTGAGTACATGCTTATCGAATTGACTATTTATTATTATAAATGCAGGAAACGATAACAAAATTACACGACATTTATTAACAACACCTACGAAAAACTACTAACAGTACCATAGTAGCGACTTCCGTGATAAAATTAGTTGTTTATCTGTTGTTATCCAACTACCAACTACAACAGTTAGTTTGGGTTGATATTCTTCAAAAAAATGTTATTATTTTATTGGGATTAAAATGTTGTTAGCGGATGAATATCCTTCGTCAGCACTTGCTGGGAGTTCATTACCGTGAAAGTGCAAATTTATATCCAACAAATCAGTCTCCGATACTGCACCAAGATATATATCCGCTTATCCAGCTTTTATTTAGCTTCCTCACTGATCTTTTAGTTTATGAAACTACACGTGGGTAGAAATTATTTATTTATGTTGTAAACGTTGTAAAAAATCCCAACGATTAACATTACAACAATTTATACTATTGATTGCGATATTAATCTTTATTTAGATTCAACATTTAACTTTTTATTTGATATTTATTAATAATACAACACGAGCCTCAGGATCGAGATCAGGATTATTTTGTTGATTTTTTTAACGTCGATTAAGACCACTTTCACCCACTGTGATATCTTTGTTTCTCTTTTCGCAACATTAACGCCTGTCGTTAAATTATCCAGAAAAAATAACAATTATAAAAATAAATTTTTCCGTAAAAGATTTACCGTCGAAATTTGAGGATTTAGATTTAAAAATGAAAATAAATCTGTTGGGTAATCTCCAATCATGTAACAGTGTAAAAATATATTAATAATATATGTATAATAATCCTAATCTCTTAGCAGAAACCGAATAATTTTAAACTTTCACTCTTTCCGGCTCAAATGTTGTTTCCGTTGCGAAAAAGGTATCAATTTACTTCCGCCGTCATCGCGTTCCTGATGATCGATGTCGAGAGTCTGCGAGAAATGAATATTTTTAATATCCAACCTCTCGGCATTATGTAGGTAGATGTATAATGTATACCAGGTCCAGTACAGGTCTGTGACCTGAAATGATATATATACATATATATTATTTATTATATATAATATACTGGACGGATGATCGATTCGTCGTCATTCGGGCGCATCAAAAGTTGCTTCCCTTGTTCCTCACCTCTTGAAAAATCTTCCGGCTTTCGAATTTACAACTCAACTAAAAGTGTTCCAACTCGGCTTAAATGTCCTACTTGATATCGATATTTTTCACTTGTTAATTTCACTTTATTTTTTAAGATTGTCGCTTCCACATTGAGAGAAAAATTCATTTTTAAAAAAATGGGTATCATTGTGATAAGAAATAAATTTTTTTTTTTTATTTTGAATCATTTTTAATTCTTAGCTGAAGAAATAAAAATTTAGTAATTATTTACCAGTGGGGTCACCCCATTTTTTTTATTTTGCTTGTTTTTACGGTGCATTTATGATAAGAAATGTTGTCAAAGAAAAAAATAAAGATTTCGATAGATTTTTTGCCTTCAAAAATTGGAAAAAATTTTGGTTCTCATGTATTTGGATAAAATTTCTATTTTATCTTTTTTTTTATGTTTTTAATATTTTTTTTTTTTTTTGAAAAGTACATAAAAAAACGAACTTTTATAAATTAAAAAACGAAAATTTATAAATTTTTTAGAAAATTGTAATAATTAATTTTTTTTTAATTTTTCATTTTTTTACGTATTTTAAGAAAAAAAAAATATATCAATAAAATCAAATAGAAATTTCGTTCAAAAAAATTAAAATGGTTGACCCTACTTGTAAATAAATACCAAAAATTATTATCACATTAATTTTCTGGTTAAAAAAAAAAAAAATTTTAGACACTGCGAATTTTCCTTCAAAATTATTCTATTAGTTACTGTGAAAATAATTTTTATTTTTTTAGCTAAAAATTAAAATGATTTAAAATTTTATTGCTAATTTTTTTTCAAAATAAATTTTTTCTCCCAGTGCATAAAAATAATTTATATCAATAATTCATTTTGAAATATTAGGAATTTTATAAATAATTTCAACATACACAATTAATATAATTTATTTTTCATGGGGGTGTAGCTCCTTAAATAATGAAATAAAAATCCTAAATTAAAAATAATTTTACAGAGTGAAGAAAAAAACAAACAAAGGTTGGTGAGATGATGTGGGCTGAGAATAAGTTGACATGCACGAGATATGACAATTGATCCTATCCAACCGCGGACTTTATGACTTTAAATAGTAACCCCTTGTCCCCTGGATATCAATGGACTGGACTATGAGAAAGAGCGAAAGAAGAAAAGAATGATATT
Organism: Cotesia glomerata; assembly: GCF_020080835.1. Lineage (NCBI taxonomy): Eukaryota > Metazoa > Arthropoda > Insecta > Hymenoptera > Braconidae > Cotesia > Cotesia glomerata. The sequence goes on from NC_058162.1 coordinate 5,581,129, forward strand.
ACCTACGCGTTAAGAAGTCGAAATGGTGATAGCATCTCACCGTGAGGTATATATTATTATATATAATATAATAAAATAAAAGAGACAGCCGACGGGCAAGCAGCCGCCACCTACGCTCCCACCCCCGGAGCGTGGGATAAGATCTCGTTCAAAAAGAAATTCATCGAGCTCGAGAATTTTACGCCCGGATGTGTCGCGTCATCGTTCACACGTTGCCCGGCTATAAATCCTCGTCTTGCTCAAAGGAACACCTTCATCTTATTTCTGATTTTATTTTTAATCATTTTTCAGAGTCTTGCATCAGTATTATCATGACCAATTAACAAGATCCATCAATATCAACGGGTTTAAATCTTCGACAAATAACAAACTAATAACAGTGATAGATGACACTTGATAGGAGAGAAACAAATGCCTCCGACCTTTGTTAATATTTGCTGAGCCTTATTTTAAGAAGGGTTTACATTTTTCCTCTCTCTCGCCCTCTATTGGACAAACGAAAGTATCTCTGTCATACTTGTACAACAAATGGAATCTTAAAACGCATTTTATGCATAAATAAATAAAAATTTTCCAAAAAAGCGCTTCGCTCTTCGATAGATAATTTAATTATCTATCGAAGAGCAAAGCGTTTTTTTTCGAAATTTTATCACATACATGAGAAAAACACGTTTGAAAATCAACTATAAACCGCTCTTAATGAAAGAGAATCTGTTTTATTCTTAGCAAGTTAGCGAAATTATTCCCATCAGCTATATCCTTTCCAGATGGCAATCCTTATACAATTGATAACATCAAAAAGGTAGTTTATTTATTCTTTAAACTTGCAAAATTAATCAAAAACTCATTGTAAAAAAAAAAAATTTATAGTTTAAGGGGGAAAATACGTGTACCCAGAAAAAAAGGTTTACTTGAGTCAAGAAAATATTTTTCTTCCTAATTATTATCTTGAGCGAAAAAAAAAATTTTTTTTCACACAAGAAATTTCACTTATTCCAACAAAATTAACTCTCTTGTTTTAAGAAATACGTATCTTGATCCAAGAAAATTTATTTAAGTCAAGAAAATTTTCTTGTTTTGAGAAAATTCAGCCTCTTGCTCCAAAAAGTTTAGTTCTTGATAGAATTAAATTTTCTTTTCTTGAGAAAATTTTTCTCTTGCTCCAAAAAATTAAATATAAAGATAGAAGTAAATTTTCATTAATATTTTTATTGGTTAACATGTCAAATGGGAAGATCAAATAATATTGAATAATTTTTTTTCATTCAATATGTATAATTGCACGCTAAAATAATATAAAATGAGTATCAAATATTCAAGAGAAAAATTTTCTCAGTGAGAAAATTTTTTTCTCCGCTGAAGTAGATGGCGCTGCTTCCCTAAAGTATCTAAAAATCTTGATCAAATATAAAAATTTATTGTCTCAAGTATTTATGATAATTTTAATTAAGAAACAATTACTTTCACCAAAAATAGAATTTCAAGAAAAATTTTTACTTCGGCCAACACAACTTCGGTCTTCCTTCAAGCACCAGAAAATTTTCTTGAGCCAAGAATTTTGTTCTCCAGTCAAAAAATTTTTCTTTCTGTGTAGAAGGCCGCTTTCATGCTGATTTTCATTAATTTTTTTAAGGTATAAAAAATTAATATTATTTATTGAAACTATCAGGTTATTTTATACATATATTTATGGGTATTTTTTCGTATTAAACAACAATATAACTTAACAAATAGCGGAGATATCAACTGATACACATCGTAGGATGTCATCCGACTTAGCAGTTGGTGTGCAGTATGGAAGCCACAATTTTTATCTGAAATCAATGGCACAGAAAAATTACTTTTTTTACATGTATATCTTTTATATAAACCTCAATTCCAAAAAAAAAAGTAAAAGTTTACATTTTTTAGAGGACTGTGAAATTAAGTCGTGATTTTTTATCATTTTTTCATACATTGTTTATTAAAAAAAAAAATAGTTTAAATAAAAATATCGCTTATGATGGAGGTTCATATTCAGCGTAATTGTATAAAGAAAATTAATTTTTCTGTGCCATTTATTTCAGATAAAAATTGTGGCTTCCATAGTGCACACCAACTGCTATGTCGGAAGACAACTTACGATGTGTATTAGCTGATATCTCTGCTACTTTTTAAGTTATATTGTTATAATTTATAAGTTATAATTTTCATACCTTAAAAAAAAATTAATAAAAAATCAGTATGAACCCTGTTTAAAATTTCCAATAGGATCCCATCAAAAGCGACAAAAGCCACTTAGAAACCCATAAGTTTTATTGGTTTCTAAGTGGCTTTTGTCGCTTTTGATGGGATCTTATTGGAGTTTTTCAACAGGGAAAACGTCTTTCTACACACAGTAAAAAATTTTCGTCATTGCGTCAAAAAGTTTTGTGTTAAAAATTATTATGTTAAATATTTAACACTTTTTTGTGTTGATTTAACAGAATAAATGTTAAATTTACACATAAAAGTATTAAATATTGAACACAAAAATTTTTAACACCAAGTTTTTTGACGCAATGACGCAAAATTTTTTACGGTGCACGTATTTCCCCCCTTAAGGGGTTATACGCAGTTGCAAAGCTAAAAAAACAACATTTTTTTATGAATTTTTTCTAGACACAGTTTTTAATTATCAATTACAAGTGATGGTTATTTAAATAGAGCCTACTTTCAAGAATACAATAGCGCGTCAATCATGTAAAAATATAAATGTGCACCGCTCCTGTAGAAGATGTTCTGAACGACCTCTAAAAAAAAGGCGCTTGGCGGTGATCTCCATTTCGGTGGTTTGGATTATCTGAAATCAAAAAATATGGTGAATTCTTTTACAGGATAGATTAATGCAGGTATTGGATGAAGGAATAAGATTCAAAAAAATTATTACTATTTTTTTTTTTAACAATTTGGAAAATTGTTTTTCAACAAAAACGAAAAAATTTTTATAAATAGACGCCATTTTGTCAAAAATCAAAATTTTTCTTATTCACATTATTATTATTTCCCTCATCATTCTCCGACAACGGTTTGAGGGGAATGGCGCACGCGCACTTCCTCGGATCCGGACATCGAGTCCCCGTAGAGCTCATATTTTTTTAAACTAGTTACCTATATTTTTGTATTAAAAAATTTTTTTTTCAAAATTTTTTTTCTCATATCGATTCTTTATTGCCGACAAAATTTTTTCATGCAAAAAAAATAATTTTTTTTTCATTTTAACTATTTTTTAATGCAGAAATTCGAAAAACTGAAAATTATTCATATAAATTCAAAAAAATTTTTTTGAGCTTAGCTGATTTTTTTGCTCATAGAAGACAACAAAAGCTTTAATTTAAAAAAAAAAAAAAGTAAATCGATTGATTTTTCGCGGAGTTACAGCTATTTGTTTATAAGCGCTTGAGCGGAACCGCGCGTTTTTTCATTAAAAAATTAATATCTCGTAAACTATTGGTCGTAGAGACATCGGGTTTAGCCCATTTTGTTCCTTATTCAATTCTCTAAATTTCATACGCAGCATGTCTCGACTACTTTTGCGTAGTTTCCGAGATATTTTAATTTAAAGCTACTTGCAAAATGGCTATTTTTTAAACAATTGATTTTCCGCGATTTTTTTTTTTTAAACAAAGATCTACATATTTTTCTGAGTATTTAAAAAAAAAAAATTGCAATTTACTCCATTTGCATTGGAAGTCGTAAACAAACGGCCTAATATTTCCCTGCCGACTGGACTACAAGCGCCTTTTTTTTTTAGAGGTCGTTCAGAACATCTTCTACAGGAGCGGTGCACATTTATATTTTTACATGATTGACGCGCTATTGTATTCTTGAAAGTAGGCTCTATTTAAATAACCATCACTTGTAATTGATAATTAAAAACTGTGTCTAGAAAAAATTCATAAAAAAATGTTGTTTTTTTAGCTTTGCAACTGCGTATAACCCCTTAAATCTTCGACAACTAACAAACTAATAACAGTGATAGATGACACTTGATAGGAGAGAAACAAACGCCCCCGACCTTTGTTAATATTTGCTGAGGCTTATTTTAATGAAAGAGAATCTGGCATATGGTAACCGGAGTGGTGAACTGGTAAACACTGAATAGTTATAAATAGCATGTTGTAGGATAGGTATTTTAGTATTCGCCTGAGGTAAAAAAGCTAGCATCCACCAATTGTCTCAACTCACACATATCTATCCTTACAGATCGTATCGCATCATATCGGAATGGATTTATACCAAAATAAACAATCTAATAATTCACAAGATTGAGCACCTGGAATTTTCAGGCAGGCCTGCAGTTAACTCGTGTAATCGATGAGAACAATTGTTTAAAATTGCTCTTGCCCTCTGACTTTATATACTCTCAAGGTTGAATTTATGCAATCACTCATTGCGTCTGTGTTATTACAACTTTAGTTCTTATTTCTCAGAAGTATCATCCGAACACATTATTACTTTAATAGTAAAATTCCTTTTTGCGGATAAAAAGCATTATTTTCTGCAATAAAAAATAATATTATATATTATATTATCCCGCCTAATTCTCACCTCGTATACTTCTGAGGTATATATTCGTACCGTCGCCTATTTTTATAACTTCTAAACCGAGTTCTTATCCTGACCTATAATTTCACGGTAAAAACCGCTGATATATATTTTTTGTTCCCCCATTTTCGCGAGTAAATCATTCAAGAAGAATAATTCTGTGAGGTATTATTGCATATATATTCAGCTTGTTATGTTATTGCACAATATAATAGAGACACACATGAGGATAGTGAAAAAAGTAAAAAAGTCGGGGATAAAAACACAACGAGATACACTTATAACTGCATGCCCTAATAACAATAATTTTATACATCGTAATACGTGACGGTATGTTAACCATACGTATATTTCAGAATAAAACAAGAAAAAAAAAACGCCATTCGGCCATACCTGACATGGATAGGTAGATTTCTTGTTTGAATATTGAAAAAAACACGTTATTAAAAGGCAATAATGTCCTAAAATTTATTTTTTATTATATTTTTGCAGATAATAATATGAGACCGACTACAACAAATAGATATTCAAAGACATCTACCTAAAAAATAGGATTTGTAACAGATAAAAGTCATTTGATGATAAAAGCTAAAAATTAATTTATTTTTGATTTTTTTTTAATTTTCCAAACTCCGAAATAAATTATAAAAAGTATCGAAAGGTGACGAATAATAGCTTAAATTGGAGATAATTATGTGAATTTTAACATAAATTTAATAAATTCAAGCTATCTTTTACGGCTTAAAAATTATTTAAAGAAAAAGGCTGAAATACGTTCATTGAAAAATTTTTGAAAATTTTTAAATTCACGGAAATAATTAAAAAAATCACAAAAGTTAGACAAATAATAGTTTAAATTGAAGGTAATTAAACGAAGTTTAAGATAAATTTGATAGATTTTATCTATCTTTTACATCTGGAAGATTATTTTCATAAAAAATACAAAATTCAAAATTTTTTGAAAATGAAAAAAATTCAAACACCCACAACTCTTAAACTAATCGGCCGATTTTGCTCATCTTCGAACTTGATCTTAGTATTGATCCACAGAATAAGACCACAAAATTTCATAAAGATTGGTTGAGAACTGTGGGTGCAATCTTGCTGACATGGCGCGTTATATTACATATATAAATATAAATACATATATAAACTTTTGAGCCCATGCCATTTTTCGACATTACTCGATGAAATAAAAGGTATTATATGGCTACAATAGTTAGATTTCTATAGAAATCTACCTAAAAATTCTAAAAATAATACCAGAAAGTTTACATGCGTTATGATTCAGTGTCTGGTTTTGTTGAAAGTAATAAAACATTTAAATAAAGCGATAAAATAATTAATAGTGATTGAAGAAAAGAGTGTGAATATTATTTGAGATTTAGAATAAGTTGATTTGAGGTGTAGACAATTAATGGACCGCGACTAATAGACGGTAGTGACTGGCTAATGATACCTTTTCACCCACACAAAGCTCGTTTATCGTTACTGGCATTGGTGAATGAATTTCTGGTGCAAAAGACTGCTGTAAGTCCTGTCATCTGTTCTTTGACTGCTACTGCTACTGAATATATTATTTTTTCATTGATATTTTTTTTATTTTTTAGGCTAAAGTGAGATTGAGACCAAAATGAGGCGAGTACCCAAATCCTGGGAGTAATAATTTCAGTGGCAAGGTCGTAAATGTTGTCTGGAGGAAATAAAGATTGAAGATGACGCGAAATTAGTTAATAAGATAAAAAAATAGTTGTTAGAGTTATGCATTATGGTTTTAGGGTTTTGAAATTCAGGATAGAGAGTCTGTGTTGCCGGGATTGGTAATTTTGAGGTGGCACTTCCATTTACTCAACGACTGGTTGTAAAACTGCAATCGGAGAACCTAAAGAAGAAGAAGAAGAAGAAGAGGAAGATGAAGAAGAACTGCAGGCTTCCCGCCATGCAGTAATTGCTCGTCAAGCCTTGACCAACGATAGTATCCACCTTTAATAACTTGTTGGAGACGTGGCGATGCTGCCCGAAAGATGTACGGAAATAATACTGTAGATAAATATTTAACAAAAAAAATAAACTACAACATTCACGAGCCGGTAAGACAAATCGTTTTTTAAGTAATGTTAATTGTTAAGTTTACTGCTAATTTAATTTTACTAAAAAAATATTTACAGACAAAAACACTCGAGAAGAAGAATATATATATGTTTATTAAAAATAAAATCTGAATTTATTTTTAATAATTAAATTAAAAGTAAAATATTTTTAATTATTAAATATTTAAAAATATATAATAATCTATATTATTAAGAGAATAAGCAAAATTTTGTGGCTAGTGTATTTATATGATAAAATGGGTTTTATGGTTAAATTTGGTATTGTTGAAAAAGTTTTGACCTGGAGTTGTGCCTTTTCATGGTTTTATATCATTCTCACCAATAGTCAATTTATGATGATAAGTATTTAGGCTGCATTCGAAAATGCTCTATCTCTAGATACATAATTAAGAAATGACCTTGTATCTCGTGAACTATTGATATTTTCAAAAATATAAGCTCATCCCGATGTTACACTCATCAAGACCTTTCATTTAAGTACCAACATCAATTTTTTATATATTTATATATATTATATATATGTATATATGAAAAATATATCAAAATGCATGTGGGTACTCAAATGAAAGCTCTCGATTAATGTAACATCGGGATAAGCTTATATCTTTAAAAATGTTAATGGTTGAGAAAGTACAGTGCAATTTAACATAATTAAGAAACTACCTTGTATTTTGTGAACTATTGACATTTTTAAAGATATAAGCTCATCCCGATGTTACACTCATCAAGACCTTTCATTTAAGTACCCACATCAATTTTTTATATATTTATATATATTATATATATGTATAAATGAAAAATATATCAAAATGCATGTGGGTACTCAAATGAAAGCTCTTGATGAGTGTAGCATCGGTATAAGCTTATATCTTTAAAAATGTCAATAGTTAAAAAAGTACAGTGCAATTTAACAAAAGTCATTATTTAATAAAGCAAAATTTTATTTATTTATAGTTCACAAGTCACGGCAGCCACATAGTGACTGCAAGGTTGCTAGTAATAATAATAATAAAATTTCTAAAGAGGGTGATTATTAATGTTGAAGAAGACTTGAGACACGAAAAGCAATTAATCAGGATCGGTTGACGACCCGGAATTTTTCTAGTGACTATTTATCTTAAACTTTAGTTAAAATATTAAGACCCAGGTAATACCGAGTCTTTACCGACTATATACTTGACAGAATATTAATCTAGAGGGACAAGTTGAGTATAAATATTATAAAATATTATATAAAAATATTTGAAAGAGTTTTTCCCGCAGGTGCAGAGCATCCGGCTGGCGCGTGGGTGTAATCGGGATGCAAAATGATAAACGAGAAGCGTAACAAAGTCGAGCGAGACAGTACAGAGCCAACGAGAAAAGATGATAATAATAAACCAAGCTAAAAATAATAATAAAGGAGGAATAATGTTAGTAGTATACATAATAATAAATAAAAATAAGAAGAAATAAGAAAGAAGAAGTAAGCGCCCCTGAGGTTACTTGGCATCCTGATAACTGGCTGGTTCACCTCTTCAATCTATCGGTCTATGGTATAATATAAACCCGATATTTTTATTCTTTAACCTAGTCGCCATCACACCTCACTATCTTTTATTTTCTCGGGGGCATTCGAGCTACACCTCTAACACTCGCTGGTAATACCCGGTTTCGAAAATCTCTCCAATAATCTTTAACAGAATATTCTTATACTTATACTTATACCTCACCAGAGTATTATTAAGATAGACTCAACAGGATCCAACAGCTTTTAATTCTCAACTGATTCATATACTCCAGGGTAATTGACCGAAATTTATTCCCCGTTATGTTGATGGTAAATTAATTCAATTATTTTTATTTGAAGTATTTTTAATGGATTTAAATAGAATGGATATATAAATGAATAATAATTCTATAAAGGTTAAATAATAATCGAATATAATATCTTAAATCAGATCCAACGAATGTGTACTTTCATCTGAGCGGTAGTAAGGCGGAGCAAGACTTTCTGCAGGTGTCAGTCTCCAGCTAATCGGTCTCTAGATCTCGGTAATTAACTATATTTCTATTTATCCCCAAGGTTAAACACCCGGCCATTTATTTTTCAATGATCCTAACAAGTAAAGTAATAAGGAAGCATTCTACTTAAATATTGTTATTATTATTTAATTTTATCAATTGATATTTAATTGTGTAATTTAATATCTAATGTATCTGATTGGTGAACAAGTCGCGACAGGTGGATTAAAACTTGGAAACTTTCGACGGTGCACTGATAGAAGGATTTGTTTATATTTAATAAGCTTTATTAACTGTTAATAAATAATTTTTTAACATCATAAGATTAAATAAATATTTATTAACAGTTAATAAATTATTTATTATACTAGAAAATCGGACGCGCTATGCGCGCTTCCATCGAAATGTTTATTATCAAAAATTTAATTAATCAATATTTTTACAAATTTAACTCATTAATATTTAATCGTTGCCATAGTAACCGTTTCTATGGTAAATATTGTCATAGTAACCGTTGCCATGGTGACAGTTCCTGTGGCAACCGTTGCTATGGTAGTCTTTGCTGTGGTAATCATTACCATAGCAACGGTTACTATAACAATGGTTACCATAGTAACCGTTGCTATGGTAACCCTTACCATAGTAACCATTGCTATGGTAACCATTGACAAAGTTGTCACCGTAGCAACGAAAAGCGACAACAATGAAAACGTGACATCAAATTTTTAATAAAGGATACGATTTATTAAATGTTAATAAATATTTGTTAACAGTTAACAAATATTTATTAATAGTTAATAAGTAATTATTAAGTACAATTTAATAACTGTTAACAAATATTTATTTAAAATCAAAAGCAAAAATAGCAATTTTTTTTTGACACTACAACCCTATAGCTGGAATACATAATAATAATTCAATTCACTAAATAAATTAACCTTTTTAATATTGAAAAATATAAAACATAACTATGAGCTGTGATAGAATTTGGTATGTTACAATAAACGTTATAACAATGTAATACAATTAATGCAAATAATTTATAAACATAATATTTGTTTATAAGCAATCTTCATATTATATGACATTGCAAGCGAAACAAATTCACTCAAAAAAATATTTATTACACTGAAAGAACAAGATGACACTGGATATCATCCCAGATTATAGTTCGTGATATCTGTGGAGAAAAAAATTTTTAGATAGTAGCTAGAAAAATCCAGATTATACTAATTGTAATCTGGATTATACCCATTGTTATCTGGACTATACTAATTATAATCAGGATTATACTAGCTACTATCTGAAATTTTTTTTTCACTCAATACAATCTGGGATGATATCCAGTGTCATCTTGTTCTTTCCGTGTAACTGTTAATAAATATTTGTTAACTATTAATAAATACTTATTAACTATTAATGAATGTACTTTCCTCCCAAATAAATATTTATTGAATGTTAAAAAATATTTTTTAAAATTTAATAAATTAAATAATTGTCTTCAAATAAATTATTAATAGTTAATAAATCCTTCTATCAGTGTACTAGTACAGATAAAAATGCTGCTGATGATAATGATAATGATAATGAAGAAGAAGAAAAGATGGTACATTGTACATAATTCACCGAGTACTGGGTAATTGGATACTTAGCGGTTGATCAGATCAAGTCGTAGGTTATTTTTATTTCCAAGATTATCCCGTGATTGATTTCTCTCTTCCTCTATCCTCTATCTCTCGGTGTTTTATATCTATCTACAACATTAGAACATTACTTCAAATTTAACTACCATCTTGATAACTATTATCTTTATCGACGAGATCAACTTTTGATTTTATTACCACCCGTATTATATTAACAATCTTATCTCACAACTATCCAATCTATTTTTAATATTTATAAAAATATCAAGAGAAATCGTTTGTAGATAAAAGCTCACTTGTCTTCATTATAATATTCGATTTAAATCAGACTAGAAATTTTTAACTTGGTTTAATGAATTTTAATAAAAAAAACTTTGACAAGAATAAAATTAAATAAAAAAGGTAGTTGGGTTTAGTATAATTGAGAGTCAATAAATCTTTTGATAATCAAATATTGGTTTACGAAAAGATATTAAAGAGGCTTGAGGCGTTTAAAGAGAAGACAAGATTAATGTTTATCTGACTAAATTGGCGAGTTAATAACACATTAAATCATGTAAATCATTATGATTTTGTAATGTTGAGTTTATAATATAGTTATTTTGAAATGATTTAAGATTTATGTCCGTGGCATATGTATGAATAAACATAAAACATCAGCATATACCACCAAAGAGTAGAATAGAATTGTTAAGTTACTCTGGATTTATGTGATTAGGTATTTCCAGGCGTTACCAAGTCTAGACTTCTAAAAGTTTTACCAAAATAAAATGAAAAACTGGCGTTGCAAGAGGATTTCCAATTAGCTTAGCTATTTTCATAAGCGATTAATCATACAAACACGTTCGCAAGATCGTTTTCTATCGAATGAATGATGAGATCTCGATCTTTGCCGGAAGTTTCTTTGCGAATAGAACAAGAAAATAACAAGAAATAAATAGAAGGGGAATACAAATGCGAGAGAAAGACAGAGCAATCTTTTGTGATCGGGTTGTAAATATTAAATATTATTATAAATAATAATTATAATACTTACAGCTGAGATTGGATGTTACACTCTTCCTCGCTCGTTATTTATTATTTTTTATTTAAATACTACCGAATGAAAATGAAACTAGCGAAAGGATTTACTTTCGGTAGTTTATTATATCCTACAACTAAAAGTGAGAGTTGACATAAAATGGACATTACAAATTGTCTTATTATTATATTTTATTGTTACTATATTACTCGGAGATAACTACTCAGATTTATCTTATAATATCAATTTTTAAATCTTGTTACCTGATTGCAGTTCCGAGGTTAAATGATCCTTTTAATTCTATACTAAATAATCACTGTTTATTTCAATGCACATAAATAGTCAATTAATTCCAAAGCATCTGAAAAAATAAAATTATTCAATTAAACTCTGGTGAAAATAATTAAAATAAAGGTCAGGCGAACTTAGTGACCTCTCGATTAATCCACCAGATGACTTTTAATCGTTAACTTCTTGTTGACTACCGCTACACTCGGATTTTCATACTTGTCCGGGTTATTCATTTGCATACGTCATTCAGTCACCGTTTCACCGATACTTCCTAACAGGTAACACAAAAAAAAAAAATTAGGAAAACGGTTGACCCTGAAGGCCATCCCTGCAACTTCCCGCTAACTCCATATCTAAATGCTCAACATTTCACTTATTTTGTTTTTGAGCTCTTCGAGCTCAAAAGTACAATTTCTGTGTTATTTTGAGTTCTCCAAGCTCAAAGAGATAGCTCCTTTATGCTTTTGAGCTCTTCGAGCTCAAAAGTCTAATAGAAGTTTGATAAAACACTATTTTTTGAATTTTCAAACCACAATAACTTTTGAATGAATGAACCGATTTTTACGAGGTTGGTGGCATTCGACGCAGTTTTTAAAATCTCATAACGGACTTTTAAGTTTAAATCGATCGAACGAGGAATTTGGAAGTAATTCCAAAAAAACATTTTTTTTTTAATTTTTCGTTTTCGATAACTCTCGAACGAATCAACCGATTTTGACAGGACTGGTGGCAATCGACGTGGTTTTTCAAATTCAAGAGCGGAATAGTTTTTGGAATTGATCGATGCAACAGTTTAGAAGTTATTCAAAAAAAAAGATTTTTTGAAAATTTTATTTTTGAGATTTCTCAAAATCTAGCGAACCGAATTGATTCAAATTTTCACGAAATTTAATGGCAATGATATTCTTTGGATCGCTACCTATTTCGATCCGATCGGTCAAGCCGTTCAAAAGTTATAAGAAGTTTACATACATACACACATACATACATACACACACACACACGCACACACATACATACAGCCGCACGGACACCATCGCGGGAATAGTTAGGAAAGCTTCCTGTGACCTTATAACGTCGAGATCTGATGAAAACTCAATTTTCGCAAAACGGGGTGAAACCAATAATTTCCCGAATTTTGAAAATCTTCGATTTTCTTAGCGGGAAGTTAAAAATATGTGTGTGTACTAGAGTACACAAGTAAAAAGTGAAATTTCTTATGAAAATAAAGTTAGCCGACATCTAAAAATTTTTAGAATTTTTTTTTTATTGAAAAAATGATAACAAAAAAATTAAAAAAAATTTTCATTTGTAAAAAACTTTAAAAACTGGCAGTGCAATTTTTTTAAAAATATTTTTTTGTTCTTATTTAATTATTAAAAAAAAAATAAAAACGTCGGCTAACTTCAGTATTATAACTTCTTTATGACATCATTTTTCTACTATTTATAACTTCATAGAAACTAGGTAGATAAAGCTTAAAAAAAATTTTTTTCCATATTAAATTAAAGCTTTTTTAGTAGTATAGACATACATACAAATAATATGAGTAATTCATTTTATCATTGCTCTTATTATAATTATTGTATTTCATCAATTATGATCTCATTATTATTACCATTGTTGTCATTATTTAGACTCTGTCATTATTTAATCTAAAAACTAGTTAATCAGTTTACAAAAATTTTATAACGAACTTTAATATTCATATTTCATGTCATAACTTAGTAAAAATAATTCAAAGCAGATATTTAAGGGGTTATATACAGTTAGAAGGCCAAAAAAAGCGAATTTTTCAGAATTTTTTAATTTATTGATCTAAAAATTTGTACACATATTATGGTATCTTTTAACTGTATTTTAAGACTTAGTATTAGTAAAAATATTTATTTGAAAAGAAGCTACAGGTGATCTCCGGGAGCTCCTCTCAAAAAAGACGTTTTGCGGTGACCACTATATCTCTGAACTCAATCCTCTGAAATTAAAAAACCAAACAGATTTCGTTAAAAAAATATTAAATCTAGTAATTAATCGAAGGAATAAGCAAAATAAATTTTTTTGACAAAATGGCGGTTTCTCAAAAAAAAAAATTGATTTTTGACCAAAATTTCGGCCTTAAATTGTTTATAAAAAAAAAATATTTATCGGTGAGAAAAAATCTTCGATTAATTACTAAAAAGTATATTAAAGAAGCTAGTGTTAAAATTTGAGACTAATCGGTTTAACCGTTTTCGAGTAATGTTGGCCACCGACTTTGTAAAAACCATTTTGAGAAAAACGCGATTAAAATTTGAAAAGCACTTTACATAGGATAAAATTTTTTTTTTTTTAAATGTAACTTCGAAAATATTCACCGAAACGATATGAAATTTTCTGTGTGTATTCTTAAATATATGTACATTAAGAAAATAAAATAAAAAAAATCAATTTTTTGAAAATTCTAACTGTATGTAACCCCTTAATAACTTACTCAATTACACAAGTTATGAGCAAATAATTGGAATTATCTATTTAAAGTAATACAATTATAGGACGATAGTTAATTATGTAGATATTCAATAATTTTATAGAATTCAAAATGAATAAATAAATCATTAGAAACGAATCATTTAAAAAGATGGACGCATACATATTTTTATTTTCTAATTGTGTTTTTTTTTTTTTTTTTTTTTTTAATTTGTTTAAAGTCGCATAAACTACTAAGGTCATGAGCGACTACGGTAGGGGGTAAACTTTTGAGATTGGAACTCGTCTTATTTTTTGGGCTGAGCAGAATAATACACTTAAATATTGAAAATATTCATTGGTGTACGCCGGACTCGAACCCGGTCCAATGCTTTGGTAAGCAAGGGCCGGATCTGATAAGGCTACTGCGCGCCTTAATTGTGTTTTGTTTTATTTTTAAATTATTATTTAATTTGTTTTTTTTTTTTTTTATTGTTTTTAGAATTAATAATGTTTACTAGATTTATTCTTTATGACATTCAGTTCAATTGTCACTTGACAATTTTTTAATTTTATTTAACAAAAAGATTTCCAAAAAATTATAAAAATTTTTTTTTTTAAATTGGATTTTTTATTTTTTATTTTTTTTCAATTTCTAAATGTCAATTTTTTTGCCATAATAATTTATTTGTTATAAAATTTTGTAAATTATTAAATATGTGCTACATTAATTTTCATTTCTTCTTTACGTTGCTATACTGAACTTTGATAAAAAAAAAAAAAAAAAAAAAAAAAAAAAAAAATGGCGCGTAACCGAAAATCGTGACGATTTTTTTTACATTGTTATAAAATTTCTCTCATACTTCGATAAAGAAGTTTCACTTCAAAAAAAATAATAAACATCCAGAGAAATTCGTCACGGGGAAGTGCTCGCGAGATTTAAAAGTCATTCCTGGACTTTACTAGCTAATAGAAGCCAATTCTACGGACGTGGGTTTTATTTACTATTACAGTGCGATTTATAAAACTGGCATAATCTTAAAAATATTATACACTGGACGTTTCAGTTCGACCTGTCAACTTTCGTATCGTTTTCTATTATGACAACCCGGCTATTAATTTATATTTTACTAGCCATAATCGACTCCATTTTTTATTAATTTTTTTTGCATTGTACGCGTGGCTTAGATTTCCGGTGATAACCCGTAAGTGTTCTGATTGTAATTAAAGATATATATATATATATATATATATATATATATATATATATATATATATATATTTAATGTAATCATTTTTATAGAATGAGTCAGCGGTGAAAATTTAGATTTTTAATCTGATAATATTTAATTTTGTATTGTTTGGAGTATAAAGAGTGATTCTGATATATTATATAAATTAATTAAAAATTTATAATGTAAAAAATTTAATTAGAAATAGACGACTCATAGTTGTTATTGAATGTTTGTAGTCACGATATCTTTTGAAAGATATAATGAATAGAGTTAATTTATTTAGCGCTACAGTGTTTAATTTTAAAAAGATAAACTTACGAAATGTCAATATTTAATTTTATTTATTTTTGTTCTATTAGTTAGTTGGATTTTAATAAATAAAACGATTGACAGCCGCATAAATTAGCCGTGTCTATTTTCTTCTTTGAGTACATAGGTTGTGGGTAATTTTTCGTACTTTTATGCAAACTGTCGGTAAGACAGAACAAAAGATATATTATATTTACATTTTGTATTATTTCGTTACTATTATTAGGTCATATATTGATTTATATAACACTGTTTCTTTTATAAATGAAATAATATATAAGCTCGGCAGTTTCTTAACCGTGGGATTTAATTTTTGTAATATATTTTTTAAATTTATTTAAGCTTTATGAATTGTTATTATTAGTTTTGTAAATTTATGATTTTAAAACTGTGGGATGAAAAAAAATAGAATTGTAACATTTCATTTGCGCATTGATGTAAATAGATAAAATAACGAGCGGGGTAAGCGGTAAAAGTAATGATTCGCGACTTATGAACTGCTACATTGACTATTTTATTATTATATTATTATGTTGTGTGAATATGTAAGAATAAGAATTGCTATTCATGCTGGAAAATAGTCTAGAATTTTTTTTCCATTGATAGATTATTAATTTTATATTATATAAACTAATATTTTTAATATTAATATTTTATGTAACAAAATATTGAAGTTTGATTAAAAATAAATATTTTACAATAAGAAAAAAAATAAAATAATTATTAATAAATATTTTTAAAAGTAGTTTGGAGTCGACATGAGTTATTGCTAGATAATTAACAGGTTCCAATAAATGTTTTAGCCGTAAAATTTTAAGTATGAAACTTAAAAACAGCAAAAAATAATATAGACTATTTTTTACAAATTACCTTCAAGTGAAAAACACTTATACTTTCATTTTATGGAACACTCAATCATTTTTTGAAACTTTTTCTTGATAATTTAGAGCGATTTATCTTAACAACTCGCTCTGCGTAAATTATCGCTCTTAAAAAGTTTTTCACACCATAAAAATATTTTACCTTAAAATTATCTATATTATTAAGAGAATAAGCGAAATTTTGTGGCCAGTGTATTTATATGATAAAATGGGTTTTTATGGTTAAATTTGGTATCGTTGGAAAAGTTTTGACCTGGAGTTGTGCCTTTTCATGGCTTCATATCATTCTCACCAATAGTCAATTTATGATGATAAGTATTTAGGCTACATTCGAAAATGCTGTATCTCTAGATACATAATAAAGAAATGATCTTGTATTTTGTCAACTATTGACATTTTTAAAGATATAAGCTCATCCCGATGTTACGCTCATCAAGACCTTTCATTTAAGTACCCACATCATTTTTTCATATATTTATATATATTACATATATATGTATATATGAAAAATATATCAAAAATGCATGTGGGTATTCAAATGAAAGCTCTTGATGAGTGTATTATCGGGATGAGCTTATATCTTTAAAAATGTCAATAGTCAAAAATGTACAGTGCAATTTAACAAATATCTTGTGAACTATTGACATTTTTAAAGATATAAGCTCATCCTGATGTTATACTCATCAAAACCTTTCATTTGAGTACCCACATCAATTTTTCATATATCTATATATATATATATGTATCTATGAAAAATATATCAAAAATGCATGTGGGTACTCAAATGAAAGCTCTCGATGAGTGTTACATCAGGATGAGCTTATATCTTTAAAAATGTAAATGGTTGAGAAAGTATAGTGCAATTTAACAAATATCTTGTGAACTATTGACATTTTTAAAGATATAAGCTCATCCCGATGTTACACTCTTCAAGACCTTTCATATAAGTACCCACGTCATTTTTTCATTTATTTATATATATTATATATATATATATATATATATATATATATATATATATATATATATATATATATATATATATATATATATATTAAAATGCATGTGGGTACTCAAATTAAAGCTCTTGATGAGTGTAACATCAGGATGAGATTATATCTTCAAAAACATCAATATTTAAGAAAGTAAAGTGCAATTTAACAAAAGACATCATTTAATAAAGCAGAATTTTATTTATTTATAGTTCACAAGTCACGGCAGTCACATAGTGACTGCAAGGTTGCTAGTATTTTAACAATAATCATTTTTATTTTAAATCTGACTCCTCCGTAATTTATTTAAAATAATCAATTCAACCAAAACTCCAAATAATAAATAAATAAAAATGATCTGAGCAATAAAACCGGCGGATTTATTATTAAATATTGAAATTTATGAACCAGCTTAGCTTTTTAATGTGAAATCAATTTAAAATAGGGATAATCGTCAGTCGATAAAATTATAACTCAGGGCCTGAATCCATATTGGGATTCACCGGGAGCAAAAAGTTTAAAAAGATATAAAACCTCACCCCTAATCGCTTCTCTGTTAAAAAATAATATATTAGCAATCAAAGGATTAGCGTTTGAGTTTAAGTGAGAATAAAAGCACGTTGACCTTGTCACACGCACACGCACAGAAATACTTAACACGTAGAGTATTTTAATGCACACAGCTCATTCTTACAATCGGCCTCGACTTTTATTGCTCAGAGCGTCGTCTCTTTACTTGACAATACGCTCATTCGCGTATAGTTCTCTGAACTCAAATGTATTATACATAACAATAATAATAATAATAATAGCAACAAACTAAATAACATTGGCGCCGTGTTATCGTAATCGTATGAGATGACTTCCCGGTAGCGAGTGCTCAGAGTGTTGGTCTCGTCTCAAAACTGAGAACGAGGAGAAGAATTGAACAAGAAGGACATTACGTTCCCAGAATATTATGCACTTTCATTTCTTTTCAGTCATTCAAGATTAACATTATTCATCCGTGGCCGTATCCAGGTTGTTAGTATTATTGTTATTATTTCGCAACATTAATAATCATCCGCTCTTTTCTCAAAATAAAAAAAAAAAAAAACGCCATTCGGCCATACCTGACACGGATAGGTAGATTTCTTGTTTGAATATTGAAAAAAACACGTTATTAAAAGGCAATAATGTCCTAAAATTTATTTTTTATTATATTTTTGCAAATAATGATATGAGACCGACTACAACAAATAGATATTCAAAGAAATCTACCTAAAAAATAGAATTTGTAACAGATGAAAGTCATTTGATGATAAAAGCTAAAAATTAATTTATTTTTGATTTTTTTTTCAATTTTCCAAACTCCGAAATAAATTGTAAAAAGTATCGGAAGGTGACGAATAATAGCTTAAATTAAAGATAATTATGTGAATTTTAACATAAATTTCATAAATTCAAGCTATATTTTACGGCTTCAAAATTATTTAAAGAAAAGGGCTGAAATACGTTCATTGAAAAATTTTTGAAAATTTTTAAATTCACGGAAATAATTAAAAAAATCACAAAAGTTAGACAAATAATAGTTTAAATTGAAGGTAATTAAACGAAGTTTAAGATAAATTTGATAGATTTTATCTATCTTTTACATCTGGAAGATTATTTTCATAAAAAATACAAAATTCAAAATTTTTTGAAAATGAAAAAAATTCAAACACCCACAACTCTTAAACTAACCGGGCGATTTTGCTCATCTTCGAACTTGATCTTAGTATTGATCCACAGAATAAGCCCACAAAATTTCATAAAGATTGGTTGAGAACTGTGGGTGCAATTCTGCTGACATGGCGCGTTATATCATATATTATATATATACCCGTACAAAAAAAATTTTAATTAAAAGTGAATTTAAGATTGAAATTTATATTTTGACATAAATATGAATTAGTTTTGGGATCAATCCAAATTCTAGATTAATTTGAGATACACGGAAAGAACAAAATGACACTGGATATCATCCCAGATTTCCCTGAGTGAAAAAAAATTTCAGATAGTAGCTAGTGTAATCCAGATTACAATGAGTATAATCCAGATATCACGCAGTATAATCTGGATTTTTCTTTCAATTAGCACGCCTGTAGAACTTATGATTCTGCTTCAGAATTTTAATATACACTTAAAAATATTTTATGTATAAAATTAATCCTTAATATTCTTAAATCTTTATTAGAATTTTGAAACAGGATTGAAAGTTCAACAGACATGTTAATCTCTAACTACAAATTAATTTCAAATTTGGATTGATCTCAAAATTAATTCATATTTGTGTCAAAATATGAATTTTAATCTTAAATTTATTTTGAATCAGAATTTTTTTGCACGAGTATATACATACATAAACTTTTGAGCCAATGCCATTTTTCGACATTAATCGATGAAATAACAGATATTACGATAAAATTTTTCTAAAATTACAACATGAGACCGGCTGCAATAGTTAGATTTCTATAGAAATCTACCTAATTATAAAAATAATTTATTAAAAAATTGGTAAAATAAATAATTTATTTAGATGGTTGATGAAGCCCCGTCGGTTGCTGTCAATGTGATAAATAGATAATCGATTAGCGTGTGAGAAAATAGACAGCGAAATTTATAAAATGATAACTTCCGGCTGCACTGGGATAAAACGTGTCTATCAAGCTAATATATAACCGGAGTGTAATATTAATAACGCAATATATTAAATAGTTGTTGTAAGATATATATTTATAAATTTATAAAGATATATAACGACTTAAAGAAACTGAAAGAGAATGAGAGTGATGAGGGACAAGATTTCCTTAAATAATATATATAAATTACCGACACTTGCTTTCAGTCTGTTTATTAATTGGTTGTAGCTACGTTGAAAAGCAATGTCTATCAGAGAAGAGCCAACAGTGTATTGAGTGGGCGTAAGAGTTTATTTAACAGGAGAATTTCTCCTGGCTGATCACTCCATTCATCCATCATACCTTTATATTTATGTTATTATGTTATACCGGTCTATTGAAGAAGACAACTACTAATGTAATCCAAGAGTCTCTGCTCAGTACCCAGCCTAAAACAAAGATGTTAGGTTTCATTAATATCATACGATACAATCAAATTAATATTATTATTATTTATCATACTCCGAGACACTGCCATTGGAGAAAGCTGATTTAAATTTCCAGTTACTTAATGGCCCTATTATAGGACTTTAATTGTCATCATTACCTTTATCAGAACGGCTGAAATATATTTATCTTAAATTTTAATGGAGATTTTATTTTATTAGAACATAGAAAAGGATGTTAATTCTTGTTGCTTACCTTGAGGACTCCTTAAACTTAAAGCGATACCTAACTGGATTCAAGTGCTATTCTACGGTGTGAATAATTATTTTAAACAACTTTGCTGATAAGATTCATTCTATCTTTTAACACAAATTTAAATTATTTTTATCAAAATAATTTTTTTTTAAAAGCATACCTATTAAAATAATTCTACTTAGTGTTTATAGAAGTATAAATCCAACTCGTTTTACGACCTAGAACTTGCTACAAATAAACTATAAAAAGTAATTGTGAATTTAGCAAACTAAGATTTTAAAAAATTCACCAATAGATTTTTTAATTTTTTAAGCGTGCATTTTTTTATGATTAAATTTGCGTTTTTTTTATTATTCTTAAAATTCATTAATGTCTGCTAGATTTATAATCATAAAATAAACATGATACTAAAATTAGCCGACGTTCAATATCATTGTATTTTTTTCAACAATTTAATTGCAAGTATAAAGATACTTAAAGCAAATTGCACGCATCATTTTTCAAATCTTCTACATGTGAAATTTTTTTGTAATAATTTTTTTGATAAAAAAAATTATAAAAATTTTTAGATGTCGGCTAATTTAATTTTCATAAATAAATAAACAGACATTTAACAATATTTGATTTTTTGAATCTACAAAAATCTATATTATTAAGAGAATAAGCAAAATTTTGTGGCCAATGATTTTATATGATAAAATGGGTTTTTATGGTTAAATTTGGTATCGTTGGAAAGGTCTTGACTTGGAGTTGTGCCTTTTCATGTTTTCATATCATTCTTACCAATAGTCAATTTATGATGATAAGTATTTAGGCTGCATTCGAAAATGTTTTATCTCTAGATACATAATTAAGAAATGACCTTGTATTTCGTGAACTATTGACATTTTTAAAGATATAAGCTAATCACGATGTTACACTCATCAAAACCTTTCATTTGAGTACCCACATCAATTTTTCATATATTTATATATATTATATATATGTATATATGAAAAATATATCAAAATGCATGTGGGTAGTCAAATGAAAGCTCTTGATGAGTGTAACATCGGGATGAGCTTATATCTTTAAAAACGTCAATAGTTAAAAAAGTACAGTGCAATTTAACATAATTAGGAAATGACCTTGTATTTCGTGAACTATTGACATTTTTAATGATATGAGCTCATCCCGATGTTACACTCTTCAAGACCTTTCATTTAAGTACCCACATCATTTTTTCATATATTTATATATATTATATATATGTATATATGAAAAATATATAAAAATGCATGTGGGTACTCAAATAAAAGCTCTTGATGAGTGTAACATCGGGATGAGCTTATATCTTTAAAAACGTCAATAGTTAAAAAAGTACAGTGCAATTTAACATAATTAGGAAATGACCTCGTATCTTGTAAACTATTGATATTTTTTAAGATATAAGCTCAGCCCGACATTACACTCGTCAAGACCTTTCATTTAAGTACCCACATTAATTTTTCATATATTTGTATATATTATATATATGTATATATGAAAAATATATAAAAATGCATGTGGGTACTCAAATGAAAGCTCTTGATGAGTGTAACATCGGGATGAGTTTATATCTTTAAAAACGTGAATAATTAAGAAAGTACAGTGCAATTTAACAAACGTAATTATTTAACTAAGCAAAATTTTATTTATTTTTTCATTTACAAGTCACGGCAGTCACATAGCGACTGCTAGGTTGCTAGTTATAAGTATAAAAATATTGGTAAAAAATTAAAGTAAAAATTTTAATTTCTTCAAAAAAAAAAAAAAAAATAAAAATTTTCAGATGTCGGCTAATTTAATGATGGTATAATAAAAAATAATTTATTTTAAGGAAATCCAAGTACCCTGCTAGTGTAAAGAATGTCTAAAAAAAAATAATGCGTAGAAATACTTTTGTTATCTATCTTAAAATTAATTTTTAAATTAATTAATAACATTTTTGAGAAAATTTCCAAAAAATTTACGCATTAAATAATTATTTAATTGACTAAAAAAAATATAGCAATCTGAATTACCGGTCAACACTTGACAACACCGCAACAGTTCCCTAACCTTGATATTTATTTATTTGTAAACATGTCTTAGATAAACCGACATAATTTGCAAGCGCATTTTGGAAAATTTTCTACACGTTTTATTAAAATTATCAAGGCAATTGTCAATAGACTTGATGAGCGCGAAAAAAAAAAAAAAATAATTGTGTTCTCATTTTTCATTATTTGTTTGAAAATTTGTATTGTTAATTAATAATTAATATTTAAATTGCATACAAATATATATTTTTTTATAAAGAAATTGATAATTTTATTTATATCATCCTGTTAATTAAATTATATTCTTTACTCATCGATTAAATTATTTCCAACTTTGAATTGTAAGTATCTTTGTATTTTTAACTTACTTAAAAAAAAAAAAAAAATATGTTTACTGTCTAACTAAAATGACTAAGATTTTCTAGCATTTAAAAAACCGCGGTTACTTGTGCACCGGGTAACTACGCAAGCGGTGTTGCCAAGTCAAATACAAGACTTTACAAATAAAGAACGGAAGTTTCGAGTGATTTCTCATAAGAAATATAAAATATCTCCGTAAAACGTTCGGAAAGCTACTTTTTTTATTGTTTCAATCGCAAGCTTATTAAATTTTCTATCAAATTCAATGAAAAAAAAATTTTTTTTAAATCGTTAATTGCATTAAATTCTTAACTAAATACACAGCTAGTGGAACCTCCATTTAACTACATGTAAAAATTACTATTTTCAAACCTAATTATTTCAATAAATATCCCGGCAAACTTACTGTTTTTTAATTTTTTTATTGATTATTAGGCTATGTAGATAAAATTAACAAATTTTTAGAAAGTTTTAAAAACTTGACTACTTCGCGTGGATCTCCTTAAGCACTTTATTGTCTTATAAAAATAACAAATCAACCCCATACAAAAAATCAATTAATTGAATCGAGTTCGTCCAAGAAAGTGCGACATTTTTCCTTGATAACCTTGACAGCTTGCAGGAACAAAACTCCAGGCTCGACAGCGCCAATCGACTCTACATTAAATATATAATGATCCGCAATACGTTCAATCTTGACACTATTTTTCAATGACTCATGCCGGAATACATTTCTCGAGCAGCTGTCGTACCGTGGATCTACAAGTCGTGCTTCAACTTCGCGAGTCTTTTCGTTTTCCACCAGTTCAATGACCCCTTTACTGAAGCTCTTTTTGAGGAGCTTTGCCTCGGTTCCAAAGAACCGCCTTTTGAGGGTGATTGCCGGCATCAAACGGTAGCTGGCAGTCGCGACAGGCGAGAACTTTGCGTGGTCCTTTCCAATTCCCTTAATAGCGTAGAGTATCGCATCGATTTCCTGCCCAGGGACCATCTTGGCGATCAGAATGTCATCCTCCAGCATCCCGAACAATTCTTCGCCATTCGGGTACAACTCTGACTGCCTATGCAGAGGTACCCACTTGACGGCGTTGCTTTTGACCCTGCTGTTGTGGTAAATGTCCTCAGGAAGTCGCGAGTCTTTTTCCGGCTTAGTATTCTTTGAGCAAATTACCTTTAATTCGTACTTGAGAGTGGTTCCGTCGTTCATCTCAGCTTCGTCGTTGAGTTTTTCATCAGCTGTGCAATACTCGAACAGTGAGGGGTCGGCTTTCAGCGGCAACAGGCCCAGCCTGTGAGCTAGCACCTCATCCTGGAGCAGACTGGTGTTCATCAAGATGTGAACCTTCTCGATGGCCATCGACGGCACTTCACTCAGCAAAGCTCGACGGAATGCATTTGCCAATGCTGCTGTACAACCAATTAAGTCGAACTCTAGCTCACGTTTATCATCCGACTGTCTCACTATATTCACTTTTAAATTTTTACGGAATCTATTTATGTCCCAATTGTTGAACTGGAGATTTGAGTATTCAGCAGCATTTGGAACTCCATATTCTTCTATTGATATTCTTGGGAATTTCACCATTTTTTTATTTCACCTATTTTTAATTAAATAATAATAAAGTTAGCCGACATTTTTAATTTTTTGATTCTGCTTCATTTATTAAATTAGAATTAAAAAATATTTTTTTTTTTAATTGCACTTACAGTTTTTCAAATTTTTTACATGTCAAATTTTTTTTTTTTTTTAATAATTTTTTTCAGTAAAAAAAATTATAAAAATTTTTAAATGTCAGCTAACTTAATTTTCATTTAAATTAATGAAAATTAATTTAGCAGATATTTGATAATTTTAAACATTTTGTTAATAAATAAATTATGGCAAAAAAATTGACATTTAGAAATTTAAAAAAATAAAAAATGCAATTTTTCTAAAATTATTTTTTGGAACAAATTTATTTGTTAGGTTATATTATTGTTTTCAATAAAATATTAATAATTAATAATTATTTTACTACTCACCTTTTGTTGAAGATTTGTTTGTTTTTTTTTTTTTATTTAAAATTATTCACTTGATAATTGTTATTATTATTTTAAAATAAATTAAAACCGAAATTATTTACGGCGAGGAACACGTGCACGCGATAGGTTTTGTTATTGAAATGATTGCAGCCAGTGCGCACCTTCTGATTTCAGCGGAGGCTAATGCGCATGAGCGAATACTCAAGTCAACTAACTGACCAATCAGAGTTTTTTAATTTTCATAGAAACTAACGTTGTTGAAATTGATCAATTATTTATATTTTTTTTATATTATAAATACAATCCCAAGCGGCACAAATTTTTTTTTGTTAATGTTTTGTTGAATTTAAGTTGACGATTATTAATTTTTTAAGTTCTTGTTAAGTGAAATCTACCAAAAAGTCAACATTTTTTTTTGTGACGCTTGGGATATTAAATTAATAAAATATAAATTTTTTGAAATTTTAAAAATTCTAAAAAAAATTGTATTACTAATAAAAAAATTATTATAAAAAATTTTATTAATAAACAAACAATTATATTTAAAAAAACATTTGAGAATTTAAGAAAAAAGAATATGTAGGATAAAAGACCCCATTAGTAGCGAGGACCTCATTACTAACACTTTCTTTAATTTTGGTACTTACTCAATTAATTAAATTATTAATTTCTATTATGAATATATTATTTCTAATCTTTAAGACCTTTAGATCAAAAAAATTTGTAATTTTTACTCCAACTAGAACATTTTTTAATTGAAAAAAAAAAGTGCCACTAATAGGACTTAAAGGTGCAACTAATAGAGTCTTTTACCTTATTCTAATTTCATAATAATCATAGTTAAGTATGTATTTAAGTTTATAAGTTTTCCAAATTTTCTAAAGTTTATATTCCAATTTATGTAATGCTATGATATTTAGATAATAAAAGAGATTGTTAATTTATACAAAAATTAATTTATGACATTAAAGTTAGCTATCACTTGACCAATTTTTGATTTTATTTAACAATTAAATTAATTCTAAAAAATTATTTTTAAAAAATTGCATTTTTAATTTTTTAAAATTTCTGCATGTCAATTTTTTTTTCTTATTTCTTTTTGCCATAATTCATTTGTTAACAAAAGTTCTGAAAATTATTAAATATCTGCTAAATTAACTTTCAATGAAAATTAATTTAGCAGATATTTGATAATTAGAAAAATTTTTTTTTTATAAATAAATTATGGCAAAAATAATGAGAAAAAAAAATTGACATGCAAAAATTTAAAAAAATTAAAAATGCAATTTTTTTAAAATAATTTTTTTAACAAATTTGTTTGTTAAAAAAAATCAAAAAATTATGAAATGGCGGCTAACTTTAATGTCATTAATTTTCATAATTAATTTAGCAAATATTTGATAATTTTTTTAACAAATAAATTGGAGCAAAAAAATTTAGAAAAAAAATTGACATGTAAAAATTAAAAAAAATAAAAAATACAATTTTTTAAAAGTAATTTTTTGGAGAAAATTTGTTAAAAAAAAATAAAAAATAGCCAAATAACTGCTAACTTTAATGTCATTTAATTTATGTATCTAACCAAGTTCATTCCTAAGCCGTAAGGAAATAAATAATAATAATAAAAAACTTTATAAATAAAGTTGGAAAAACATTAATTCTATTTATTGTATACAATTCTTGGTCAAAAAATTTAGTCTGTTTTATGATTAATAAAAATTTTTAATATTTTTCATTCAATTTAATTTTATTATGTGCATCTATTTTATATAAGAATTTAATCTGTTTTTGCCCGTACTATTCCCAATTCAGACCAATTTCAGATCATTTTTAATGTTATAATAAAATTGTTTTCTATTGTTTCAAGACCTAAACCAGACTTTTTTTGTCACAATCATTTAACTGGTTTTGATCGCATCAAGGTCAAAAACAGACCAAAACGTTGCATAATTTTTAGTCGGTTTTTGATCGCCTGTAGATCAAAAACAGACCTGTTACGAATTAGGTAGTAATAATCCGAACAAAAACAGTTTCACTGTAAAAAAAAATCGCGCCAAGTCCACGTTCATAAGACTATTAAGAAAAAAAAATTTCTTATTCCTTTACAAAAAGATATAAAATAAAAAAATAAAAAAATCCAAGTAACCGATATGTTTGTATTTAATTTTCGGAAATTAAAAAAAATTTTATTGTAAATTTGAAAATTAAAAAAAAAATTTTGGAACGTATTTAGTGTGCGTGGTTGCAAAATATTTTACTTTTAATGAAATTCGTAAAATCTATTTACTAGGACTTTAAAAAAATTGAAATACACAATGACGCACACCAAGTACGTTCCAAATTTTTTTTTTTAATTTTCAAATTTACAATAAAATTTTTTTTAATTTCCGAAAATCAAATATCAAATAGTCACTATCTTAGTCGACTTTTGGCCTTCGAACATTTAGAGTGAAAATTGTAGATCAAAAACAGTATAAGATTTCATATTGAATTTGAAAACAATACATAAAGTCCATCTACAAATTAACTAGACTAAAAACCGATCAAACTTTTAAAACTTTTTAGTCTCATTAGATTATAAACAGCATAAAATATTCATAGCTGCTCAATTATTTTACTAAAAAGTTATTTAGACTTAAAACAGATCAAAAATAATTTGAATAGTAGATCAAATATAAATGAAAATTTTTTTAAAAGTTCAAATACAGATCAATAAGTTCAAATGCAGATCATTTAAAAAATTTTATAAAATAAATTCTGAAATAAAAAAACAAAACAATTTCAGGTGTAACATTAAATTCCCATCAAAAATGATGAAATAACTTGGTTATTTTATTGTAGGTAATAAAAATCTAAATTTTAACATTTCTATAATACATTACACTTAATTGCTGTTACTGATAAATTTGTAATTACGATTAAAATGATAAAATAAACTTTATTAAAAATCCTGCATAACAAATGACTATTATGTAAAAATAAATAACACTTTTATTTTTGTTAATTTGTTGAATATTTAAATTAAAATGTTGTTTGACTAATTCAAATCATTAATATTATCAACTTCATTATAATAAATGAGATCGGCATAAAGATATAATCATGAATGAAGAAGTCGAATAAGCAGTTGGCGGCTGAAGCAGAGTCTTTTATTCCGATCTTCAACTTCACTTGAATCTGTATGACTATACTATTACTGTATAAGTAATACAAACTACCAGTTACCTGTTTACTTGCAGAACATTTATTTATTCCTTTACTTCATTTCTCTTTTAAAGTGGTTGAAGGGAATGTTTTCTTCGATATCTTCAGTAACTTCTTCTCTTACACCAAGATGAATATTAAAATAAATGTGTATATACACGTACATATGGAAGTTATAATTTTTTCAACTGTTTATCTTTATTATACGTTTGTGGTTTTTTATCTTCGAGTGGATATATATAAATATATAATGCAGCGTTAATGGTATTTAGGCTTGGGATAATTCACTGACGCGCGTTTATTAATGCCACTGATGCAGTGAGAAGCTAATGTAATGTAAGAGAGACCCGCAGTGCGCTTGCATACCTCATTAAATTACGGTACCCAATGCACCTACGTGTTGCAAAGGTCGAATGTGTACATATAAGAAGAAGATGAGGATGAATATAGAAGATAGATATTATAAGAGAGTAGGAGAACACCCAAAGAAGAAAAGACCACTGGAAGAGTGTAGAAGAGTAGAGGGCCAACAGCTAACAACTTCAAGGGTCAACCAGTCGATGGACGTTTCTGATTTTAATAATAAATATATTTTATATTTATATTTATAAATAAGAGCTTTGCGTAAATTAGGGCCCATATGTTCTTAGCTAACAAATTTATTTCTTTAATAAAAATAAAAAACATTCTTATTCATTTTTTCATTTGATAAATTAACGTCTTTAGTTATAATTTTTAATATTTATAGCTCTTTTTTTTATCAAAGATTTATTTCGCTTCAAGATTAAAAATGATTTTTCTTTTTCTTAATAATACCTGTAAATTTTTATTAAATTTAAAGTATGCGGTTATTGAGAGAAAAAATTTATTTTGAAAAAAATGTACAATGTTGTATTAAAAAATTAGTTTGTTAAAAATTTTATTTTTTTAGCTGAAAAAATAAAAACTATTTTCACAGTAATTTTATGGTTGAAAAAAAAATTTATAGGCTCAGGAAAATTCGCAAGTTGTCTACACGGTGAGAAATTTATAGGAACCTTTCCAAAAATTATGGGAATGGTTCCTATAATAAAATGATCATTATAGGTATCAATCCTATGCTCATTATGGGAACTATACCCATAGTTTATTGGAAACATTCCTATACAATAATGGAATAGCTTTAATATATTATGGGAATGGTCCCTATATTATTAAAGGAATGGTTCCTATAATATTATGGGAATGTCGTACATAATAATAGAAAAATTTTTATGTTCATAATAATCAAGCAATCACATACAAAATATAAAGTAATTATTATATATTTTTTTGCTAATAAATTTTTTTTTGTAAATAAAAATTGATCTTTCACTAGAGTGAAAAAATTTCTTTTTCATAATTTTTATTAACGTGTGTACTTAATCTTAAATTGTGTATTCCAACTCAGTTATTATTGTGTTAGATAATATTGAAAAATATTGTAGGAATTCTAAAGTTTCTCTAATAAAAGGGATATTTTCTCACTATACAATTAGAGGAGCAAAGTAGATATGGAAATTCATTGTTTATTTTTAAATTTCATTTTATTTTTAAAACAAATTATTTATTTACAATACATACGTTGAATATTTATTAAATCCACCTTTTGGGTATGTGACTTTTATTATTTATATCAACAATATTACTTATTTTACATACTTAAAATGATGTTATTGGGAAGCAAGTAAAATTATCGGAGTTACTAATAATTTCAAATGCTTCAAAGTGGTCATCGAAGTCAAACATAACTTGAGTTGTAGTGATAAATATCTCAATATTAGGCATCATCACTATAATATTATGGGAATGATTCCCGTAATATTATAGGAATGGTTCCTATGATATTATAGAAACCATTCCTTTAATAATATAGGGACCATTCCTATAATATTATTATAATATAATATTATATAATATTATTATAATATTCCTATAATATGCCGATATTACAGTTATAATTATAGATATCGTTCCTATAATTATAGGAACCATTTCCATAATTATAGTAACATTTTCCAAAAATTATGGGTATAATTCCCATAATTTAAGTAATCGCTCTTAAAATGGTATAGGAAAACATTTCATTAAAGTTATAGGAATGATTTCCATATTTTTCTCTCCGTGTATCTAAAATTTTTTCGTCATCTAGAAAATCACCCCAAGAAAAATTTTTATTTCTTCAGCTAAGAAATAAAATTGTTTCAAATTTTCAACAAATTAATTTTTATCACAACAATGCCTATCTTTTTTTAAAAGAAATTTTTCTCTCAGTGTAGAGAATACTTAAACATTTATTTTAGCAAAAAAAAAAATTATCATGACTTCAATTTACTTTTCTGAATATCAAGTGACAAAATGATTGCGTAAAAACATTGCACACATAATATATATAGGGTAGAAATCCGAGAAAAATGAATTGAAATGGAATTTCTTAAGCGAAAAAATAACCACATGTTTTATGTATGTTAATGTATGAAATCCATGAAAAAAAGAGGGAAATATATAGACGTGACAGGAGGATGAAAAAGAATAAAGGTCGGTATTGCCTGGACAAGCATACAAGCATACAAACATACAAGTAGACTCTGCCGGCTGTCGGCTGGTGGTTCCGCAATAAGACCCGGGAAATACGTTCCACCCACTTGGGATCTCAGATCTGTGAAGTTGTTTTTTATTAAAGTTGCGTCTCTTTTTCACCTCATCGAGTCCCCACTAGAACACACATATAAGTATCGTTATTCTTATTATTTCTCGTGAAAGTCCTCTAAATATATATAGAGAGTGGAGGCAGATGCCAACCGGGTTATAAAAGTGGCAAATTCTCCTTCTTGTACTTATTCCTTAACGCCTTGTACTTACGCCTTATTCCTTAGATCTTTTATGCTCAACTGAGAAACTGACCAACTGAGAATGTAAATAAAAGTAACTTACCGAGAATGAAACACGCTTAAATAACAAACAAATAAAATAAAATAAATTATCCTTACAACTTTTATTTCTCCTTTTATTTGATCGGTGCGGGTCTCTTCCTCTATTGAAAAACTTGCGTAACCGTTCTCTTACTCTTGACTCTGTGCAGTACCAAAAGGACAACTTTCATAATACCATCCCGGACACAGTTGAATCCCCGGACAAACATTTCTTAAGGGACTGGACTCTAGCTAGTATTACATATTCAACTCCTCAATATATATTTCAATAGTAAAAGATTTTTTATCCGACGCGGTCTTTGGATCCAAGATCCAATCCAAAGGACTTCCGCCAATAATCTCAATAAAATTCAATTTTTATTCTTCTTTTATAAATTATTAACTTCTTCCTGCTTATTTATTTATTTTATTTATTTGTTTACATGAACGCCAATCGGCATTATACATTAAGGCGTTACATGGGTTTCTTCCGGAAAAAAATGGCCTATGTTCAACAATTTTTTTTTAATAGAAAAAATGAAATATTTTATTCAAACTTTTTACTGTCTTAAAGATACATGTTTAATAAGGGATTACTGAAATTAAAAATAACATTAAAGTTAGCAGTCACTCAAGAATTTTTTAATTTTTTTGAACAAACAAATTTGTTCAAAAAAATTACTTTTAAAAAATTTCATTTTTTATTTTTTAAAATTTCTACATGTCAATTTAAAAAAAATTTTTTTTTGCCATAATTTATTAAAAAAAAAATTCTAAAAATTATTAAATGTCTGCTAAATTTATTTTTATAAATAAAAAAAAAAATATTAAAAACTCTGCTAATGTGACGTCATTTCCGGTGAGCCCTCGGAAAAATGATGCGTCCGCGTAATCAGCTGAACTCCGAGCAGAATCATCAGAAGTGAAAAAAAAAAAATGTATGCTTTAGTTAAGATTTCAAAATAGGTTTTAAACGAAAAAAAAAATGAAAATTGGATTTTTGACAGAGGTTTTTACAAAAAAATTATTAAAAATTTGGCTAAAATTTCGCGACATTTTTTTTTTAAATAGTTGCAATTGAAAAAAAAAAATCATTAGTTCCAGAGCTTGTAAATTATATCTCGAAGACCTGTCTCAAATTTCATCAAGATTGGTTGAATAGTTCGCGAGAAATCTTGCGTACAGTCTTTGAAAACATATTTTTGAGAAAAACGCGTTTAAAGTTTTGAGTAACAATACAACAGCAACTTTTTAAAACTGTATCTCCGAAACTATTATTCTAATCGATTTAAAACTTTAGGACAATATTCTAGAGATATTGAAGAATTTAACAAGACAAAAAAAATCGATTTTTTGAAACCGTGAAACCCATCGATGGTTTTCTGACGCAACCTTGTATCTCAAAAATGACTATTTTAAAGATGAGGTGAAAAATAGCTTATAAAAAATTAATATTCATCTAAAAACAATATTTATCAATTGTATTTTCTAAAAATACTGTCGTATTTATTATTATTCTGGTTAATATTTTTTTTTCAGTAACGCGTTTATAATTAACTAGCAGTCCGCCCCGGCTTCACACGGCTATTTAACAAAAATTTCAACATTAATTATGATGTTATATAGCCTATGTCACCCGGGGATAGTGTAGCTTCCCAACAGTGAAATAATTTTTCAAATCGGTTCAGTAGTTTCGGAGCCTATTCGATGCAAACAAACAAACAAACAAACAAATCTTTCCTCTTTATAATATTAGTATAGATTATTAATTTTTCAGTTGAACCCTTTCATCTTCAAAAATCGAGATACGTGGTTGCGTTAGAAAACCCTCACCATGTAACCCCTTAAATTATTTTTTAAATTATAAAATAAAATATTTAATTCTAAATTCTAGCTCGAAAATTAAGTAAAAATATTTTCTGATTTAATAATGTCTAGTTAAAATTATGAACATTATCAATAACATTGCAAAATATGTTTTTTGACATTGGAGCGGAAAGCCTGGTAGTTAGGTAACCTGGTAGCTTTATATGTTTCTAGTTGGCAATAATTCTTGAAAAAATAAAAAATAAAAATAT
This sequence comes from Cotesia glomerata, assembly GCF_020080835.1. Lineage (NCBI taxonomy): Eukaryota > Metazoa > Arthropoda > Insecta > Hymenoptera > Braconidae > Cotesia > Cotesia glomerata. Next base: position 5,614,622 of record NC_058162.1, read on the forward strand.
GTATTATTATTGAAATAACTGGATTAAGAAGATTAAAAATGAAATAATAGGTTCATAGAGCGAATAATTAGATAAGTTAGTTTATCTCTGTAATTAGAAGAGTAATTATTTTAGCAAAGTTACCAGAGAACAGAGCGACTAGACGGAAATTTAATGAACGGTGAAATGAAGATTGCGTTTAAAGTGTTTGAGCAATAAAACCCCTTGATTAGACATACCAGGTGCACAAGTACTTACCAAGAGAATAATAATATTGTAAGATTTGTAATTGCGAATTCTCTTCTAAATTATAAATTGGTCATGGAATCGGAGTTTTGCAAGTTTCCGAGGATAAATTCACCAGTCATCAGGGAGGAAATTAAATTCATCACCCATGTTTATGTTTCTGGTACGTACATCTAGGGTGAGGAAATAAAGTAGCTTAAAGTACTTAGACTACTTGTTTGCATTATTATCTGAACTGTTGAGTATGTAGAAGTGGTACGGCCACCACGGGCGATCTCTTCTCTGGTCTCCGACTACCGGGTAATCTTGCATCATCCAATTTAAACCCCTTACCACCTCTCTTCTCTTTTTCTTCTTGCTCTTGTTCTTCCTCTTCTTAACTTTGTGATATCCGAAGATATTATCGTCACGCGAATCCCGACTGACATGCCCAGAGTCAACACACACGAACACACCTGACAGATTTAACAATTAGATCTTTGAATTTTTACATTAAAATTATTAACATGCTTTTTCTTTTACTTACGTATACTTTCACGTTTATTGATTATTTTATTTTTTATTTTTTATCTTTTATTATCGCTAAGATTTTTATCGGAATACTGATGGCTTTATTGATTCAAATTATACAGTCAATAATTTTTTATCGCCATTAAATTATAGTTATTTTCTTTAGATCTCTCGCACGCTACTCAATTTTAATAATAATCATTTTTATTTAATTTTTTAAATTACTATATTAATATTTATATTGTGAAAAAATAGAAAAAATATATGAGGTCTTTATTAATAAGAAAATAGTATAAGTATTATATTATTCTCAAGTTGATGGTTCGTTATCCAACACTTTAGCTCGCGGGTCCATTTCAATAGTAAGTTTATTGGCTGGACGTAACAACTCTAGCGCCGGCTGAAGTTTATTGCCCAGATATACTTTTCTTCCCTTGAGAGTCCTCTTTACATTATCTTCGGTAAATTATCCGCCTACTACGGCAAATCCTCTAAGTACATAGCCTCCATTTTAAAACGTTTGGTTGTATATTTACTGAAGTAAAGCATCCGCTTTCAATACTTAACATTTATTGTTATATATATATGTATGTATGTAGATCAATATTATTACTGTAAATAACAATGATACTGAAATGAACAGATATTTGTCATTTTTTTTTATTTTTGACAATTAAATTGTTGAGAAAATTTTAATAGAAAAATTTTCCATTTCTAGAAGTAGAAAAAAATTATGATACTGAAGTTAGCTGACAGCTGTCAATTTTTTAAAGTTTTATAACAAATAAATTACAACAAAAATAATGATTTAAAAATTTTTTTATTTTTATAACATGTGAGATTTTTTTATTAAATTTTTTTTTCATAATAATTTAATTACTATAAAATTCTAAAAATATTTCTCTTATCTATCAACTTCAGTCTCATTTAAAAGATAAATATTTTTTTTTTTAACCCGAGGCGTGGGTTCGAATCGCGGTGTGAGCTGAAATTTCATTTTCAGTGAACATCGGTGCTCGTAACTCACGTCGGGCTGTACAGGCTTGGGTTTTTCGATGGTTTCCCCAAGTCCTGTGCTACCGGTGGGGCACAGTCAAATGCGTGCAGTTTCCCCAAAGTCGGTCAATTGATCTGAAATTTTGGTAGTGAATTATTAATATATATATCTTTCAATAAAAAAAATTTCATAATTTTCTGTTGAAATATCTATCACGCTACAACTACCTTAAACGCGATTATCTCGAAACTGTATTTTTAAAAACTGCTCGTGTTGTAACTCAAAAAGTTATTGATCGATTTATTTGAAATTTGGTGAGGTTTTTCTCTATATTACTATCAGAAGGATAAACCTAAAAATTCAGATATTTTGCGTTAATAAAATACTTTTTTGAGGTCAAAAATGTCAAAAAATAGCCCTAAATTCTGACTTTTTTTTTCAAAGGATTATTTTATATTGAATTTTATACTTTTTTTTTTTATTTTAGTGTTAACCTTTCCGTTAATATGTTCTAAAAAGAAAACACTTTAATTTTTTTGTTTCAAATCAATGGTTAATGAGTGACAAATAGAGCAGTTTGGGACCTCGCGCAAACTAGAGTACAAAATGACTTTTGTACTCTAGAAAGGTTCAATAAAGTTGTGTTAAAGTTTGAAAACAATAAAATTATTTTATCACCTTTAAAAATATTTTTAAAAAATGACCAATTTTGAGGCTTTTACATGGACTTCCCCCCTTAAAATTTTCACTAATTTTTTTTTTAATTTTTACAGTTGGAATTTTGCTATAAAATTATAAAAAAATTTCTAATGTCTGTCAATTTCAGTGTTTTCAATATTATTATATTAACTATAAAATATTTTTGAAGATAAATATTATAAAGTGATACATTGACATTTGAATATTTTCTCACGATAGAATATATTGAATAGAATTGTTTTAAATAATAAATCTCTTACATAGGAGATTTATAAATATATATAAAAATGGAAATAAAAATGAAAATATAAATATAAATGGAGAGTGACTTGTTGGTTTGTTGATAATTTTTACTTTAGATGAATAAATAAAGCTGAGGCTGTTGTGAGTAAAATGTTAGAGATGAGATTTAACAACAATTCATCCGGAAGTCGTATTGTATTAAGAATAAAGAACAACTAAACTCACAACTCCACCTGACAACACTACATTAGATGCCTCTATTTCATTTTAATATTTAACTATCACTATATAAAACATAAAACATAAAACGCCCCCACGTTATTATTTTGTTTCAGAGTACCATACGGTCTACTAATGGAATGTCGACGGCGCTCTCGTGAGATCCAAAGTAAATTTATTTTAAAAATTAAATTTTATTAAAAAATCACCTAGAGTACTGTACGATGGCTTTCTAACTCAAGTTAGAAATGGTGGATGTGTGTGTAATGGGTGTAATGCCGATTATGTCCATGTAAGCGGGGTACAGGTGGCTGCCGAGGTTCCTCAGATGGAACAATGCTCACGACCCAGGCCCACAATGGAGATCATAATCAACTGGCTGACGTCCAATGACTTATAGCCCGCTCTCGGGCTCGTCTGGGCCCAAACAATAGATCCGCGACCAAGAATAACGCCAAAGGGAAATGTTTCGCGGAAAAACAACCTAAATTATGAGTTTGTCGGTACGTGCATACTTCTAGCTTTGCCGTCTGTCATTCAATCACAGACCCAGACTTTGACGACTTATTCTTGAGTCAAAAATCTTACTCAAGGATATTTTATGTTACTGATATATTAATGATAGTAAAATTAGCAGACATCTGATAAATTTTTTGATTTTTATCACAAATTCATTATAAATAAAAATATTTAGTTGGTATAGAAATCCAAAAAATTAACAGATGTTTATTAATTTTACTATCAATTATAATTCTAAAATTTTTATTACAAATATTTCTCTATTTTTCAATGTAAATTTTTAAAAATAAGTGTTTTTGATAGAGAAATACACTTCAAATCTTATGAAATCATTTTTTTTTTGTAACCTAAATTTGAGTTTATCAATATTAGTTAATGATATCTATTTCAAAATTTAATAATATCTCAATTAGTATTGGATAAAAAAAAATTCATTTCATAATAGAAGATACTTTAAATACTCGATCATAGAATATTTATTATTATAGTAATAAAAAAACAATTACTCGTATTTCAGTTTATATTGTGTAGATAAAACAAGTTTTAGTATAAAACAAGTTTTAGTATAAAATCAATTGTTACTGGTTTCGTTAAATAGTATAAAAATGTTAAAAGTTAATTCATGGATAATATCACTTATTGTGATAGTAATTTCTACCGAATGTTCTTCTTCAAACGAAACTAGTCTTGATGTTATTTGCGCTTTAAAGCATACTCTTGTAAGTATTTTTAATTACATTGTTAATTTCATTTAAACAATTATTTTTGACAATGTTAAACAGTGCGATCCCAATCTATCACGTCCATGTTGCAATCTCATAGATCAGTGCCAACGAACATGGCCAGACAATTACTTCCGATGCATCGGGGACATTATCTTGAGTGATTATATAATTCAAAAATTAATATTGTTTTTTAAAAAAAGATCCATTTAAGCTAATTATTTATTTATGCTTATACTTAGACGGGCTAGGAAAATCTTGTGAGCTCGATGAAGATTGCGATGAAATAAAACACGCAAAATGTTCCAAAGACGGCAAGTGTATCTGTCGGATGAAAACAGTAAGAACCGATCCATGGACCTGCGCACCAATTTTGGGAGGATTTTGTTGGAACAATGAACCTTGTGCTGCTGATAATGCTGTTTGTGTTAACAGCGAATGCAAATGCAAGAAAGATTATTCTAGGCGGCCGAACAACCAATGCGTACGCGGTGGGTAAATTTTTTACTATCAAAAGTAATTTAATATTTATTATTTAATAAGTTTATTATTTTTAATAGATGTTTTGGGTACACACTGTAAAAACGATGATGTATGTAATCTTGTAAAGTTTGCAAAATGTTCTAAAGATAAAGTATGCGCTTGTACATCCAATACTACTGCAGTAACTTCAACTTACTGCGCTCCTATTTTTGGCGGATTTTGTTGGGAAAATGACGAGTGCGTGACCCCTCATTCAATTTGCTTAAACAATGAATGTCAATGCGACGAAAAATATAACCAATATAATACTGAAAATGGATGTGTATCAAGTAAAATGAATTTATTATTTTTATAAATACTTTAGCAGATAAATTATAGCAAGAAAAATTTAAAATGTCATCTAGTGTCCGCTGATTTCAATATCATTTTTAGTAGATTTCATAGAAATCTAACTATTGCATTTGTCCTCATGACGCAACTTTTGAAAAATTTTGCTATTTTCTGACTCAGTTCGTCAACCTGGTTCAGAAAATACCATTAGTTCAAAAGTTTATATATGTATGTATTTATATATTTATATATTTATATATATGGGGCATTCCACGCCAAATCGGACAGTTTCAAAAATTTTAATTTTAGATATTTTCAATTTTTTGGTATTTTTTAGTACCCCCCAAAAGAGGCCTCCTGATAAATTTTGAGATTTTTTTTTATCACTGGTTCAAAAAATATCGAATTTTCAAAAAAACCGCTCTTTTTTTGGTTTTTTGCTCGTAACTTTTTTAATAATGGTCGAAATTCAAATTTTCTTTTTCAAAATTTTCGTTTTTAAATGCCCTTTTCAGAAAAAAATATAAAAAAAATATTCAAATTATTTTTCATTAAGATTTTTTAATTTTTAGTTTTTAATCGTGTTTTCCAAATTGTGTGCATCCGTCGATTTTTTTGAAAATTTGCTATTTTTAACTTCTATCTTTTCTTCAACTTTTAAGCCCGGTCCGGTAATGGTGACTACATAATAACTATTTTTTTTCGATTTTTAAAAATTAAAATAAAATTTTTATTTTAGCATTTTTCAAAATTTTTTTCCAAAATATTTTTTTTTCAATAGCCCCAAGTATCCCCTTTCAAATAAACGAAAGGCCATTCCCGTATCTATAATAACGTTCGAGATATTCCAAAAACAAAATTAAAAAACTGAAAAAATAGCGAAATTTTGAATTTGCATATCTTTTGAATAAAATATCTTAATTTTTTTTCGTCTGGCAGAAGTTCGTTATATGATAAAAGAAAATTTATGATCAAAATTTATCCAAATCAAAAGGGGTCAATTCCAACTGTAGGTCAATTTGACATGGAATGACCCAACTATATTTTACTATTAAGTCGCAATAACAGTAGTAATCCTGTTGCTGCAACATGGCTGCCTCCAGTTGCAGCTATAGGAAAATCCTGTTGCTGTAATAGGATTATTTCCTGTTGTTGCAACAGGAGGCAGTCATGTTGCAGCTGCAGGAAAATCCTGTTGCAGCAACAGTTAATTTTTTTCCGTGTTTAATGTTGCTTCAGTAATTACTAAATATCTCGAAAACTATTCATCGGATTAACTTGAAATTTTCAGAGAATATTCTTAAAACATCATACTTTAAGAAAATGAAAAAAAAATCGATTTTTAAAAAATTCTAAGTGCATCTACCCCCTTATTACAATCAGTGACAAAATCACTGACAACCGAGTAGAAACAACTGCGCAATTAGTGAATTCTAAAACCACTAGTAGAATTAGTGACAAAGTAACTGCTAATTGATAAAAAAGACTTTTGAATTAGTGAAATTTAAAATTACTAATTGAGGTAGTGAAAAGTCCACTGATTAATCTAGTAAAATCACTAATTTTACAGTGAAAAAATTTTCACTACCGGAATTAGTGAAAATTTCATTTTATTTTAGAGATGGATTTCTATAAGAATAAAATTTCAAATGCAATATGTACTGGAGTAAACGACTGCGTATGTTTCCAACAATATCCATTCGAGGAAACTTATCCATGTACACCAGAAGATAAAAATGACTGTGAGGCTGATAACTTATGTGTAATCAAAAATTCTAGGTGCATTGATAATTTTTGCCAGTGCAAACCACATTTTGTTTATAGATCCAATCAATGTCTACCTTGTAAGTTTTATTGTTAATAGTATAAATTTACAATACTCAGATAAAAGTAGTTTTAATTTTCTTAATTTTTTTCCAGTTGTTTATTTAAATGACGTCTGTTTGAACAATGATGACTGCAGTAAAATAAATCATGCAATATGTTCAAAGGATAAAAAATGTGAATGCGATGAAAACTATGCATTGGTGAATCAAACTTCATGTAGACCAATTTATGGTGGATTTTGTTCAAAAAATGAAGACTGCGTGAACATTAATGGGGCGTGCATCGACTCTAAGTGTGGATGCATGCCATTTACGGTTAAATTTTTAGAATATTGGTGTGTAATACGTGAGTGAAAAAATTATGAAAAAATTTATGAACTTTCTAGCAATCCGTATTTTTTGAGTTTTGAATTAATTTTTTTTTTTTTTATTTTATTTGCAGCTCATTTAGGGATGCCATGTAAGAGTAATAAGGATTGTAGAAAAATATTAAACAGTATGTGCTCCGACAATGGAAAATGTGAGTGCAAAATATATTTTGGAGAATACAACAGCACCACATGCGCCCCACTTCTTGGACAATTTTGTTATGAAGATGAACTATGCGCCCCATATCATTCCAGTTGTAAAAATGAAAAATGTGTGTGTAATGATGGATTTTTAGAGCATTCCAGAAAAAAATGTTCACCTCGTAAGTCATATTATACTGAACAATATTCAACATATATCAACATTAATTAATTTGTTACTTCTGTATTTATGCAGACTACTTAAGGATGTATTGTGAAGATGATGATAATTGCAAGTATATAGCAAATGCAAGATGTCAGAATGACATAAATATTTGTACTTGCAAAAATGGTCATGGAATGGTTAATGAGACAACTTGTGCGCCGCTTCTAGGAGAATCATGTTTTGAAAATCAATTGTGCGCATCACTTCATTCCAGTTGTAGAAATAATAAATGTAAATGTAACGATGGATTTCATCAATATTCCAAAGAAAAATGTTTACCTCGTAAGTTTACATAAACTGGACAATATTAAATCCATGAATATTCATTAATTTGTTGATTTTCTGTATTCATACAGACTACATAAGGATGTACTGTGAAGATGATGATAATTGCAAATATATAGCAAATTCAGAGTGTCGAACTGACATAAATATTTGTGCTTGTAAGAGTACCCATAAATTCTTCAATCACACAACTTGCGCACCCTTGTTGGGTGAACACTGCAAGCCCAATGAACAATGTTCTATAAAGAATTCTCATTGTATAGATGATGTTTGTGCATGTCGACCAAATTATGAAAATCATAACGGAAATTGTGTATATGTTAATCGTAAATATCTTCTTATTTTTATAATCATTATATATTTATCAAATTATTAATTTTTATTATTTTTTTATCAGCTGGTTCGGATTTCATTCAGATATTATGTCATGAAGATAGTCATTGTTCTCTCATAAAATATGCCGTTTGTTCTGATGACAATTGTGAATGTAAGCCGAATTATATTCCTCTCGGCCATGATAAGTGTATAGGCACTATAGGCGAATATTGTCATTCCGACGCTGAATGTTATTCTTATAACACTGTTTGTCTCAATAATGTATGCCAGTGTTCTGATAAATTTTATGCTTTTAACAGAACTTATTGTGATCCAAGTAAATATCATTATCTATTATTTTTACTATATAATAAAAATAAGAAAATTGAGATTAATATTATTTATTTTTAATTATAATTAAATAAAGTTCATCTGGGATTAGCATGTCAAAATAATCAAGATTGCTTAGTAGCGATAAAAAATTCAGAATGTTCCACCAAGGATGAAATATGTGCTTGCAAAAAAAAATATTACGCTGTAAATGAATTCGAATGTCTTCCTTCTTTGGATGGAGATTGTTTAAGCAATGATGACTGTCGATTAAATTCCACTATTTGCATAGACAACAAGTGCAAATGCCAGGATAATTTCAGCGCTATTTCAGAAACTCAATGCAGACCAGGTAATTGATAAAGGATAAATTCAAATAATTGGTAAAATAAATAGATGATAGATAATTGATTAAAATAATTATTCCAGATGATTATTTCTACTCTTGTGAGCAAGTATTAGATTGCGGCGATCCTTGGCATTATACTTGTAATCATGATAAAAAATGTCGTTGCAAGGACAATAATTTTTCAATAAATAGATCAACGTGTTCACCAGGTTTGAAAGGTTATTGCTGGAATGACAGTCAATGCACTATTCATAATTCTACCTGTGTTGATTTTCACTGTAAATGCAATCATGAATTTGTTGGTGTTTCTAACAATTTATGTTTACCAGGTATCATCATTAATTTTTTTTTATTTATTGAAATTTTTTTTTTATTGTTTATTAAATTTTTTGTTTTGTTGCAGAGTATCATTAAAAACGATTCATTTTTGAAAAAGGTGAAGAATAATCACGATTTAAACTGTATACACATATCTAATTATGGATCATTTATTTTTTCAATAAGGATTGGGACGGTAGAAAGGTCTCGAGTTTAAAAAAATGGTTATACATTTTGAAAAATTATTACAAAAGAAGCCGCCAAAATATATGCGAATTTAAAATTACACGAATTGGAATAAAAAGATAAAAAGTGAAGTGTCTGGTACTCAAGTGCGAGAAATAATCGACAGAACCAGCAATTTTAGGAACATTTCGTCAGAGCCCGTTATAATTTCGTGCTGTTGATGAATTTAATAAAGATTCAAATGTATATCACTGAGTACTTATTACATCTCTGAATATATTCATACTTACAAAGCGATTTAAGTTTCAATTTTTCTTCACAAACACCCAATTTTATCTGAAATATAAATTGAATTATTCAATAAACTTTTAAATTACGTTTTATTCGCACCTCGTGGCAAAATTTTAATAAATTTTTCTCTTTCAGGCCAATCAAATGAATTTTATTTTTAAAACCGGAATATAATCAGCTTGAGAAATTAAATAATTTCCATTTGCAAATTTAAAAAAACAATTACAGCAAAGAAAGTTTGCAAGCTTTATTTCTTCGAGCTCAAAAGTACAATCTGTGTGTTGTTTTAAGAGAGCTTACTCTCCGAGCTCAAAAAGATACCATTTCTATGCTTTTGAGCTCTTTGAGCTCAAAAGTCTGATAGAAGTTTCATAGAACACTATTTTTTGAATTTTCAAACCGCAATAACTTTTGAATGAATGAACCGATTTTTACGCGGTTGGCGGCATTCTACGAAGTTTTTTAAGCCTCATAAAGAATTTCTAAGTTTCAATTGGTCAAACTAGAAATTTCGGAGTAAATCCGAAAAAACACTTTTTTCGGTTTTCTTTCGTTCACGATATCTCTCGAACGAATCAACCGATTTTGACTGAATTGGCGACGATCGACGTGGTTTTTCAACGTTGAGAGCTGATTAGTTTTTGGAATCGATCGGTAAAGCCGTTTAAAAGTTATCCCAAAAAAACTACTTCTGAAAAATTTTTTTTTCCTATTTTTTTTTAGATTTCTCCAAATTTCTCAAAATTTATCGGTTCGAATCGGTTCAAATTAACAGGAAATCTAAGTTTGGCGAAGCCCGTTCGAATGGCACCAACCGCGATGAAATCGGTTTAACCGTTCAAAAGTTATAAAAGGTTTACATACACACACACACACACACACACACACACACACACACACATAGTGACACCCTCGCGGGAATAGTCAGGAAAGCTTCCTAGGACCTCAAAACGTTGAGATCTGATGAAAACTCGATTTTCGAAAAACGGGGTAAAACCAATAATAACTTCCCGATTTTTGAAAATTTTCAATTTTCTTAGCGGGAAATTAAAAATGAGGATTAAAATAAGACAGTTGTTGACGCTGTTTTTACTGTGGAAAAATAATCGAGTGAGCTTGTGCTACTGGTGTATATATACTCTGGCGCCAGAAAATTTCTCATCTGAACATTGTCAACCACAACACCGACAATTAACGGGAATTCCAGTTAAATGAATAACGCTCGTGCTACAAACCAACTCACTTGCATAAAACGGTTCGTTATTTCGTTTAATATATATACAAATGCAAATTATAATTTTATTTAACCGTAAAAGTAGTCCTACCGAATTACACCACTAAATTATTGTCATCGTTAATTGGAATATAAATCTTATTATATATCTTCATTATTTTTATCTTAATATGCTACTTTTCAGTGATAAATTTTATTAATTTTTACCTCATTTAATAAAAAATATTTTTAAATGGAACTAAATCACTGAATTGACCCTCTGCCGATGCTTAACCTCTAACGGCAGTTATATAATTATCGAGTCCCAGAAGCTTATATTATAATTATCCGATGTTCGATCGATCGCAGATGCATAGTGTGTATGCAAGTAATATGCAGATTATACCCGTGTAAGTCTTTAAAATTTTATTTTTTCACAAAATCATCACTTCAACACTCAAACGGTGAATTGTATAATTTTTATACAGGTAAAAAAAAGACACTGATGTTAACTGACATTTGAAATGTTTTGTATAATTTTAGAGAAATTCAACTATTATGAAAAAAATTAAATAAAAAAATTCCACATGTGAAAATTAGAGATAATTAGCAACCTTGCAGTCACGATGTGACTGCCGTGACTTGTAAACTATAAATAAATAAAATTTTGCTTTAATAAATAATGACTTTTGTTAAATTGCACTGTACTTTTTTAACTATTGACGTTTTTAAAAATATAAGCTCATCCCGATGTAACACTCATCAAGAGCTTTCATTTGAGTACCCACATGCATTTTTGATATATTTTTCATATATACATATATATAAAATATATAAATATATGAAAAATTGATGTGGGTACTCAAATGAAAGATCTTGAGAAGTGTGACATCGGGATGAGCTTATATCTTTAAAAATGTCAATAATTGACAAGATACAAGGTCATTTCTTAATTATTGATAATTTTAAAGATGTAAGCTCATTTTGATGTTACGTTCATCGAGAGTTTTCATTTAAGTACACACATGCATTTTTGATATACTTTTCATATATACATATATATAATATATATAAATATATGAAAAATTTATGTGGGTACTCAAATGAAAGGTCTTGATGAGTGTAGCATCGGGATGAGCTTATATCTTTAAAAATGTAAATAGTTCACTAGATATTTGTTAAATTGCATTGTACTTTCTTAAATATTGACGTTTTTAAAAATATAAGCTCATCCCGATGTTACACTCATCAAAAGCTTTCATTTGAGTGCCAACATGCATTTTGATATATTTTTCATGTATACATATATGTAATTTATCTTTAAATATATGAAAAAATGATGTGGGTACTTAAATGAAAGGTCTTGATGAGTGTAACATCAGGATGAGCTTATATCTTTAATAATGTCAGTAATTGACAAGATACAAGGTCATTTCTTAATTATTGATAATTTTAAAGATGTAAGCTCATCTTTATGGTACGTTCATCGAGAGTTTTCATTTAAGTACCCACATGCATTTTTGATATATTTTTCATATATACATATATATAAAATATATGAAAAATTGATGTTGGTACTCAAATGAAAGCTTTTGATGAGTGTAACATCGGGATGAGCTTATATCTTTAAAAATGTCAATAATTGACAAGATACAAGGTCATTTCTTAATTATTGATAATTTTAAAGATGTAAGCTCATCTTGATGTTACGTTCATCGAGAGTTCTCATTTAAGTACACACATGCATTTTTGATATACTTTTCATATATACATATATATAATATATATAAATATATGAAAAATTGATGTGGGTACTCAAATGAAAGGTCTTGATGATTGTAGCATCGGGATGAGCTTATATCTTTAAAAATGTCAATAGTTCACTAGATATTTGTTAAATTGCATTGTACTTTCTTAAATATTGACGTTTTTAAAAATATAAGCTCATCGCGATGTTACACTCATCAAAAGCTTTCATTTGAGGACCAACATGCATTTTGATATATTTTTAATGTATACATATATGTAATATATATAAATATATGAAAAATTAATTTGGGTACTTAAATGAAAGGTCTTGACGAGTGTAACATCAGGATGAGCTTATATCTTTAAAAATATCAATAGTTCACGAGATAAAAGGTCATTTCTTAATTATGTATCTAGAGATAGACCATTTTCGAATTCAGCCTAAATACTTATTATCATAAATTGACTATTGGTAAGAATGATATGAAACCATGAAAAGGTACAACTCCATGTCAAGACTTTTCTAACGATACTAAATTTAACCATGAAAACCCATTTTATCATATAAATACACTGGCCACAAAATTTTGTTTATTCTTTCGATAATATAGATTATTAGTGAAAAATATTTAAAGCATTTTTTTATTGTAATTGATTTGTTGTAAAAATGATAAAAATTGACAGCTGTCAGTTAACTTTAGTATCAAGTAAAAAACTTAAATTAACTTGACTGAGATCTAAAATTTGTGCTGCAAAATAGAACAATAGTGACAGAATAATAAAATATTTATAAAGTTAATTGAAATGATCCTCCGGCGGTCCAGTCAGTTATAATTTTACGAATATATTTATGGTAAATTGAATTCTCTAGTAAGTATATTGAAGTAATAACAAATATATAAATATATCGGATAAGGCGCGTTTAAAACTTGACGCGGATTAACTCAACAAAATTGACGTTTCCGGCCGCGCCTATTCTCCAGCGTTACAATCGTGAGCTTGTTCCATCACAAACGGCTCCTTTGGTTAATATTTTGTTTATAAATAAATCTGGTATAATAATAAAAGTTGTAACTTTGAACGGTATCAAAGATAAAGGATATACATAACTGTTAACTTTATAATATGTGAAAGTTATCAACTAAATACAAAAAACAAATCTGTACAATGAGCAATTGTTAAAAATTGAGGATTATTATTACATTAACGTCATGTAATCTGTCTTGATGTCTAACCACTTAAAATTTTTATCCTGTTTATGTTTAGTTGTAAGTATTATAAGCGCGAATTTAAATCAGGATTGTTGTCACTTTCATTGATCAAATATTACATGAAACATTGTTAATTAACATTAAATACACGCGTTAATTAATTTAACGAGGTAAAACAAAAAAATAATTGAAATTACTTGGAAACTTTCACTTTTAATAATTACACTAATAGTTTTAAAAATTTAGAAACGGACTGACATATATTTTGCAATTTTTTATTATTATAATTATTATTTATATATTTAGTGAATTTGCCAACTACTCAGTAACGCAAATGTTTAAATAGCTGGATTTAATAACGAATAATGCGCAGACAGAAGAAGAAGATTATGTGACCTGATGACTCCCAGGAGTCGCGACCTTGCAGCGGCTTCACCATCTGCGTATACATATAAATATCTATAAAATATAAAATATAAATATGATTTGTCTGTAACCCGAATTCGCAAATATTTGGTTTATGAGTCGAGTATATACGCTTAGCGGTATATTTAATCCTCCCGAACATTATACAAATGTTTAACCAATAACTTTGTTTAAACAGGAAGTATCGATGCTAATACATAACTTTATTTATTTATTTACTCACTTTTGTTTTATTATTTTTTATTTAACAAACTTTACATTGTTAGTTATTTTATTACAAATCTAAATTTTTATAATTTGAAAAAACAAAAACAGAAAAATGCTTATAAATTTTAAAATAATTTTAATTTCAATTAAAAACTAAAAATTTTTCAAATCCAAGGTGTTTTTTTATGATTCTGCTAAAACAGATTTTTTCTTGCCCAAATAAATGGAATGTATACTAACTTCTGTTGCTGCAATAATATATCTCCTACTTTTTGTTTCTGTTAAACTCAGAGCAAGTATAGGACTATCACTTATATTTAATTTTCTCACTTCACAAAATTCTAATGGTTGTTCCATTAATTGAAAATTATTTTTAATTGAATAAATATGAATTTGTCCTGGAAAAAAAAAAATATTATTCTCCGCTTACACAGAAAAAAAGGTTCACTTGAGCCAAGAAAATATTTTTCTTCCTAATTATTTTCTTAAGCGAAAAAAAAATTTTTTTTTGTCTTAAGAAATTTCACTTATTCCAACAAAATTAATTCTCTTGCTTTAAGAAATACGATCTTGATCAAAAAAAATTTATTTAAGTCAAGAAAATCTTGTTGTTTTGAGAAAATTCAGCCTCTTGATCCAAAAAATTTAGTTCTTGATAGAAGTAAATTTTCTTGTCTTGAGAAAGTTTCTCTCTTACTCCAAAAAATTAAATATAAAGATAGAAGTAAATTTTCATTAATATTTTTATTGGTTAACATGTCAAATGGGAAGATCAAATAATATTGAATCATTTTTTTTTCATTCAATATGTATAATTGCACGCTAAAATAATATAAAATAGGTATCAAATATTCAAGAGAAAAAAATGTTAATTATTTTTTTTGTATTTTCAATATTTAATCCAAAATTTTAATTTTTAAATTAGACAACTAAGTTTTTGATTCAGTACTTTTCTATTACTTTTGATTTTTTATTTTTGGCCAAATATGAAACATGAAAAAAGTATAAGATACCTTTTTTTTTAGAAAATTAAATTTCCTTTAAAAAAGGTTTCATGATTATTTCATATTTTTTATTTTTAATCCATAATTTTAATTTTTTATTCTTAAAAAAATATAGCGAAAATCTTGATTTCAATTTTTTACTGCACAGAAAAAAAAGTTCACTTGAGCCAAGAAAATATTTTTCTTTGTAATTATTTTCTTGAGCGAAAAAAAAATTTTTTTTGACACAAGAAATTTCACTTATTCCAACAAAATTAATTCTCTTGCTTTAAGAAATACGTATCTTGATCCAAGAAAATTTATTTAAGTCAAGAAAATCTTTTTATTTTGAGAAAATTCAGTCTCTTGCTCCAAAAAATTAAATATAAAGATAGAAGTAAATTTTCATTAATATTTTCATTGGTTTACATATCAAATGGGAAGTCCAAATAATATTGAATCATTTTTTTTATTCAATATGTATAGCTGCACGCTAAAATAATATAAAATGGGTATCAAATATTCAAGGGAAAAATTTTCTGAAGGTGAGAAAATTTTTTTCTCAGCTGAAGTAGGTGGCGCTGCTTCCCTAAAGTATCTAAAAATCTTAATCAAATATAAAAATTTATTGTATCAAGTATTTATGAAAATTTGAATTAAGAAAAAATTACTTCCGTCAAGAATAAAATTTCAAGAAAAATTTTTACTTCAACTAACACAACTTCGGTCTTCCTTCATGCACTCGAAAATTTTTTTAAGCCAAGAATTTTGTTCTCTAGTCAAGAAATTTTTCTTTCTGTGTATAATTTCAAATAAAAATTAATTTTTTACTTTACCTGTGTTTAGTCCAAAAATTAACAAATGTACATGCATGGCAATCGACGTCACAAAAATATACTCATAACGATACAATTTGTATTCATAGATAGGAAAGTTTGGCCAACCTTGGAATATAATCGTGAAAAATTTACCTGAATCCACAAAAATAAATAAAATTCAGTAAGTATAAAAAAAAGACTATATTTCATAATAATTACCATTTTTAAACAATCTTAATTCGTTATTAGGTATAAGAGCTAAATCAACAGGCGGTCGTCGAGGCAGAAGTCGGTAAAGTTTTTTATTGATTTCAGTTAATTCAGTACCTTGCGGATCCGGAACTTTAAGAGTAATTACTCGAAGTATTGTGTCATAAGTTGTCATAACTATCAACTGAAATAATTTGATATATTTTAAAAAATTGTTTTGAAAAAAATGTTTTAAAAAAAATTACCTTCTCGTTTTCACTGTACATTGTGAGAAAATTATTCCTGGGACCATTGTCACCCCGGAAGACTGCGCAATGTGCTTTAAGAACAACACGATTAGATATGTACTTGCACTCGGTGATTCCGCGAAAGAATTCGATAAACAGTCGATGATTAATCCCGACACTGTTAATCAGCCATAACAATCAATACTTTAACAATGCGATTTTTTATCGTTTTTAGATTATCAATTATCAATAATTACTTACTGAATATTTGTTGCGTTGTAGTGCGGGGTTACAATTGACTTTTTTTGGCTCACATTCCAAAATTTTAAAACTCTGTCGCTTGATGTCGAAAGAGCCAATATATTATTTTTGCCTAGAATAAATTAAAAGTTACTTAATTTATTATAAACATTAAAATTTATTACTATACCTTGATACCAAAACTGGATCTTGGTCAGATTATTTCCGTGTTTTGCTGCCCAGAAGAAATTTTTTAATTTTCCGATTTTGTAAAAAAATATCAAGCCTAGATTTGTTCCAACGGCGACGAAACGCGCTAAAAAATAAAATTAATCACAATTAATAAATTGTCTTAAAAAAAAAAAAACATTGATTATGATTAATAAGTATCTTACCAAATGTCGTTAAGCATGTAATCTTTTCATTTTGCAAAAATTGACTTACATTAAATCGAAAGGAATGTATTTTTCGAGATTTGTCTCCGAAAAGTCTCCAATTTTTATATGAAAAAAATGCTTCTTTCCATAAATTTGGTAACAATTCAAGCTTAGAAAGTTTTTTAAATGGATATTTCTTAGCTAGAATATTATTTATCCACATTTTCATATCACTTGGAAGCAATTCTTTCCATTGTTTGTTTTTTTTCATTTCGATTTCAATTAATTGATCAAAAAGATTGCAAACTAGACGAAGTTTCACTAATTTCTTTGGATCGTTTACTCGAGAAATAACTTTTTTCCAAATTTCCAGGGGAAGTAATTCCAAAGCACTCATTTTTAATGTTAAATCTACAAAATTATTGTACGGAATGACAAATAATAAACTGTCAGACAATTTTTAGATTGCTCGGTGAGTTATTCTAGAAATTGTTACAAAACTCTTATCGATAAAGTGAAACAAGTTATTCAATAAATACAGCGTATTATTAAAGTAAAAAAAATGTAACTGAGAGAATCTAGTGTAAGGTGTGATTATCGTTTAAATTCACGTGGAGTTAACTTGTAAGTTAATAATTTAAAAGTTAATAAGTATTAATCATCGTCTGGCGCCAGGAAGTTTAAAAAAGTCATTAAATGTTGAGACCTTTATTGATACTGGTGTGTTATTTCGATTGAAATATAAATGATGAAAATTTAAAATAATAAGAATGGATAATATTTTATTTAAAAATTTTTAAATGTTGAGATCGCCGTGTCCCAGTCAGGCGTATCACACGCACGCGCGAATAAATGCGATAAGAGAGTACGCAGGAGAGCGTGAAATTGAATTACGACACGCGGGCTTGTGAAGCTGTACATGCACTTATATATATAATGTAAAGTTATATGTATATAGTAGAGAGACCTCGATCATAATGCATCCCCGCGGTGCGCTGTTTCACACGGATCTTCGAATAAGAATCGAATATATTCAATTGTCGGCGGCATTCGCTTCGCCTCTCAGATATTTATATCTCAAGATTAATAAAAATCCTCGGACGAATTTATATCATGATGAAAGGGTAACGGTATTATTTGAGGATTTTTTTCAGATACTCAACAGGGTACACATTAATTATTTAAGAGCCAGATCGAGATCATCCGTTTGATTATTATTCAATATATTCAATGACTTGGTGAATTTTATTTTTAATTAAAAAAATTTTATTTTAAGCTTTGAATAATTTGAATTTTTTTCTTATTTTAAATAATAATAACTAGCAACCTTTCAGTCACTATGTGGCGGCCGTGACTTGTGAACTGAAAAAAATTAAAATTTTGCTTTATTAAATAATGACTTTTGTTAAATTGCACTATACTTTCTTAAATATTGACGTTTTCAAAGATATAAGCTCATCCCTATGTTACACTCATCAAGAGCTTTCATTTGAGTACCCATATGCATTTTGATATATTTTGTCATAAATACATATATATAATATATATATAAATATATGAAAAATTGATGTGGGTATTCAAATGAAAGGTCTCGATGAGTGTAATGTCGGGATGAGCTTATATCTTTAAAAATGTCAATAGTTCACAAGACATTTGTTAAATTGCACTGTAATTTCTTAACTATTGATGTTTTTAAAGATAAAAGCTTATCCCGATATTACACTCATCAAGAGCTTTCATTTGAGTACCCATAGGCATTTTGATATATTTTTCATATATATATATATATATATATATATATATATATATATATATATATATATATACATATATATATATATATAATATATAATATATATTAGGGTGGGCCAAAAAAACTTTTAATTTTTTTTTCTTTAGCTACCGCGAAAATATCGTCCAAGATGACGAAAAAAAAAATTCTGGTAGAGTTTGAGCTCTTAATATAAATATTTAGAGGTGTCACATGGTGATTTTTGATTTCTTATTTAAATAACACGGGAATTTTTTTTTTTTTTTTTGGAATTTTGATGTATCTCAACGAGTTATTGTATGGTAAAAATAAATAAATATTTTTGTAGGAAATTGAACGGTCTACAAAAAAGGTCTGATATAATTTTTCGCTAAGTCATCTCGATTAAAAGTTATTCGCAGTTAAAGTTCAACTTAAAATAATATACGATGACTTTCACAATTTTTTTATACTTTTTAACAATAAAACGGCTTAAAATCATAAAACAACATATTTTTCGTGATTTTTCTCGTTTTTACTGCCCAAAATTATTGAGAAAAACTTATGTCATATAGCACACAATTCGAATAAAAGCGTTGAAAACTGATTTCAATGTAGTCGGAAGTACTGTAAAGATTTTTGATGCGATTATATCTATTATTTATTAATTTGCTGTTACCCGCTTGCTTCACTGAGGGCTTTGTAGAATTGCATTTTTAGATCTAGACTTGAAATTTAATTGGAGTATTGTTTTGATTTGCACAGATTCCAAATGGAGCATTGAAAGTTTTAGTTGAAGTCATTGCAAGTCTCATAAGTGAAGTTGAAATCTAATTAGCTTCAAATACGAAGAATTTTTCTGTTATTCAAAATTTTTTCAGTGACATCAATTTTTTATATAAAATAAATTTAACATGTTTTTTACAAATTCTATTTAAATAATTAGCCAAATTTATTTTTTTATATCAAATGTTTGGAAAATTCATTCATTTTCATCTGTTACAAACCCGCGATCTCGCAATAAGAAAAATTTATCGGTTATGTGATCAGCAAAAATAACATGTTATTTCCATGCATGTATGTAAAATTCTTAGTCCGTTGACTGAATAACTATCATTAATATTAAGTTTTAAAAACCTTACAATGACTTTTCCCCTGCTGCCAGAGAGACGATTTTTGTAAGGAAATTTTTAGAAAATTTCATTGAAACCCAATAGACATCCTAAATTTCATGTCTCAGAAAGTCCTAGTTTATAAACAACAACATTTTTTCTATTCTACACATCTCTCTGACACAGTCAGCATATGAAATCAATTATCGCGAAATTTGTTTTTAGCTAATATCTAATTATTAAGAAAAAAAAATATTCAAATCGGTTGACCCTGGAGGCCATTTCTGGAATTTCCTGTTACTCTTGAGGTTCTGTCAAATTTTATTTCTGTACACAGAAAAGGAAGTAGAATTTATTGAAATCTTTATTGAGATGATCTCTACATGACCAATAAAAGACTACTCCCAAATTAAGTCTGTAGGAACTATTGCTAGTAAATTTAAAATTTTCATTGTTAACACCCACCCCTACAATCCGTATTGGGACTAGTTTATCATATAAAATAAGTTTTTCTCAATAATTTTGGGAAGTAAAATCGAGAAAAATCACGAAAAATATGTTGTTTTAAGCCGTTTTATTGTTAAAAAGTATAAAGAAATTGTGAACGTCATCGTATATTATTTTAAGTTGAACTTTAACTGCGAATAATTTTTAATCGAGATGACTTAGCGAAAAATTATATCAGACCTTTTTTGTAGGCCGTTCAATTTCCTACAAAAATATCTATTTATTTTTACCACACAATAACTCTTTGAGATACATCAAAATTCCAAAAAAAAAAAAAAAAAAAATTCTCGTGTTATTTAAATAAGAAATCAAAAATCACCATGTGACACCTCTAGATATTGATATTAAGAGCTCAAACTCTACCAGAATTTTTTTTTCGTCATTTTGGACGATATTTTCGCGGTAGCTAAAGAAAAAAAAATTAAAAGTTTTTTTTGGCCCACCCTAATATATATTATATATATGTATATATGAAAAAATGATGTGGGTACTCAAATGAAAGGTCTTGATAAGTGTAACATCGGGATGAGCTTATATCTTTAAAAATGTCAGTAATTGATAAAATAAAAGGTCATTTCTTAATTATGTATGTAGAAATAGAGCATTTTCGAATGCAGCTTAAATACTTATCATAATAAATTGACTATCGGTGAGAATTAAATGAAACCTTGAAAAGGCATAAATTCAAGTCAAGACCTTTGTAATGACACTAAATTTTACTAAAAAAACCGATTTTATTATATGACTATCCTGGAAACAAAATTTTTTTTATTCTCTTAATAATATAGATAATAATAATAATACCATAAAATTCTGAAAAATTATTATTATTATCATTATTATATTTTTTTCAAAGATTGTTAATAGAGTTGATATTTATCTATAATATATAAAGCGGAAATAAAATAAGGGTTTTATAGTCATTGACCTGAGATATATCTAATCACATCAGGAGACTTTGATCGGTCACGAAGTAGAGTAGAGTTAAGTTAGGTGATCGGTGTACGTCCAACAAGAATATATTATAAGACTTTAGCGGTCTGTTAGATCTTAACTAAAAGAGCTTTCAATTATTCTTATGTTAACTCTAACTCTGTACTTATATATTTAAGATTTAAAGTCAACAACCAGGTTATTATCCCTGAGAACTTTTTATTCAAGAGTAATAACACAATCTATTTTATAAAATTCATCATTATTTATTATTTTATATTATTGAGTAACAGCTAAAAATTTATGGGACTGTGTAATTTATAAAAAGCATAAAATTATTTACCAGAGAGTTGGAGTACAGTCAAGAATTATAAATAAATATAAATATTGCACACCTCTAGCATTTATTTGTCTACTGTCGCTTGATAATTTTAAAAAAGCTCGGGTGGGTTACTTGCCTTTGGCTCCGCAATTAATACAGCCTTACAAAAATAGTCCTCAAGTAAATCACCGAAGATTGAAATTTAAAAAATTTGTTTTACAAAAAAATAAAAGCTCGGGTGTAAGTGTCGTAATAATTTACGAGTTACTCAGAGCAAAAAAAATTGATGCGAGTGAATTGATTAATAAAAAATAAAAAAGATGATCTAAGTGTATTGAGAGCTGGTCGCGTGCCCGGTTTAAAAAGGGAAATTTATGAGGCGCGTCATAACAACGAGCAGAAGACGAGAAGACCAACTTGAGGAGCTGACTGTAGAGTATAATGTAACATACATGGGCGGTGATAGTCGTCGCCGTCGTCTCCATCTTGCTCTTCGTGCTCCGTCTCGACTTTGGCTTCTCATCTTAACTTGAATAATAATAACAGTAATAATACCCCGGCATAGTATTATATAGACTTGTGCATATATATACATATATAGATAGATAATATAAATTTTTTAATACAACACCCACGCGAGAACTATAATATAATCCACGGTAAAAAAATCAAGTCGGGTTAATCTTTGAATTTACGACGACGCCTTCTTATCTTACATCTGGAAATGCTTTTGAGTGTACACCCAACAAACGTTACATTTTAATGTATTAGTGATCTGATGATTATTATTATTATGTTCAAATTGATGAAGTACGTAATGCAAAATATCTGGGAGTCATTATTGATGATAATTTAACCTTCAATGATAATGCTTTAAATATTATAAATAAATTAGCAAAAAAATTAAATGTTATCTATCGTTTAAATAATGTGATTCGCTCATTTACAAAAAATACTATCTATAAAGCTATTATTGAGCCCCATATTAATTATTGTAGAAATTACTCAGAACAAATTATGAATAAAATTAAAAAAATACAGAATAGAGCAATGCGTTTAGTATTAGGAGTAAACAGATATAGGCAAATTAAAGATATGTTGGAGGTGTTAGGTTGGATGAACATTAAACAAAAGGTAATATATAACTCCTGTATCTTAATACACAAAGTTATATTGAATTATAAGCTGAATTATTTATATCAGAAAATAGAAAAGATTGACAGTAAACATAAATATGAAACTAGAAAGAAAAATAATATTAATATAGTATCTACTCGTACTCACTCAGCGGAAAGAAGGCTTAGCATTATAAGGGTTTAAATTATTATAATCAATTACCAGATGAGGTCAAAACAGAGAATATAATAAATATACACAGTAAAAAAATTTTCGTCAAATTTTGTCAAAACAGAGAATAGAATAAATATACACAGTAAAAAAATTTTCGTCAAATTTAACACAAATATTTGTGTTACTGACTGTTTTTACACAAACTAATGTTAATTCAACATTCTAGTGTGTTAAATCAACACATGAGAATGTGAAATTGTACATACTAAAGCGTAATATTCTACACAAAAATTTTTACACTTTACACAATGACGAAAAATTTTTTACTGTGTAATATATACTGTCATTTTAATACGTCGTATCCTACAAAATTTGACATATTGACTTTTTTTGAAAAATAGAATCACAACAATATTATAGAAATCATATTAAAAATTTAAAGATCAAATAGTTCAATAACTATTTTTAAATAAATATTTTCATCCGTTGAATCCAATTGAATCAATATTAAAAATGAACTGTTTTTACCGTCTGCTGTAAAGTTTTCTAAATTTGGGCAAAAATATGTACTAAAGATGTGAATTTTATTTTATTTATTTAACCAGAAAATATTACAGAATACCAATATTTAATATAATGCATGACATATATGTCCTATAGAGATGCAGAACATCTGTTCATAGGACTGGTATAAATAAAATTACAATCTAAGAAAGCTTGATTATATAATAAATTTATAGTAGTAGATTAGAGAAATCATAAGTCACATTGCTTTATCCATTGAATTAGCCTCATCTTCAGTAATTTAGTTGTTTCAACAAAATATTTCAATTTGTTTTCTAACATATTAAAATGTTTAAACGCCGTGAATTTTGCGCTTTGACTTGTAATGTTTTTGTTGATTTTAAGAAGTAAAATCGATTTATTTCTGGTATTAAAATAAGTATTTGAAAGTTTTTGCTTGCAATCATTGAAATAAAAAATGAGTGAGTTAACAATGAATTTGTACACGGAAAAAAGAAAAGTCGAAAAATTACAGTATACACAGCAAAAAAATTTTCGTAATTGTGTAGAGTGTTAAAATTTGTGTGTTGAATATTATTACACTCTAAAGTGTAGAATTTAACATTCTCATGTGTTGATTTAATGATTTAACACACTAGAATGTTAAATTCTACACACTAGAGTGTAATATTCAACACATAAATTTTAACACTCTACACAATTACGAAAAATTTTTTACTGTGTATAATGCAACGAGGCGCTTCGTGATGAAAGCTGGAAAAATTACAGTTTCAGATTGTAATTATTACAGATTTTATAAGAATTACATCGTAGAATGTAATATTTACATTGAAAGCTCTGAAAATTAAATTCAAAAATTGAATTTAGAAAAATGTTATTTCAAACTGTAATTTTTCTAGTTTTGACTACGACGGGACCGATTTTACATTTTATACTGTAATTATTCCTGCTTTCTTTTTTCCGTGTAGTAAATATTATATTATAGGTATTGTTATTATACACGGTGAGAAATTTCTGTAGAAATTTACTATGCATACATAATAAGACTGAACCTTAATGACTCAATTCAAAATATTACCATAAAAATTTAAAAATATCATATTGTACCAATCAATATTTACTAGGGACCATAGTAAATTTGACCATGCAACTGTTACATAAACATATATAAAAAATTTTCGTAAACTGACAGAACAAAAACTGTTAGTGTGCTTAAAACTTTTCATTATAGTTCCATAGTAAAATTTCTGTTATTGCTCAGTCGACAATAAAAAAGTTTCACATTTAGTCACGTGTACTCGGTTTAAATTTAAAATTGTGACTATGAAATTTTCAAATGTCCCATAGTAAACGTATGCGCGTCAGTCGCGACGCGCGCTCTTTCATTTTTTCGTGCTGCTTTGTTTTGTCAACATAAGTGTACAGACGCTATCAGTAGTGGTTAACGGTGTTATGAAAATTGCAATAAACATTAAGTTTTAAATAAATATTAGTTTATAAATCCATCAACACATGAATAGTTAATGAAAATTTGTAAGATTCATAAATAATAAAATATTTAATAATTTACCGTGAAAAATTAAAATGAAAACAAACATTTGATGGTTAATCTGCAACCGACACTTCTAATAATAATAAAAAATAATTTAAAAGTTATATATTGTGTTTATAATTATTCATAATAAAATTAACTGCCAAAATAAATCCTACGTTCATTGTTAAAAGTGAAAAAAAAAATAAAAAAAACTATATTTTAAAAAAATATTTTTAAAAATTATTGCAAACAAAAAAAATCTTGATATTTTTTTTGATTGCTAAAAACATTTTTTACTCTAAAATTTTTTATTTTTTACAAACGTTTTCTTATTTTTTTTGCTATAGTACATTCGGAAATTTAAATTATTGCATATTTCATTTTACTATGGTACATTTCAATTTCTACCATTTACTATGTCTGATTTCATTTGTTTCGGAAATTACTATGGGCCATTATAAAATTTTATTCTGAGTCAATAAGGTTCACTAGTAATATGCACCATTGTAATATCTAAAATCCATGCAGAATAAAAAATAATGGAAATTTCTCACCGTGTATGTAAAATTTATTTAATTATTGTACGAAAGAATAGCGATGGCTAAATGAATAAATATTATTATTATTATTATTAAAATAAATTTTATTTTATTTATTGATTAGTTTCGGAGCAGAATGAGAGTAGAATTAAATGAAAATGAAGTATAAGATTATCAGAGAATGGTTGGTTATCTTTAGTATCGATCTTACAAGAAACAAGAAGCTATTCTGGCCATTATGTGCCTTTTACGTTTGATCGAGGATCCACAGTACAGACTACGTAGCTACGGGGAATAATAATTATCATGCTGTTGCCGGTAGCCAGTAGCCGGTAGCCAGACCCTTTTGCTTCTCGCACTATCGAATACCTTATCTCTGTCGTCTTCTTACTTAACCCCTTCTCCTTTTCCTTGTTCTTTTTATTTTTCTTAACCAATCTTCATTTCTTTAAGGATTCAACCACTACAGCGTCCAATCGAGAGCTTACTCTCTATACTGTATTGATCAAATCAGTGTATGTGAGATCTAAGTACCCATTCTCTTGTACGTGCTTGTCTGCTTGTATACACTATCACCGATCGTCTTAAACAGATTATTATCCGTGGCTGTGATAAGTGTTGCTCATTCATTACATCTTCGATTTTCATCTTGTACCAACTACCGTACTATATACTTATTATTATTACTTTTTATTTATTATCATTATAAATATTATTAATTTAAAAAAAAAATAATTTGACCTTTTGGATAGACTTAAAAAGAGACTAACAACTACCACTTTATTTTATTGCAAAGCAAACAAATTTAGGTGAAATATACTATATTTAAAGCTTGTGTAAACTCCATTAGATTAACTACACAGAATTTAGCTTGAAATATAAACAGACTGGAGGACAAACTGCGTTCAATGTTCAAGGTACGCGTACCATGTCTGTCTCTCAAGTTGTTAGTTATTCCTCTACTCGTTCATTGTACTCGATATACATACATATATATCTATATATATTATATACAACACTTGTAATCGTAGTACTAACAAAAGTTAAAACATTGTAAATTATTTCATTCCTGAATTCCAAAGCTCTGAGCAATTACAAATACTAAATACTAAGTACTAAATCAACCCATTCTATTATTGTCTTGAGTAATAAAAAATAAAAAAATAGATAGGATGTACTTAAGAGATTTAAACATCAGATGATCAAATCGGGAGTTGATTAATCGGCATTCTGATCATATATAGAACAAGAGTTAAATATACTCACTGTTAGAAATGAAAATAATAAGAATAAAAAGAATGAGCAATGTAAAAATTATTTAGCTAAAGGAACTTACTCCTATCCGCTAAGAGAAAGAGAATCGTTATTCGTAACGATAATCTGGTTACAAACTAATAATAGAGTCTGCCCGCAGCGAATTCTCTCATCTTGTTTTTATTATTATTTCTTCTTCTTCTTCTTCATTCTTAGTTTATCTTCGTTTATCTTCTCGTTCTTGTTCCTCGGTACTGTACTGGTGAGTCTCTTATGGAGCTGGTCCCCTTCCTTCCGACCACCCAAACGCGTCGTCGCGAATCGAAAAGGTTACCGACCCTGTTTGTTGGCGGAACCAAACCGGGATCGATTCCTACTCAAATTAAACATTCGACACTTTTTTTTATGTCTGCCTCTTATTACGCGTACCTAAGGCAATTAAAGGACTGCCAAGATAATTATGCTGATTCAAAATAATCACCAGAGTTACTTCATTAATTAGATCATTATTTAGATAAATCATCTTGAGGATATACATATAAACACTTTTGGAAATAAATTTATCCTTTTAAAAGTACTTCGAGCTATTCAAAGGCACTTGTAATTGATAAAAAAAATATTTCAATTGAATGATAATAAAAAAAAGGTCTCAAGCATGCAATGCTACGTGTCATTTGAAGTAACATTTCAATAATTTTTTTTTTTTTTTTTTTTTCGGTATGTTAACGTTAACGTTAATTAATGCAAGAGTGCATGAAGAGATATCTCTGTAATGGAGATAAAATCAGGACACGGGAATGAAAGAGAAGAAGAAGAAGAAGAAGAAGGAGAAGTGGAGATTGAGGAGGTGCAGAAGGGTAAAGAGAGGTTAAAAAGAATGGAATGGAATGCTATAAGGGATAGGATGGATATGGATATACCTCGGTATATAGTAGTTACACAAAAATCGTGCTCGTCATCGTGCTCTGGACTATTACACCGCAATACAAGGTACTTATACTGATCCCGGTGTGTAATTAATTTATATTAATTAAATACCTTGTACTTTACCTTCTAAAGTTATTTATATAAATAGCAACGTTAACATTATTTTATTATTATATTATTATTATACATTATAGATGATTATAGTACTGTATATCGTGGATATTATATGTTATATTATACTGACCATACTAAGAGAGAATTAGCATTTAGCAAAAAGGTTGATGAAAGCGATTCCCGGGCAAAGTTATAAATTTAAATCCAATGGCTTCTATTTACTCAACAATTAATCATAATAAATTTTAAATTTCACTTACTAGCAAACTACTGAATTACAGATTTACCTTGTAGGAATTAATACCAACACGAACACACGATATTGCTTATAATTTTATTATTATAAATTATAAATTATAAATAATTTATATTGAGTGGTGTTTACCTACAACCCGATGACTTGCTGTGTAAATAATTCAATTAATTCATTTGTCCAAAGTCATAAACCATTTACTTTCTAAAGTTCGCGCTTTATGCTAATGCACTAATGTTATTTATGTTTTCTGATATATCGAGCGTGTTTTTATTCTACCAAGACCTCTCTTTACTTGCACAGAATAATTATATACTAAATTCCAATCGAGATATTAAATATATATATTAAAAAAAAAATAAATTGAGAATCTTTTAATTTAAGTAATTTAAGAATAAAAAAAAAAAAAAAGGTAAAAGTAAGTAAATAAATAATTTTTTATCGTGATTAAACTAATTGGTTATTATAGTCATTACATGGAGAGTAAGAAATAAAACTTTCATTCCCTTATTAAATATTTATTGAAATAACTTTTTAAAGAAAATCGATCGTAAATTATTATTTATGAAAACTATATAATCATACATTTTTATAATTAAGACAATTTAATATTAAATAACATTTAAAAATAAAAATAATAATAATAATAAAAAAGCAATAAATAAATGAGAGTGATGATGAGTCAGCTTGAGGCGTAGATCTTCCAAGATACCGACCGCAATACGTCGCATCTTTTAAATAATAATGATAATAATAAAAGTAAAAACAAGAGATAAGGTTAGAAAAGTGTCTGATATAGTCTATAGTTGTTACAGAAGGGGAGGGGGCCACTTTTGCCCCGGTTTATTACCCGTAATCTACATTTCGCCGCTCTAATCCTATCCCGGGAAATATGTGCGGGTATAAACGTGCGTGCGCTCGCACTCAAACATCACACGGGTAATCTCCATACATTATAAGTAACAGATAAGAATCGAGGTAAAGGTAGAACCCAAGTATTACTTATATCACGAGTTTGTTGAATTATTTTTATTTTTTATACCACTAAAAGCAACTGAAAATACATTATACTACTCGCCATGTCGGAGCTACATCTAATACACTTAACTAATTCTCTAGTTATACTACTTGCAACCCTGCTACCGGAAATTCTTCCTTCGCGGCTGATGCAACCCTCAAACACTCTACTTAAAGTTGCAAGGCTAAAAAAACAACATTTCTAAAAAAAACAATATTTTTTTGTGAATTTTTTATAGAGACAGTTTTTATTTATCAATTACAAGTGATGGTTATTTAAATAGAGTCTAATTTCAAGAATACCATAGCGCGTCAATCATGTAAAAATATAAATGTGCACCACTCCTGTAAAAGATGTTCCAAACGACCTCTGAAAAAAAGGCACTTGGCGGTGATCTCTATTTCGGTGGTTTGGATTATCTAAAATCAAAAAATATGGTAAATTCTTTTGAAGGATAGTTAATGCAAGTATTGGACGAAGGAATAAGAAAAATTTTGATTTTTGACAAAATAACATCTATTTGTAAAAAATTTTTTCGTTTTTGTTAAAAAACAATTTTCCGAATTGTTTAAAAAAAATTGTAATAATTTTTTTAAATCTTATTCCTTCGTCCAATACCAGCATTAATCTATCCTTTAGAAGAATTCACCATATTTTTTTATTTCAGATAATCCAAACCGCCGAAATGGAGATCACCGCCAAGTGCCGTTTTTTCAGAGGTCGTTTGGAACATCTTCTACAGAAGCGGTGCATATTTATATTTTTACATGATTGACGCGCTATTGTATTCTTGAAAGTAGGCTCTATTTGAATAACCCATCACTTGTAATTGATAAATAAAAATTGGATCTATAAAAAATTCATAAAAAAATGTTGTCTACTTTTGATTATATATTATACATAATATTTATAAAATGCGTCGTTGGTAACAATAACAAGGTGATTAGATGTTTTTAAACTAAAATAGAATAGAGTCAATTATGACGCATAGTTTGTGTGTAAATCATAAAAAAAAATTCATAACAAGCATAACATTCATTAAATACACATACGTAAAAAAAATTGTTATTTTTAATCAAGTAAATTATTGTATGCCTCACGCGTGAGCGTGTGGAAGTGCTTTATTCTCGACATGCTGCTGTGGGACGATTTTGCAATATAAAATCGTTGATATGTCCCAATTTAGACACTAAATCAATAAAAAAAAGTATGTTTTGAAAACTAGAAATATTCAATAATAACGGCAGCGTATTTTTGATTAGTATATTCAGTTTAAATCGTGATTATTCTTGATCTTTTTAAAAAATGAATCGTTTTGAATTAGACTCTGCAACAAAATAAAAATCAATAAGTAATAAAAAAAAATTTTCAATAAATAAAAGAAACAACAAGTTTATCATTGCATTTACAGTGAAAATCAACACAGGTAGAATTATGAATAGTGCATTGACTGTCATTCCAGCAATAACCTTTCAAACCTGGTGAACACGTTGATCTATTTAATGAAAAATTATTGTCCATGCAACGACATTTTTTGTCAGGATTACAAGTATAATGCCAAGGATCGCCGCAATCTAATACTTGCTTACAAGAGTAGAAATAATCATCTGGAATAATTATTTTAATCAATTATCTATCATCTATTTATTTTACCAATTATTTGAATTTATCCTTTATCAATTACCTGGTCTGCATTGAGTTTCTGAAATAGCGCTGAAATTATCCTGGCATTTGCACTTGTTGTCTATGCAAATAGTGGAATTTAATCGACAGTCATCATTGCTTAAACAATCTCCATCCAAAGAAGGAAGACATTCGAATTCATTTACAGCGTAATATTTTTTTTTGCAAGCACATATTTCATCCTTGGTGGAACATTCTGAATTTTTTATCGCTACTAAGCAATCTTGATTATTTTGACATGCTAATCCCAGATGAACTTTATTTAATTATAATTAAAAATAAATAATATTAATCTCAATTTTCTTATTTTGATTATATAGTAAAAATAATAGATAATTCTGTTAAAAGCATAAAATTTATCAGAACACTGGCATACATTATTGAGCCATATCAAAGCAAATTTTTAAGGGAGTTGGGAAAGAACGGATAGGGGAAAGGGGGGACCTACTCAGTGGGGATTTTTTTCCGTAATTGAAAAAATAATCAGACAGCCCAGACTGGGAATCGAACCCAGATCTCTTGGTTACGTGCCAAGGGCTCTACCAGTTAAGCTATCCGAGACAAGTACTAACTACTTTATTCAGTCACGTATATAAGACCCACCGAGCAAACAACGCCACCGTCCATCTTACGGTAAAGAGCCATATCAAAGCAAATTTTAAGGGAGTTGGGAAAGAACGGATAGGGGAAAGGGGGGACCTACTCAGTGGGGATTTTTCCCTGCAGACAAACAGTGTTATAAGAATAATATTCAGCGTCGGAATGACAATATTCGCCTATAGTGCCTATACACTTATCATAGTCGAGAGGAATATATCTCGGCTTACATTCACAATTGTCATCAGAACAAACGGCATATTTTATGAGAGAACAATGACTATCTTCATGACATAATATCCGAATGAAATCCGAACCAGCTGATAAAAAAATAATAAAAATTAATAATTTGATAAATATATAATGATTATAAAAATAAGAAGATATTTACGATTAACAAATACACAATTTCCGTTATGATTTTCATAATCTGGTCGACATGCAGAAACATCATCTATACAATGAGAATTCTTTATAGAACATTATATGACCTAAGATCCTTTCGTTACTTCAACAGTTTTAACTGATCTTTCGTACAGTAAGACGGTTTAAATTTGAGTTTAGAAATTTAAAGTTCAAGTTTAAGTTTAAATATTTAAGGAAAAAATATTGATTCAAATAATTGATATGGAAGAGTACGCTAAATTAACTGTTGAAGAATTATGTTAAAAATTAGAATCAGTTGTGACCGAAGAGACTATCGCAGTTTTTAGAAGTGAGTAAAAATTATATAATTTTTATTAGCAATTTCATCTATAATTTATGATACGACCTATAAACAATATTGATAAATTATCAAAGTTCTATTATCAATGATAATAGAATTTTGAAAGTATTCTTGAGCAAGTTTCCCAATCAATCTCTAATTAGAATTACGCCGGTAAGATGCATAAAAATTTTTTTCAAGTTTATAATCGTATATTATTTAACCCAATAATTATTTCTAATATTTCTAGGAAGGGACAAATTTAAAAAATTTTTCCGAAGAAGTAAGTGCGAGCACTAAAGATAGCATTCAACCGTATATAATAATGGAATCGGGGCAATTTGGAACTAGTTCATTTATACAAGGCGATGAATGGTTCATCGAAGTGGATAGAAAAATGGAACCAATATTTGCATTTGATTTACTCTATAAATGTTATTATGTGTTCAATTTGGAGTATCCTAAAGAATTGATTAATTTTTGTAATTTAATCGATTCTTATATTTTTAAAATGGGAGTAGAACATAAAAATGTTATATCAGCTATTCACACAACTATATGTAATTCATTAAAATCAAATGAAAGTGAGAATAGTTTCCACAATAATCTTAACAATGACATATGTAATTCCGTAGTAACTGAAAATAATGCTGCAACTTGTAATTATGTAATAGATGATGAGACAAGTTAATAAAATTTTATGAAATTAATTTATTTTTTTCCTTTTTTTTTTTTAAACAAAAAAAATATTTTTATTCGAATATAACTTTTGACTGGTAAATTGGTGAATTCTGCTAAACTGTAATAATGAATAAAATAGTAAATTCTATTACTGTAAATAATGATTTTCACTATTTCTGTCAATAGTTTGAAACAACTAATGAATTAGTGACCAGTAATGTCACTATTAAATTAGTGAACATTACTTTTACAAATGAATTAGTGACTTTTGTTTTCATTTATAAATTAGTGAAATATATTTTCATTTGTTGATTAGTGAATTTTATTTTCGCTGATCAATTAGTGTTTTCTTTTTTCACTGAATCATTTAGTGAATTTTCACTGTGATTTAGTAAAATTTCACTAATTTTATTTTAGAGAGTAGTGAGTATCACACCGTAACACACGACATTTTCACAAACTATAACATGACAATAAAATAAAAAATGATATTGAAATCAGCGGACACTTGATGACTTTTTAAATTTTTCTTGCTATAATTTATCTGTTAAAGTATTTATAAAAATAATAAAAAAATAAAAAATTCATTTTACTTGATACACATCCATTTTCAGTATTATATAAAAAATTTTTTTTAATAATAATAATAATAGTAATAATAATAATAATAATAATAATAAAACTAGTGTTAGTTTTGTGTTCGAGTTCTGCGACCCACGCGCCACGAGGTGCCTTGTGCCTTGAACGTCGCGGTATTCTCATGATTTATTAAACCATCAGTTCCTATATTTACCGCGGTTGTAATATGTGATCTTAGCTTGTCGAGTAGAAATTCTATGCTCATAATATTTTTGTTTTATTTTATTTACTATACTCAAAAAATTCCTGCCACCAGGAAGTCGTATTAAAAAAATAGTCATTAATATAAATATTAAATGATTAGATTGTATTGGTTATTCTTTTGTGTATATGAATGTGGCGCCAAGATCCGCGCGGTACAAAACATAGCAAATAAGTTACTACATACTTGCATTAGCGAGATGTAATCGATCGTATCGGATGAACGTCTCGTGTCTGGTCGTATCGCGGCGACTTCGTGACGGGCGTCGATCATCCCTCGAAGGCGTAGACCGCGTACACATACACTTATTATATACACTGATACACTGATACACGCCTTCTACCTTCGTCTTAGTCTTAGTTACATACTCGGATCGGAATTTTCTTTTATTTTATTTTGTAAATTTTGTCTTATTTATTATTATTTTTTTATTACGGGTTTATACTCGGGCATCAATCGACACACTTCCCCCAATTTACCCGATTACCCATTGTTCTAACCGATCGCTGAGGGCCAACAGAACAAAATTATTATTTCTGGGTCACGGACTCAATAATTCGCCGATAAAAAATTCAATACAATTTTCACAATCATCATTTTAATATTATTTATTTATTTAGTTATTTGATCAGTATTTGTCTAATAAATCAAATTAAATTTTTAAAATTTTCTAAAATAGATTACTGATAAAAAACTGAAAAAAAATTTATTTCATTAAAGAGAAAAATTTTTGGTAATTATTTACAAGTGGAGTCAATCCATGCAAGCCCATGTTAATTTTTTTTTTTTTAATTGTTCGTCTTTTTATGTATTTTAAAAAAAAATGTATCAAAATATCAAAAAAAGATAAAATAGAAATTTTATTCAAAAACATGAGAGCCAAAATTTTTTCCAACTTTTAAAAACAAAAAAGCTATTGAGATCTTTATTTTTTCCTTTCACGATATTTTTTATCATAAATGCGCCGTAAAAACAAGCAGAATAAAAAGAAATTGAAAATGTAAATTTTTCACCCTGTTATTGTCCAAAATGGGGTTGACCCCACTTGTAAATAATTACCAAGTTTTTGAACCAAGACGAAAAATTTTTGAAGAAAGAAAAATTTTCTTGTCAAAAAATTTTTTATTCAAATCAAAACGAAAAAGCTCAAAAAAATTTTTTTTTATTTAAGAATTTTTCTTTAGGTTAAAATTAATTTTTTTTCAGTGTAACTTTATAATTTTTGGTATTTATCGATAAATTAAAAAAAAAGAAAAAAGTAAAATTGGCTGAATGTTAAGTCATGAAGATCATACTACCTGGCTTGTTTATTTTTCAAATTAATAACGATGGGTGAATCGAAATTTCTACGTAGATTATTTACAGAAGAAGATCCTGAAATTAGGCGATCAGATAGGCTGGCAGCTAAGAATAATAATATTTCCCTTAAGATGCCAAATTTTGCTACTACGACCTATGAGCATTCATTTGTAGTATCGACTATCCGGTTTTGGAAGGACTTGCCTCCTGAGATTGTAAACGTTCTTAGTTAATAATAATATGATGTACATTCTTGTTTTAATGCAATCTGTTTTATATATTTTATTAATACCTCAAAATTTATTGTACTTATTTGAACATTATCTATGTATCTAAAATTTGCCATTCGGCTTAATGCCTTGGCATTAAATCTAAATAAATAAATAAAATAAATAAAATTGTCAAGTTACGATAATTGAGTTGAAATATACACTAATAAAAAAGTACACTTGATTGAAAAGAAAAACTGAAATTTGACTTAAAAAAAATACTAATTAGCGAAAAAAATTTTTTTTCTCAATTCGAAATTTTTTCTTTTAACTCAACTCAATTTTTTTATCAGTGTAATATTAATAATAATAATATAAAATATCCAGTTATAATTTACAATAATATATAAGTAGCAGGAATGTAAACGAAAGTGAACATAAATTTTCTCATTGACGATACACAAGCTCTTGTAAATTCTGTGTCTCAATTAGAGATAACGATGTGAATGATAATATTCAACCGATTAACACTGTCAACATTGGTGATCTGATGATGATAATAATAATAATTCATTTTATTAATTTACCAATAGCAAACATCGCATTAATCATACATATTCTGTTATAATAGCTTATCGCGATATTCACTGTTATTTCGTCAGAGAATAATAAAATAAAATAAAAATAATTTATATCCGGGCCTGTAGTAGTCAATCGAATTGTTTTGATTCAATACCGCTATATGGTATGAATACTTATTTATATATTTAATCATACAAAAGTAGAATGATGTTTATCGAGCAGTGCGCTGATTTTTATTATAAACATTATATTTAAAATAGGAATTATTATTATTTGATAGGTGAGGAGAGCAGCGAGTGTCTCAAGTACACGATGCAACATCGATAAATGTTAATGGTTAACTCGTGTGAGCATTTATATATCTATGATACATTCACGCGTGTTCACACAATACTATTTTATCTTGTGGCACTTGGTGTCCGCCGCCAACCCGGCAAACACCGCTACGTTACGTTGTACTCTACACTACATATAGCGGTATTTATATTATGTACCCTTCTATCCTTGTCCATTTTAAATTTATTGTCTCATGTCCGTACGGAATTCCACATTTTACCTTTTACCATTTTATTCTTTCTTCTTTTATTATTTATTAATCTATTACAAGCATTATTTTTTTTTATTTATTCAAATATATATATATATATTTATTACGAAAGTGAATGCGCTTAAAACTTAAAATGAGGATGTAAGTGTACGAAAACCTGAAAAAAAAAAAAATAAATAAATAAATAAATTCCAGACACGATAACGTGTCCAAGTATTTTTACACTCGAGTCGAGAGTCGGTGAGTCGGTTGTTATTTTTTACCAAATTATTTTTTATTTTTTCCTCACTCTATTTATGCAAACTGTTGTTGGGTGTTTGAGAGAGTAACAAGTTCAAAGTCTTTGCAATCGACGTACATCGTCTCTGTTGTCGTTGTTGTATAGTCGGTCAATCACCGTGCAGTCACTCTTTTTTATCCGCGTATTATTTCGGTCTTTCCCATTAATGCCATACAAAATAAAAAAAAAAATAAAAGTAAAGAGATATTAAATACCCGATGAGTGTAGACTACCGTTTATCATAAATTTTTTCAAATTCAAATTTATTTTTATTTAAACTCCAAATTATTTTTTACAGCTTACACATGTACACCACAATTTCACAATTTCACTTTTTATTTATTACTGTGTAAATTCATTTTTTTATTTTATCAAGTAGCCACTGAATTTTATTTATTTTTTTTTTTTTATTATTCTTTAAGCCAATGGATGATAAGGGCATTGCCTGCAATGATATAAGTGTTTGTTGGTTGAAAAATAGAAAAGTTGAATAAATTGAGATGAAAGATGGCCCGTAGCCAGCCAAACTGGATTTGGGTGTTACTCTCTTGGCGAATAAAGGGCGAGGTGTGATCTAGTGGGTCAATGCCATCAGAGTACCACCCAGATTACTTAAAGCCGCTGGTAATACTCTGGTAAGTTTACTTTAATGCCAAATCGAGTATGGACCTTTTAAATCCCAACCCTACCCTTAAACTATTTTTATTATTTTTGTATGTACATGTATTATGTATATAATACATTTATATGGATCGGAATTTGGCCAGCGAGCGCGATAACCAAAAAACAACCGGGCGATTGCGCACCGCGGTGGGTATAATACACTCGACTACTCCAAAAGAAGAAAAAACTGAGGAGAAGAAGAAGAAGATAAAAAAAAAAAAAGGAGAGAGTTATTACCCGGGCGAACGAAAACAAATTTTCTTGATCCCTCTCCTCGGTATCTCGAACCGGCAGAAAGAACCAAAGAGCAAAGAGTGAACTTACGTGTCATTAGAGGCTTTAAAAAATTCTTAAGGATATCTTTGGGATCGAGCATATGTATGTATTTATTTAAAAGGTTTGTTGCGAAAATTATCGTCGGGGGTTTTTGTTTTGTTGGTAGTTGATTAATTGATTTCATTTTACCGGCTGTTAAATATAAATTGAATAATATTTTTTTGAGAGTTATTAATGTTTATTGTGATTGTAAGTGACTTTCTAAAATAAAAAATAATAAAATATCTTTTGGTACTGAGTTTTTCATTGTGAAATCTAGATGCGTTGCAATAAGGGATTATTTTTTTTTTCTTTTTTAATATTTTTTAACCAACCAGTCTCGACAACAAATTCAATGATTATTTTCTTTGTTTAAAAGTAGAGTAATGTCAGAGTGAAAAATAAAACGTAATTTCGGTATAAAGATATCAAATTTATTAATAACGTATGATGTCAGAGAGTAATGGAAGTATTTAAAATATTACAGTAAGTATAGTGACGTATAATGACGTAGGTGGGTATTTCCTTAATGCACTTTCTATTATTATTATTGTTATTTATTTTAATTTTTTGGAAAGAAAAAATTCAAAAAAATGCATTGGTAAAAAATAATAAGAATAACATTATTACCATAAAACTCTGAAAAATTATTATTATTATTACTAGCACCTTTGCAGACACTATGTGACTGTCGTGACTTGTGAACTATAAATAAATAAAATTTTGCTTTATTCAATAATGACTTTTGTCAAATTGCACTGTACTTTCTGAAATATTGACGTTTTTAAAGATATAAGCTCATCCCGACGTTACACTCATCAAGAGCTTTCATTTGAGTACCCACATGCATTTTGATATATTTCTCATATATACATATATATGATATATATATAAATATATAAAAAATTGATGTGAGTACTCAAATGAAAGGTCTCGATGAATGTAACATCAGGATGAGCTTATATCTTTAAAAATGTCAACAGTTGCCAAAATACGAGGTCATTTCTTAATTATTGATATTTTTTTAAATGTAAGCTCATCCTGATGTTACACTCATCAAGAGCTTTCATTTGAGTACCCACATGCATTTTGATATATTTTTCATATATACATATATGTAATATATATAAATATATGAAAAATTGATGTGGGTACTCAAATGAAAGGTCTCGACGAGTGTAACATCAGGATGAGCTTATATCTTTAAAAATGTCAATAGTTGACAAGATATTTGTTGAATTGCACTGTAATTTTTTAATTATTGACATTTTTAAAGACATAAGCTCATCCCGATGTTACACTCATCAAGAGATTTCATTTGAGTACCCACATGCATTTTGATATATTTTTCATATATACGTATATATAATATATATAAATATATGAAAAAATGATGTGGGTACTTAAATGAAAGGTCTTGATGAGTGTAACATCGGGATGAGCTTATATCTTTAAAAATGTCATTAGTTTACAAGATACAAGGTCATTTCTTAATTATTGATATTTTTAAAGATGTAAGCTCATCCTGATGTTGCGCTTAAATAAACGGTCTTGATGAGTGTTACATTGGGATGAGCTTATATCTTTAAAAATGTCAATATTTCACAAGATAGGTAATTTCTTAATTATGTATCTAGAGATAGAGCATTTTCGAATGCAGCTTAAATACTTATCATAATAAATTAACTATCGGTGAGAATGAAATGAAACCTTGAAAAGGCACAAATTCAAGTCAAGACCTTTTCAATGACACTAAATATCATTAAAAAGACCGATTTTATCATTTGACTATCCTGGAAACAAAATTTTTCTTATTCTCTTAATAATATATATTATTATTATTATTATTATTATTTAAAAAAAATTTTAAATGTTATATATGGAATAAATGAATAAATGTCATGTAAGGTAAAACAAGATAGCTAAAAAATAATAGTATTACGAGTAGTAAAGAGTAGAGGAAGAGATCGGTTTAGCACATTGACAGGAGTACGCTGTTTTGCTCCATTCTAATGTCTCCGAGAGCCACGTCTGCATTTTATACTTGGTAAGTAAACCGATCTTATCGCAAACCGATCGACTAACTGACTCAGATATTTACTTTTACGATTAGATTAATAATTCACTCTTTTACCCTTTTCTTCTTTTTTGTATTTACAAAATTCCTTAGCTATTCATCACAAATAAATTATTAAACTAATAAATATATATTTTTATACTTTAATAACTAAGTATAGAAAATAAATAGAGGAATTATTTGAGATTTAATATATTAATATTATTTTTATTACTATTGATAGTGTCGCCGTTGTTATTATTGTATTTAAACGGAACCATCTACAATAATACACCCAGCTGATGCTATTTCGGTCGATGTAACCCTAAAATAGATCAACCAAGCTAAATAAGAGGAATATCTGTACGATAATACCT
This sequence comes from Cotesia glomerata, assembly GCF_020080835.1. Lineage (NCBI taxonomy): Eukaryota > Metazoa > Arthropoda > Insecta > Hymenoptera > Braconidae > Cotesia > Cotesia glomerata. The sequence continues at coordinate 5,654,779 of NC_058162.1, forward strand.
TTTTATTACATACAAATGCGTTTAATGCGTTTTATTAAAATAATGCTATTTTATATTATATTTATAAATCTTATTTAAAAGCCCGGTAATTCAACAGTCTGCCTTGATAATTTACAATTTTATTTTTATTTATACTCTAGTTGAATAAATTTATATTCGACTTTTTAATTTATTTTCAAGGAAAAAAATAATTCACCAATAAATGATCGCCAAGATAAATAATTTTACTAAACAAACAAATTTAATTATAATTTCTTAAAATTTAATAAAGAAAAATTCGTCCTCGACCTTGATTAATTTTTACATCAAAAGAAGATTATGTATATAATTTACTATAATGTAAATTTCCTCGATGAAGAATAAAATTATTTTATTATTCGATTTAAATGCCGTCTCGATTATTTTCTGTTTGATCTATCGAAGCATTAAATGCATCGCTCTTTTAAAAAAATAATAAATATACATCTTGAGCTCTCGAGAGGAAAGTTCTGGTTGAGATAAATTTGTCAATTGCTTCTAAATATAATAGTTGTGCTCCTTTGAAGATTTATTATATTTCAAAAAATACTATTAATAATATTTAATAAAATTTCCTAAATGGAATTTTTGGGTAAATAGAATAAGAATCTCTTCATATTATTATTGTTATTATTATTATTTTCTCATAAATGTCTTCTTGTCCTCAAATCAATTTTATCACGATGACTTGCAACCAGGATGCGCTTTTTCCCTCGACCTCATCCTTATTATTTTATTTCTTCGGTCAATATATTTTATTGATACAAAAAATAAAAATAAACAATACACGTTAAACGATGCCTGATTGTGTCTACTCATTAGTACTTATACTTCTCTGATGAGTCGAGTCATTAATTGTTTGCATACATCGCGAGATTTCTAACAAAGCTATCGTAATTATAATTGTACTATCGACACCTGATTAAAAAATAATAAATACAATATTAAAAAAAAAATAATAATAAACATTAAATATCAAAATTTTTACTATGTAAATTTTAAAATCTATATTACTAAGAGAATATATATGGGGACGTCCATTAATTACGTGAGGTGTTCTAGGGGGTGAGTGGATCAAGCTAAATCTTACCAAATCTCACTTAGGGGGGAGGGGGGATCTTAACAAATATCACGTAATTTTTTCTCCAGCAGAAAACAGTGTAAAATTGCGTGAAAAAGTATTTCTGTAATAAAATATGGTCAAATTTGACACAATAGTGTTTGTCGTATTCGTCTGAACCTTGCAGAGCAGCAAAGTAGCGCTCGATTGTTTAATTTGATTATTGATCGATAGGATTCACTAATTTTTTAGGTAGATTTCTTTAGAAATCTATCGGTGGTAGCCGGTCTCATGTTGTAATTTTAATAAAATTTTGTCATAGTATGTTTAATTATCTTCAATTAAAGCTATTGTTCGTCGACTTTTAATACTTTTTTCAATTTATTTCGTAGTTGAGAAAATTCAAAAAAAAATCAAGAATAAATTAAATTTTAGCTTTTATCATCAAATGACTTTTATCTGTAAAAATCCTATTTTTTAGGTAGATGTCTTTGAATATCTATTTGTTATAGTCAGTCTCATGTCGTTATTTGCAAAAATATAATAAAAAAAAAGTAAGCCATTCGGCTCCGCCCGAGACGGAAGGTAGATTTCAATTTTTTGTAACTTCGATAAAATAACTAATAATTGTCAAAAAGTTAACGTTGTATACGTCAAATTAGAAGTAATTTTGTAAGCTTTTACATGAATTTATCAAAAATCAGCTATCTTTTTGCTATTAAAAGTTCTACATAAATAAAGTCACCGGAAACGTAATTTTTACTATTTTGATCATTTTGAAGAGCTACTATTTCTAAACTAAACGAAGGATTTAACTCATTTTAATGCTCATGCAAGCTAATTGTGTAAAGAATTTGCATACTAAATTTCATTAGGATCTGTTGAGAATTCTCAACAGAATAACATTCATAAGTCGGTTGCACTACACATTGCCTGAAAATGGTTCAATAGAACTCTTAACTTTGATAAAATAACTAAAAATGGTCAAAATTTCAATGTTATATACGTCATTAAATTAAAGGAAATTTCATGAGCTTTCACATGAATTTGTCACAAATTAGGTATCTCTTTTCAATCAAAAGTTATACATCAATGAAGTCACCGAAAACGTGATTTTCACTATTTTGATAATTTTAAAAAGCTGCCATTTCTAAACTTATTGATGGATTTCACTCATCTTCGAACTCATCCAAGGTTATTATCTATAGAATATGTGTAACAAATTTCATCTAGATCCGTCAAGAACTGTAGACACAATCGCGGCAACATCCTGCGTTATATTACATATATATATACATATATATATATATATATATATATATATATATACATATATAAATATTTTAACTAACGTTATTTTTGAGCTTTACACGACTAGTTAAGAGATATTACGACAAAATTCCGAGTAAATTCCAACATGAGGACCAATGCAAAAGATTGATTTCTATGAAATCTACCTAATAAATTTTAGGACATTACGGCCTTTTAATAACGTGTTTTTTTTCAATATTCAAACAAGAAATCTACCTATCCATGTCGGGTGTAGCCGAATGGCGCTTTTTTTCTCAATAATCCAACACGCTTACAGCCAAAACATAAATTTTGAAGAATCTCGCGTGACATTAGGGTTGGGGGGAGGGAGTTGGGGAAAATCTTACGCAATCTCATCCAGGGGGGAGGGGGGTCAAAAAATTCTCAAAATTGCCTCACGTAATTTATGGACGCCCCCTATGATAAAATAGGGTTTTATCGTTAAATTTGGTATCGTTAAAAAGGTCTCGACCCGAATTAGTGTCTTTTCAATGTTTCATATGCTTTTTTAAAATAGTTTATTCATTATGATAAGTACACAGAAAAAAAGGTTCATTCGAGCACAGAAAATATTTTTCTTCCTAATAATTTTCTTGAGCGAAAAAAAAATTTTTTTTGACACAAAAAATTTCACTTATTCCAACAATATTAATTCTCTTACTTTAAGAAATACGTATCTTGATCCAAGAAAATTTATTTAAGTCAAGAAAATCTTTTCATTTTGAGAAAATTTAGCCTCTTGCTCCAAAAAATTAAATATAAAGATAGAAGTAAATTTTCATTAATGTTTTTATTGATTAACATGTCAAATGGGAAGATCAAATAATATTGAATCATTTTTTTTTCATTCAATATGTATAATTTCACGCTAAAATAATATAAAATGTGTATCAAATATTCAAGAGAAAAATTTTCTCAAGGCGAGAAAATTTTTTTCTCAGCTGAAGTAGGTGGCGCTGCTTCCCTAAAGTATCTAAAAATCTTGATCAAATATAAAAATTTATTGTATCAAGTATTTATGATAATTTGGTCTTCCTTCAGGCACTCGAAAATTTTCTTGAGCCAAGAATTTTGTTCGCCAGTCAAGAAATTTTTCTTTCTGTGTAGTTATGAATAGATTCAAATTTAGCAATAAATTTACCGAATTTCTAGTACAAAATTATTACAATTGTAATTTTTCCTACAATTTTTTTCCGTGTTTTACATATTAAAAAATTTTGCGTCATTGCGCCAAAAAAATTTAAGTTAAAAATTATCTTAAATCAGCATAAAAAATAGTTAAATATTTAATAAAAAAATATTTTACGCAATAACGCAAAATTTTTTACTGTGTTATAAGATTGGGGCGGGTAAAATGTAAATGTTAGGGTGTAATAAAAAAGTAAAATAAAATAATATATCTGTTAAAAAAAAAGAATATATGGGCGTGTCGCGTCAGTAGGTCTTACCGTGTGCAATATATCGCGATAATGTGTTTCTAGGTCGTTTCGATAGATCGTCTATATGCACCATGCAGAACGCATTCCTTTCTCCTAAACTTTGTTGTGTCTTGTGTCTAACATGCTCTCAAGACATTTATATACATTTAAACAATCTCATATAATACTCAATGCAATGTTTAGGACAATAAATTCCTCGATTTAATATTTTTATCATCACACATAAAACTAATTATTATAATTAAGATCTCGATCGTCTAGAGTTCCCACGTTAGTTAACCGCTCAGACATATCCCCAATAAATTAAAACAATGGCTATATATTGCTATATAATCATTAACTGTGAATGCTAATAGTTTAACAACAAAGATAAAGCCTTAGTCTTATTGATGATAAGGGTATGTACACTGGTTTACTGTTTTACTAGTTTTACTGGATGAAATTGATAGGATTCTTATTCCTGAGGTTGAGACTGAACAGTAGTTAGCAGTTGCTGATCGACTAATGGGCGAATACAAGATAAACGTTCCTACAGTGAAAAGTTAACAGTCAACAGTGATCTAGGTTTAAAAACAAATAATAAAAAGGCTGTTAATTACCATCACGTGCTCGCGGTGACTTTGTTTTCGATCGAATAAAGAGTGCGAGTGTAAGGTATGGCTGCTTTATATATGTCCTACTCTAATGGGTAATGGGTAACAAGAAAAGCTCGTAGAACCGATACGATACGAGTGAAAGTAATTAAAAGATACACGATTTCCATTGTCACGAGGGCGTCTGTTTGCTTTTATGAAAGATGCTTAACCGTTTTCCTCCTACAACTACCTATGCTACTTATACTACTTTTGATTATCCATTTAATAACATTAAGACTTTCTCTAGTTAGTACTTGTCTAACTTAATATTATTATATACTCTGTCATTTTTTATTATTGTTAATTATAAATTATTAAAATGTCACTCTATTAACGACCTAAAAGTTTTTTTAATAGAAGTTAAATTAATTTTTTTAATTAATCTAAATTGTAATCTTGTACAGAGAAAAAATCTATTTAAAAAGGAAAAAAATGGCCATTTTTCAAATTTTCAATAATTTTATTTCGTAGCTCAAGAAATAAAAATTTTTATCACAGTAATTTTTTTGATTAAAAAAATTATTATAGTTAATATTATTATATAATAAAAAATCCTTCTATGTAATAAAAAATCATGATAATAATCATAAAAAAATATTAAATTCTAAAAATAAAATATTTTTTTTTTAGTGTAATAAAAAAAATTTTGGATGAAAATTCTTAAGTTGTTTATCTTAAACTAACAACTTTGCAGTCACTATATAACTGCCGTGACTTGTGAAATAAAATAAATGAAATTTTGCTTTATTAAATAATGTTTTTTGTTAAATTGCACTGTACTTTCTTAACTATTGATGTTTTTAAAGATATAAACTCATCCCGATGTTACACTCATCAAGAGCTTTCATTTGAGTACCCACATGGATTTTTATATATTTTTCATATATACATATATATTAGGGTGTGTCAATTTTAGGCGAATTTTTTTTTCAACGAAAAAACAGGCTGAAAACTTGCATGAAGGTGAGAACAGAAGCCTGTTCAAAGTGGAGCTCTTAATATTAATATTTAGAGGTGTCTGCCCCTAATTTTTCATTTCCCATTTAATAACATAAGAAAAAAATTCTTTTTTTTGTTTATTTCTCTAGCTCGGCATACGCACCTCATATAAATAAGTCCATAGCATATTCTTGTAGAGAATTTAACGCTCTACAAAAAAGGTCTCTTACACTTTTATCATAAAGACAGCCGTTCTAAAGTTATTCAGACGTAAACTTCTAAATGTATAAAATTTTGATCATTCAAGTATTAAACTGATACAAATTAATTTATTACTGTCTTAAAAATTATTTTTATATGCAAAATTGGTTCTGATGCGCTAACATTTTCATAAAGCTAAAAAAAAAATTACTCATGTATCAAATTTTTTTCTTCTTTATTTCATTTACTGTAAGAAAATTATTATTATGATCATTATTAATGATATATATTATTATTAATGATTATTCGTTAATTCATTCAAGAATTATTGCACTTCGAAAGCTCAAAAAATAGTGTTCTATCAAACTTTTGACTTGAAGAGCTCAAAAACCTCATAAGTGCAATTTTAAGCGCTTAGATATGGAATTACCGGAAGTTGCAGGGATGGCCTTTAGGGTCAACCGTTTTCCAGATTTTTTTGTGATAAATCAGCGTTATGAGACGTGCACTTTTCTGATTTTCCAAACTTGTCTTTTCTCTCCGTGTAGAGTAATAAATTGATAATTCCGTGAAACTTTTCAAAAATTTAATTCATTCAACTCGGATCATGATTTTCTTACAGTAAATGAAATAAAGAAGAAAAAAATTTGATACATGAGTAATTTTTTTTAGCTTTATGAAAAGGTTAGCGCATCAGAACCAATTTTACATATAAAAATAATTTTTAAGACAGTAATAAATTAATTTGTATCAGTTTAAAACTTGAATCATCAAAATTTTATACATTTAGAAGTTTACGTCTGAATAACTTTAGAACAGCTGTCTTTATGATAAAAGTGTAAGAAACCTTTTTTGTAGAGCGTTGAATTTCCTACAAGAATATGCTATGGACTTATTTATATGAGGTGCGTATGCCGAGCTAGAAAAATAAACAAAAAAAAGAATTTTTTTTCCTATGTTATTTAAATGGGAAATGAAAAATTAGGGATAGACACCTCTAAATATTAATATTAAGAGCTCCGCTTTGAACAGGCTTCTGTTCTCACCTTCATGCAAGTTTTCAGCCTGTTTTTTCGTTGAAAAAGTCGCCTAAAATTGACACACCCTAATATATATAATATATATAAATGTATGAAAAATTGATGTGGGTACTCAAATAAAAGGTCTCAATGAGAGTAATGTCGGGGTGAGCTTATATCTTCAAAAATATCGATAATTCACAAGATACAAGGTTATTTCTGAATTATGTATCTTATTATATTGTTAAATTACACTGTACTTTCTTAAATATTGACGTTTGTAAATATATAAGCTCATCCCGATGTTACACTCATCAAGAGCTTTCATTTGAGTACCCACATGCATTTTGATATATTTTTCATATATACATATATATATAATATATATAAATATATGAAAAACTGATGTGGGTACTCAAATAAAAGGTCTTGATGAGTGTAACATCGGGATGAGCTTATATCTTTAAAAACATCAATATTTCACAAGATAAAAGGTAATTTCTTAATTATGTATCTAGAGATAGAGCACTTTCGAATGCAGCCTAAATACTTATCATCATAAATTGACTATTGGTAAGAATGATATGAAACCATGAAAAGGCACAACTCCGTCAAGACTTGTCCAACGATACCTAATTTAACCATAAAAATCCATTTTATCATATAAATACACTGGCCACAAAATTTTGCTTATTCTCTTAATAATATAGATTATTTTTTTCTATATCAAAAAATCTTTTTTTCAACAAGAAATTTAAACTAAAAAACAATTTTTAATTTCTTCAGCTAAAAAATAAAATTATTAGAAATTTTAATAAATAAATTTTTTTTTTCAGTGTACTTTAAAGTAAAAACAATTTTTATAAAAATTCATACCCTTAAGTAAAAGTCCGCTGATAATAATCAATAGTGTTACATATCTGTTATCACTTCCTAGATATACATAATACAAAATAAAACTATAAATATAACGAGCGATGAAATTGATAGTATTGTTATCAGTTAATTTGAGGCTCACGAGTCGAACAAGAAGTTGAGCATAAATATATCTTGCGGTTGTTTTTATCTAGCAAGATGCACCATGATCATCTCTCTTCCAGCTCTATGGTAAATGATAACATAAAAATGAAGACAGACTAGATCCAGGAAACTTTAAATGAATGGGTTGATAGTCCAGCATAATACTAGAACTCTAGTTCAAGACCACCAACGATTTGGTTCCTCTCTTCGCTATTCGCATCTCTCAGTACAGTACTTATTACAGCACCTTACACTTGAAATATACACGTAGTGGATGTATTTAATGTACTTAATATACTAGAAGTACTGGAGATAGGTAAAGAGACCAGAGAGTAAAGACCACCGACTCAACGTGATTTTATGTTTCCTGGACATACGCCCGACATTTCTCTGAATAAGTTTGTGAGCGCAAATACACATATGATGATAAATATATAAAGACGAAGAAAATATGTTTAGAGTCGTCTGTACTCTTACGCCCATAGTCGTTACCACGAGCGACGTAATAAATGGCGCTGTACCTCTGGCCATACAACTTCCTGTGTAAAGACAATACATCTCTATTTTATTCGTTCTTCTATCTCTGCCAGCGTAATAGATAGAGAGCTCCATATATTACCGACTGTACTCCAATCTTCCCGATATAATCGTGATTCTGCCTCCCTCCACTCCTTCAAACTCAAACACGACACGTTTTTTATTTTTTATATATTTATAGTCAAGTATTTTTTTATATTTATTTACTTACTTGTTTGTAAATTTAAAATGAACAAAACTAAGTAGAAAACACTTAACTTTATCTTGGTGTTACTTTAAAACGCATAAAGTAGCAATTTATATCGCACTGTTAAATAAACAAATTACAGACTAGAGAAGAGTTTTTATGGTGGTCCTTACTCCTTAGTCCCGGTGAGTTCTTACCGGGATTAAAAGAAGGAGAACAGGATATAAGAAAAAGTCCCATCTATTTTGCTCTATTTCATCTTTTATACTACTTTGTTCTTTACACTGAAAAAAAATTAAAAATCTAGACAAGAATTTCTTGACAAAAATTTTTTAAAATAAATAATTTAATTTATTAATTTTTTTGATAATATTATAAGCAAATATTTTAAGGGATATCTTTTTTAAAAAAATATTTTTTTTTCTCAGTCGATTAAATAAAATTCTTATCACGATTCTTAATTCAACTATTTTCCCCGATCTGTCGCGATAAGTCCTGATAAACTAGACCATTGTTGGTAAACTCTCCTGGCAATTAACATTAATCATCAATAATTCTTTTGCCCTTTTTTTATCAACCTTTTATCTAGATCTCCTTTAATTCAGAGAAAGATTTAGGATTTAGTTACCGGGTCCATTGTTTGCTAAATTTAAATTTATTGTTAGTGTAACAAGATCCGGTTAGGTAGCACGTTATTATTTAGTTATCGATAAACAACCGAATTTATTTTGCTTGGTAAATACACTCTAAAAAAATAAAGAGCTACTCATTGCGAATTTAATTATTTCTCAGAATCTATTTCACCAAAATTTAATATCTGTTTATATAATTAAAAAAAAAACAGAATTGAATATTAAATTCGCTTGAATTTATTACGTAAGACTTTTATATAAAATTTCAAAATTTGTACATTGAAAGAAAAAAAATGTTTTTTTTTTTACAATAAACATTATTATAAGAATTTAATTTGTTCATAATTTTAAACGATTTTATTTCTTAGTTTTGAAAAAATAAATATTTTTCTCACAGTAACTTTCTTGTTGAAAAAAATAATTTTAGATAGACAATTTAAGAATTTTTATTCAAAATCGTTTTTTTTTAAAGCTATTGTAAGAAAATTTTTTATTTCTTTAGCTAAAAAATATAATTTTAAACAAATTAATTTATAACTAGCAACCTTGCAGTGACTATGTAACTGCCGTGACTAGTGAACTATAAATAAATAAAATTTTGCTTCATTAAATAATGACTTTTGTTAAATTGCACTGTACTTTCTTAAATATTGACATTTTTAAAGATATAAGCTCATCTCGACGTTACACTCATCAAGAGCTTTCATTTGAGTACCCACATGCATTTTGATATATTTTTCACATATACATATATATAATATATATAAATATATGAAAAATTGATGTGGATACTCAAATGAAAGGTCTCGATGAGTGTAACATCGGTATGAGCTTATATCTTTAAAAATGTCAATAGTTCACAAGATACAAAGTTATTTCTTAATTATTGATATTTTTAAAGATATAAGCTCATCCCGATGTTACACTCATCAAGAGCTTCCATTTGAGTACCCACATGCATTTTGATATATTTTTCATATATACATATATATATAATATATATAAATATATGAAAAATTGATGTGGGTACTCAAATGAAAGGTCTCAATGAGTGTAATGTCGGGGTGAGCTTATATCTTTAAAAATGTCAATAGTTCACAAGATACAAGGTAATTTCTTAATTATGTATCTAGAGATAGAACATTTTAGAATGCAGCCTAATTACTTATCATAATAAATTGACTATCGGTGAGAATGATATGGAACCTTGAAAAGTCACAAATTCAAATCAAGACTTTACAATGACACTAAATTTCACTGAAAAAAACCGATTTTATCATATGACTATCCTGGACACAAAATTTTTCTTATTATCTTAATAATATAGATTACAACATTGCTAATTTTTTTTCTCTGCAACCTAAAAATTTTATTAAAAATAAAGTATATATAAAAATAATAAACAAAGTCTTTGAATTCAAGTATATTTAATACACATGACATCCTAAAAATAAATTCTCTCAGGACTTCCTGAGGTTGCTATTTTAAAAAAATATTTATATACATTATAACATTGTAGCATTGATATATATATATATATATATATATATATATTAAATAGTAAAGAGAGTTTTGTTTAGCTTACCTCGGTTAGGGAGTTATGCGCATGTATTAAATTTCAACTCTCGCCCGAGGCCAGACACGGTTAGGCTGCCCAGTCTCGAGTCCAGCCTCGTATCTCTCGATGGCCAGCCTGCTAGATGCTTAAGGTGCAAGGTGCAGCACAACTACGACCTACGACCTTGGATAAGTCACGAGCATCCACTGGAGTCCACCCTCGACATGCAGATATCTAGTCGGTGAATAAAGTGTATGAGAGGGACCATGGACTGCTACCCCAACAACAGACCAGCAGTCCAATGATCTCCATCTTTTCCTTTTGTTTATTTTTGTTCCACCAACCGGTACCGTGTCTATTTTATTTTTAAAATTATTTTTGTACTGATAAAAATATCGAGTCCCATAAATAAGTTTAATTAGCTGTGGATTTTTAATTCAAACTTTTAGACTCTGATAAAAAAAAAAATAAATAAAGAGCGAGTGCGTGCACGGATGAATCGGGTAAAAAAATGTAGTTTAGGATTTCCAGGTGTCTCAGGACACGCAAGTCAACTATGTATATGTACCAAGAGTCGTGTCGTAGCTCTTTCTTATATACATAAAATACATAAATACCTAAAACAGAGAAATAAAATAAATAAAAGGCCAGGGCACATAGACATTCCACGTAGACAGGTTGAGGTGTCGTATTACCAACTGTGAGTTCCCCAGTTTACAGTCTCCAGTCTCCTGGTCTCTCTGTTCTCTGTTCATTTCCTTCACGACAACCTACTACGACAACTACGACTAGGAGGTTTCTTTAACAAAACTTTTTTAAACTCCAACAGATAAAACTTATATTCCTATTGCGTCGATAAAACTCACTTTATTTATAAATTACACAAATTACCAGACATTTGAAATTTTTTTTTTCTCTATCACAAATCAATTATTTAAAAAATGATATTGAAGTCGACAAACATTAGAAATGTTTTCTAGAATTTCGCAACAATAAAATTATTTATGAAAATTAACTTAGCAGATTTTTTATAATTTTAAGAATTTTTGCAACTAATAAATTATGACAAAAAAAATTTATATCGACGTTCTAATTAGCAAATTGTCTAACTCCATTTTAGAGAATCTTCAATTTCTACGAAAAAACCAATTAGTTCAAAATTTATTATCACTTTAAAAAACCATTTAATATCTTTAATATCTGATAAAGGTATAGTATTTTGATTTAAATCATTTAAATAATTTATAATTGGACTATTGCTACATCAAAATGTTTAAAAATCACCCTCTAAAAAATAAGGAGTTAGACAAATTGCTAATTAGACCGTCGATATGTAGAAATTTAAATAAATTAAAAATGCAATTTGTTAAAAATAATTATTCGGAATAAATTTGTTTGTTAAATAAAATTAAAAGAGACGGCTAACATTAGTGTCATAAATTAATGAAAATTAACTTAGCAGATATTTGATAATTTAAAAAATTTTTGTCACAAATTATGAACAAAAAAATAAAAAAAAATACTTGACATGTAGAAATTGAAAAAAAAAAAATTTTTTTTAATTTGACAGTAAATTTTTTTATTGTGATTAATTTGTTATAAAAATTTAAAAAATTGACAATTGTCAGCTACTCAGTACCATAAAAAATATTTTTTTTTTAAATTTGCACTTGTAATTTTTATAATATTAAAGTTAACCAAAGTTTTTAATTTTTTTCAATTTATAAAATTAGAAATAAAAATTAATTCAGCAGATATTTAATATTTTTTAGAAGTTTTTTAACAAAAAAATTATTGCAAAAAATATTATAAAAAAAATTGACATGAGGAAATTTTAAAAATATAAAAATGTAATTTTTTTTTAATAATTTTTTGGAAGAAATTTGTTTGTTAAAAAAAAATTAAAAAATGGCCAAGTGACTGCTAACTTTAATGTCATAAATTAGAACTAAAAAATATTTTTTTAAAAATGGACATAGTTTTTAAAGTTTTTTTTTTTAATGAAAATTTTTTGTTTTCATTTTATTGTAATAAAAAAAATTCTAAAAATATTTAGATGTCGGTCAATTCAGTTTTCATGTAATTTTTTACAATATAGTGAAATCTGATATCTTTCAATTTTTTTATATTTGTAAGAAATAAATTACAATAAAAATTTTCACTAAAAATTTTTTTTTTATTTTTGCGCGTGGAATTTTTTAATTTAATTTTTTCATAATATCGTCAAAAAGTCCCGACAAAATGGCTCATCAGTCGACTCATTTATCACAAAAAAACACTATCGATTATTGGTTAAAATTAAGGCGCGCTTTTTAAATTAATATTTTATTTAATGCGATAGGCGAAACTTCAAAAGGTTATACTTTGCCGATTCAATTCGACAAGGTTGGCTGACCTGTTAATCTTTCTTGCTTTTATTCTTCGGATAAGACACTAGAAGAGATGATGAGAAGAATATGTAAACCCTGAGGGTAACGATAGGTGCAACTATTACTTTATATTTATAGTTTTATTGAAGTTCAAACCTTGCTGACATTTGAAAATAATAAATAATAAATGGTAGGATTTAATAAAAAAATTCATCAGAGCTTTGACACAATTATTTAAAAATTCTTTTTTTCCGATAAATTATTTTCTATTTAAGGTCTGATGCTCAAATTTTGGAGTTTAAAATTTAAAAAAAAAACTAAAAAGTGTAAACATGTTGTATGTAATAGTTTAATGAAATGAAATGAATAAAAGGAATGCCTTGGCCCGAATAACTATACTATAAACTATAAATTATATAAACTACACAGTAGAATTGCAATTATTTAGACCGCGTCTGCACGGTGACTTCTTTTATGTCAACAGTTTGACGTTTGTTGACATTACATATGTATTACATGTATACACGAGTAGTCTATATAAATCGCTTAAGAACTCTCTAACTCACGTCAATTAGTCATAAGTCATATATATATAATAATAATAATAATAATAATAATAATAATAATAATAATAATAATAATAATAATAATAATAATAATAACAAGTAACTGAGCTATTTTCAACATGACCGATTTGTTTGATATATAATACAACTGACAATCTTCTCTACGACTTTAACAATAAACATTATCTCTGAGCTTGACACTGACCCCATTTACCATTATAAATATTATAAAACTTTTAATGATAGTTTCAATAAGTTTGTTTATTTTTTCAATAGGAGAGGTTTTATTATAATTGTTTTAGAATAAAAAAAAAAACAGGATAAAATTTAACAAAAAAAAGAATTTATTTCTTCAAATTATGAGAAGTGACTAGCACTTAATTACAATCGACCAACATCTTCCTCTTCCTTGACAAACAAGGAACTCGATTGCTCAAACATATACACACGCACATTACCGCTGGAATGTATCAATAATCATAATATGCTTCATCATTGTTTGAAGGTATTAACAATAATTATTCATCGGCTATTTACAAAATTAATTACAACACATTTCTATTATCTTATATTGCGTAAAAAATAAAGCACATTCATTTTACAATAATCATTCTTAGAAAAAAAAAAAAAAAATTCAAATATATATTTATAAATTCTTAATATTAAAAGTACAATTATTATTTTATAAATAATTATTTTAAAACACATGACTTTGATGAAAACTTGATATATAGTGTACAGTATAATAAATCACAATTTTTTTTCTTATTTATACAATTTAAATATTTATAATTATAATTTTGATATTAATAATAGTTAAAATAATAATAATAATAATAATAATAATAATAATAATAATAATAATAATAATAATAATAATAATAATAATAATAATAATAATATTAATAATTAATAGAAAATACAATCAAGTTTACATAAAAGTCTCTTTCTCTCTTAGTAAGTTTTCATTCTTTCTTTCACGCAAATATTCCAATCGTGTTTTATTATAATGGGTGATTCTCTGTAAGGACGTCTTAAATCTGTACAAAATTGTCCGACTAAATTATTTTTGATTTTATTAGAAAAAAAATTAACAAGGTCTACAAAACTATCAGCTTAATCATAATAAATAAACAGCATTTAATTTTTGCTTTTTTGATATTTGTGTATCTTTTGCCATATAACATCACAGGGGACTGTTTTTTTTTATCACATTGAGAAAAATCAAGCCAAATATTTCAATGCATTCAACTTTTCAAGTTCTCAATGAATATTTATATTAATTAGAATAATATTAAGACTTATGGAACCAATTTTATAAATAAATTATAGATAAAAATAGCTGCCAGGGGACTGAGTTTTGAAGTGGCCCAGACACATATTTCCAGCACAAGCGATGCTTTGACACTAAATAAAATGGCGATAAAGCGCTAACAGACCTATGGTTATTAACTCAAGGCTAGTTAGATCCTTATAAACCTGACAAAAAGTAAAATAACACGCTGAATTTTTTTTTTGGCTTTGAACTTCTGGCAGGGGACTGTTCTTAAAATGCCTGGGACAAACTTTGGTTTAATGAATTTAATAAAACAAATTAATTTTCGGTACTTTTTATTGAAGAAGATTGTTAGTTAACTAATTAAGTTTATAAACAATATGGACCAAATTATATATTATTGACGAATAACTTAAAATTTAATCTTAAAGTTTTAATTTTGGGAATGGGACAGCCCAGGGGACTGATATTTCGGTGGTTTACGAATTTATCGTAATTTATCGCTCCAAATAGAAATGTTTTTTTACATTCGTAACAAATTTTTTTTAGTAATAAAATAACAATTTTTCTAATAAAAAAATGCCTGGGACAGCAAAAAACATCCTTACAGAGAATCACCTATATATATTATTAAAAATAGTTTATCAGTTTATTTTCACTGTATCTACCTACACACGATTACTCAGACAACAAAAACACACTTTGACACTTAATAATAGACACCGAGGTCACTGAGTCGGTGAGCTTTTATTCCATTAACCGGTGATAATAATTCCGACTGATCTGATATATTATAAATGACAGTAAATAAAATATATATTGTAAGGGTATAAATGTCCAGTCGGCGTACAATATATACAAGGCAAGAAAAAAACAACTTTTTAATTGAAAAAAGTACCCCGGGATTGTCACGACGCTTTATAATAATCACAATAATTATTATACTTGAAATTTTTTAAAAAATAAATAGCTTTTAAATATTTATTTTAGTAAAAAAAATTCCGATGAAAAATTACAATAAGTTGCAATTAAAATTCAGGTCCCAGTAGTCTTGGCTTGACTCAAAACACCAATAGAAAAAAAATAAAAAAATGTGACCTCCGATTACTCTGCTACCGAGTCCAAGTACCAGAATAACCTTTTTACAACCTTACAGAGCCTCGTAGGATGGAGCTATTGACAATATATCAGCGATTAACATAGCCGGTGCTAGTGAGAACGATAACGTCGGTGGTAAGCTCGGGCTCGAGAGGTTTTTCATCTTCTCCGAGGAGGAGGAGGCACAAGAGGCGTCATATGCTGAGAGAGGGTCTCTTTTTTCTGTCCTTGGTGGTGTTTTTTCCGAATATCGTCCCCAAGACCCGTGAGACTGAGTGCACACCCAATTTACGCCTTATCGGTAATGCGCGGAGGAGTTGGACTGATCTAGCTTCCCTGAGGAGTCCTTGAAAGGCTAATGCTGCTCCCGCTGCGCTTTCTGCCGCGCTGACCTCGTAAAATTGACAGCCGTGTGTTAATGACAACTGCTGGCCTTCATCCACGCATACTTCTCTGCAACACAAACATTTTCCGAAAATTAACATCTTTTCATTTTTATTTTCAATAAAATTTACTCTAATCTTTACTATCTTCACTCATAAAAAAAATCGACTTAATTTAAGATAAAAATTCTTTAACCAAAAATATAATTTTTATGAGTTTGATGATCTTGAATTAAATAAAAAAAAAAAAAAAAAAAAAAAAAAAGTGCCATTGGGCAGCGAAATGGAAGTAGATTTCCTACTTAAATAAAATTACAATACTAATAATACAAATAATTCAATCACATCGATGGAATCCCTTCTCCCTAAGTTAAAACGAATGGAATAGTAAAATTTCATTAAATATAGGAGAATAAAATGACATGAAAATTAAAACTTGTTTAATGGGCTTTAAAATGCAATTTACAAAAATTCGATAAGTTATTTAATTAAAAAGTTATCAGCGATAAAAACTGCCAAAATATGAATTTTTACAACTTTGAAATCCTATAATTTTTTAACTACTTGACGAATTAAGCTCATCTTTGAACTTTACCTTGGTATTCGTCTTAAAATTAAGTATGTTGAATTTGGAGAAGATCCATAATGAATTAGAGACGCTATCGTCCGAACAAGCCGCGTTATATCATATATGTATACATACTAGGGTGTGCCAAAATTCAACTTCCGTGATGGACCTATTAAAATTGGAATTTTGAGTTCTGCTTTTAACAGGAGTTATGTTTAGGCATTTCCTGAGATATTATGAGGGTAAGGGATTTATATGATTTTCAGAGAATTTTTTAACAGGAGCTTTGTTTGGCCATTTCCGCTGAAATTTCAAAATTTAGCCAGAAGTACCCAAACAAAGCTCCTGTAAAAAATTCTATTGTAATGTTAAAAGCGAAACTCAAAATTCCAATTTTAAGAGGTCCATTACGGAAGTTAAATTGTGGCACACCCTAATACATACATATATAAACTTATGAACCATATGTATTTTATGAATAGTCCGAGCTATCTAATAATTTTTTCTCGCATATTCTATAAACTCACATTAAGATGATCCTCTCCACAATCCTTTCCTACCAAATATCTTGTTACGTGAATGTGGAACGCTTCACGTAATAATTACCGTAACTCCTATTCTTTCCCGCTTCACAGCATTATTTAAATTTATGTTCGATGAACTGAGTCAGAAAATAGCAAAATTTTTCGAAAGTTCTGCCATGACGACAAATGCAATACACTGAGAAAACAGTTTGTTTGGCTCAAATGCGCAGATTTATTTGAAATAAATTAAAAATATATATGTAATGTTAACAAATTTCTTTTATTCAAATATATATTACTTTGAATCAAATACTACCTCGTTTTGGTTTATTTAACTGAATCGACTCATTTATTTCATTTAAATAAAGATTTGTTAACTATTAACAAATATCACTTTAAGTAAATTACGCTTGGTGTCGATACGGTCGCCACTGTTATTTCTCGACGTGATTTGTAAAAAATAAATAATGAAAATTAACTCAGTTTACAAATGTATTTTGTTTAATTTTTGTAGAAATAAATAAAATAAAAATATATATATATATATATATATATGCTTAGACAAATATGTATTGAAATAGTTAACTATAATAGACATTAATAATTATGATGCTGAAGTTAGCAGACAGCTGTCAATTTTTTTAATTTTTATTACAGATCAACGATAAAACACATATTTTAATGCACTTGTAATTTTTTTTTAATTTTTAGACGTGGAACTTTTTAATTAAAATTTTTTCGTGATAATTTTATTATTATAAAAGTCCTAAAAATTGACAGATGTTTGTTAGTTAATGAAAATTAAGTTAGCCGTCATCTAAAAATTTTTAGAATTTTTTTTATTGAAAAAATTGTTACAAAAGAAATTTTTTTAAAAAACTTCATTCGTAAAAAACTTGAAAAATTATAAGTGCAATTTTAAAAAAATATTTTCTAGATCTAATTTAATAAATAAAAAAAAAAAATTAAAAATTAAAAACGTCGACTAACTTTATAGTATTATTGTTAATTTCAGTATAATTAATAATTCCAAAAGAATTGCCCATTCAACCCCAAACGTTCGATATGTCTACTTTTACTACTTTCCTAAAACTAAAAATCATTGTTTTGAGTATATTCAAACATACCATTTATTTATAGTTAACAAATCTGATTTGGTTGAAATATATCATTGTTAGCACCAAAGAAATATTTGTTAACTATAAACAAATCTGGATTTCATTCAAATATACTGTAACTTTGTCTCAAATAAATCAATTTATTTGTATCAAATAAATATTTCTTGTGATATTTAAATAAGAGATTTATTTATAGTTAACGAGCCTCATTTCATTTAAATGAACTGTTTTCTCAGTGTAGTTAGATTTCTAAAAAAAAACTCGAAAAATTACAGTATATAATGCAACGTGGCGCTTTGTGATGAAAACTGGAAAAATTACAGTTTCAAATGTAATTATTACAGATTTTATAAGAATTACATTGTAGAATGTAATATTTAAATTGAAAGCTCTGAATATTAAATTAAAAAATTGAATTTAAAAAAATGTTATTTCAAACTGTAATTTTTCTAGTTTTGATTTCGACGGGACCGATTTTACATTTTATACTGTAATTATTCGAGTTTTCTTTTTTTCGTGTATGAAATCTATTAAAAAATATTAAACAATTTCTTAGTTCAAAAATTTATTAATTTGATCCAGAGTGATCAAAAATTATATTTTTGGTTCAAGAATTTTTATTTCCAATTAAGTTAATTTTTTATCAGTGTTCATATTGATCAACAATTAATTAACTGTGTCTTTTATTAGACTCTGGGTCATCAATGCCAATAAAATTTTATTAAATTTCATAGAAATAGTGTAAAAATAACTTTGGATAAAAAAAAACTAAAAGAGAGAAAATCATCCCTTTGTTAATGATAATAAAAGGGAGAAAGATTAGCAGAATTCGTGGATCCGGTATGAGTGTAGGTATATATAAATATATATAATAAGAGGCAAAGAGAAAATAACATGTGGAGCCTCCTACGCAATTTCAAAGTCTTCGAATAATATCCACTACGTTGTTAGTTGTTCCGGCGAATTTAATTGCACTCATAAATAACATTTTGTGTTTCGATATATTTTTATTTTTTCTGCTAGTAGTGATGGTAACACAAGCCTTTATCTGTACTTACATCGAGAAACTTTTAGCTATTTTTTTTTATATTTTAAAAAAAGAATTAATTTAATAATTAAATATAATATTTTTGACAGGTGTAAGATAATATTAAAATAATTAAATGGTGTGTTAAACCCGATGACTCGGCGTCAGATTTCTTGCGTCAAGTGCCCTCAAATAATATAAGAGAGTTGGATTAAATATTATATTATAGTGATGCAAAGTAACATTATGATAAGTTTAAATAAATTGTAATAAAAATAAATATGATCGCGTGAATGGTTTCTAGGTGAAATTACTCGAGTATCGACCACTGCCGGTTTTAAACATGAACATACACGGTTGTGCAGGTACAGGGTGTGTCATTCGATTGGATATCTGTTGATCGTGCGGTCTAATGTTTTTTATAAATTTGCTAAACTTTTTGTTTTAAATAAAACAACCAACTGTTCTTCTCCTTGTCCCGTATTATTTACTCTGTTATTTTATTAATCGAGGGTGGGAATTATTTATAAAATAGTTTTAAAAGATGTCGCGTGCAATACAACTCCTGGTTTTCGAAATCGTTCAGGATATAAACACGAAACTGAAACTAAAGATCTTGTTACTTAGGTTTTCTTCATTTATATTATTTTAGTTTTTTATTCAATCAATAGCCAATCAATTAATTACTATAATAACAATTGCAACAACTAGAGGCGGAATATAAATAATAATTAAAAGGTTCGTGCTACTGCATACAGCCAGAAATATTATTTGAATTTTAATTGAAGATACTCCTTTCACTTTTATTAACTCTTATTGTATGTCATTTATTTTCTTTATCATAAATATTAATATAAAAAGAGTCCTAATTATTATTTTTATATTGATAAAAAAATAAATTTATTTCAAGAAAAATTTTTGAATCAAAAATTGTCATTTTAAAAATTTTTCTACTTTAATTAAGACGATAAATTTCTTAAAAATAAATTTTTTGGTTAAAGATTTTTTTTCTTGAATTAATTTACGATTTTTGGATTTAATTTTACAAATAAATGATTTATAGAAAATTATTTAAAAGAAATTGTATCTATAATTTTTTTAAATTTCTACAAATGGAATTTTTTTTCTCATTACTTATTTATTAAAAAAATTATTATTATTTTTGATTCAAGCAAATTTAACTTAATTTAAAAATTTTTAAACTTTAACTAAGACACTAAAATTCTTAAAAATAAATTTTTTAATTCATAAATTTTTTTCTCTTGAATAAAATTAATTTTTTATAACTACAATTGCTAATAATTTAAATGCAATTAAATAAACTGTTTAAAAAATAGTTACCGAGCATGATCGAGATCACGTTTATTTCCAAGTAAAAGAGCAGTAAAATAAGAAGGAAGTCTGAGATCAGCGAGCTGTTTGAGCAAGCCCCTTGCTTCTTGAAAGCTGCGCTTGCACGTAACGCTGTAAACAATGACAAAAGCTTCTCCCCATCTTATGTGCGAGTACAGACATCCGTTTTCCTGAAACACAAAATCATACCGCATATTTTTAGCCTCTATAAACGCAAAAACAATAAAAATAAAAATAAAGAGTAATGAGTAATGAAAATCCTTTATGTGTTCCTTTAATCATTCTTGTTCCACACGGACGTATGTGTGTTCACAGCTCCAAATTACCAACAATACATTATTCGACGGGTCATTCGTGGGCGTCACGAATTGCACGAGCTGTTCTCTCTTTTATTTTTTTTTGCCTCCATACTCGGACAATGCATTAAAGAAACAAAATAAAAGGTAAATTAATTTAAATTTAAAATATTTTTTTTATGTTTGAGTAATCGGTTTTTTTTAGACGAGAAATTCTTGTTCACTTGAATTCTTTATTTTTGTATTTTGTATTTTGTATTGACGCAAGTTCAGTATAGAGTGTAGTGTAAGATAGCTAATGTTACCTCCCGGCCCGCGGCGATCGTTATTCACCGGTAGGAACCCCCCAATCTCCAATCCCAAATGCAACTCGAATTAAAGATCGCGTGTAACACGGCGATAAATGGTAAGAATGAATGAGGATGAGTCGTACATGCTCCATGGACATTAAACATTTAACATTTAACTTTAAACTTGTTATTCCTTTTGGAGTTTATTTTTAAACAAAACTACCACCGGAATTCATTTCAAGTTTTTAATTTCAATTTTTGGCATTCAAATCTAATAAATAAATAAATAAAATAAATAAATAAAAGTCCACTTATTTTTTTTGGACATAAAACTTGATTAAAAAAAAAATATTCACAATGATAAAAGGATTTTTTTATATTTAATAAACTTTATTAAATTATTTTTTAACATCATAGAATTTAATAAATATTTATTAACAGTTAATAAATTATTTATTAAAAACGATTTATTAAATGTTAATACATATTTGTTAACAGTTAACAAATATTTATCAACAGTTAATAAGTAATTTATTAAGCACAATTTATTAACTGTTAATAAATATTTATTAATGGTTAATGAATATTTCTTAACTGTTAAAAAATATGTATTTAAAATAACAAGCAAAAATAGCAATTTTTTTTTGACACTCTTTATAATTCTATGGCTGGAATACATGATAATAATTAAATTCACTAAATAAATTAGCCTTTTTAATATTTAAAAATATAAAAGATAATTATGAGCTGGGGTATTCCATAGTGACTGGTGGGACATTTGACTCTGGAATTCTATCAATTATAAGCTTTAAAAAGGCCATTCGGCTGCCGAAATGGAAGTAGATTTTCAAATAAAAGAAAATTGATTTTTAATAAAATAATATAATAACATCAATAATGTATAACTTATTTATGAATTAAAAAACAAAATTCAATAATAAATTTAAAACTATTTAGAACAAATTTTGGAAAAAATTAACTTTTGAAGAAAAAGTTTCTCAAAAAATTGCAAAAGATTATAAAATTTGAATTATAAATGACCAAATTTTTTAATAACTGCTTAGGAACAACAATTTGCAAATCAATCAGATGTTTGAAACCGGATAAAATTTTAATTGAAGAAAACAATATATAGAACTAATTTGTGACATATTTACTGACGAATCACCTGAAAACATTACACGAAAGACTAATCATTATCGTAATTATTGAATTTACATCATGATTAAGCTATGATGCAGACAATAATTCTAAAACGGCTGCAACAGTAAAACTGTTTCATTAAACGAATGCTAAAAGGAGTAATATTGAGGCTATTACCACTTCTGAGGAGTGGAGAGTGAAGCTTATTAAAAGAGCTTTTACGATACATTTTACCGACGATTTTGATATCTTGTCTCGATCAGTAATTATATCAAGTTGAAGTAGTAAAAACATCAATTTTTACGATTTTCAAAAATTTCAAAATCCTGTCATTTCCAAATTACTCGCCCGATTAAAACTCATCTTCGAACTTAACCTTGGTCTTGATCGATAGATAAAGCATGTTGAGTGTGAAAAGAATCGGTTATAAATTGAAAACGCTATCGTGCTGACAAGCCGCGTTATATCGTGTATATATATATATATATATATATATATATATGCTCATATATATATATATATATATATATATATATAAATACATACATATATAAACTTTTGAACTATATACATTTTCTGACTCAGCTCGACAAACTGAGTCAGAAAACGATTTCGCTTTTCAAAGTTGCGTCATGAGGACGGCTGCAATAGTTAGAATTTTTATAAAATCTACTAATTATGTGACTGAAACTTATACTATAGTAAAATTTATCTTATAATATAGAAGAATAACTAATTAATAACATCCCTTTGTCAAAAACCTCCATTACTTTTCAAATTTCTCGTAATTATCATTTGACGGAGTGTGACTGGTGGGACATCGAAAAATCCTTTTCTCTTATATTACCGCGGTATACTTAAAATCCAATTTTAATTCGACTACTAAACTTTTAAAAAATACTTCCCTCTCAATAAAAAATTTATCCTACAAACATTCAATATTATGAAGAATTAGACTGATTACCTACGTAGAAACAATTAAAAAAATTTTTTTTTATTGTGACTGGTGGGACAGGCATTTGTGACTGGTGGGACAAGTACAAAATGTCTCCATCAAGTTGTTTATTAAAAAGACTTTTATATTATTTCAACCTTAGAAATATTATTGTTTATATATTTATCTATAAATTATTTAAGATAATTAAAAAAAACTAATTAAAAAACACAAATAAAGAATTTAGCATGCTGACAACACGATCTTGATAAACTTAGGTGTTAATTAATAACGAACATAAAAAAATTTGTTCTTAAAACTATAATAATAAATATGTTAGTTAATAACAAACATTAAATGAATTTGTTGTTAAAACTATTAAAACAACATTTGACCCGGATACAAGTTAGTACGGCTGAAAAGTTACTAGGAGAGAAAAATCCATTTTCTTATTGATTAAAAAAAATTTTCTTTACAAATTAGTAAAATATAAACTTTTAATAATAAATTAGGATTTAATTAGAATGAATTAAAGAAATTTTAAAATTTTGGTCATTTTTCCATTTTGCATGGAATGCCCCAGCTGTAATAGAATTAATTTGGTATTTAACAATAAACGTTATTATAATGTAATATAGTTAATGCAAATAATTTATAAAAATGGTTTTTGTTTATAAGAATCTTCATATCATATGACATTGCAAGCAAAACAAATTCACTCAATAAAATATTTATTAACTGTTAATAAATATTTATTAACTATTAATAAATATTTATTAACTATTAACAAATATACTTTCCTCCCAAATAGATATTTATTGAATGTTAAAAAATATTTATTAAAATTTAATAAATTAAATAATTCTCTTCAAATAAATTAAATTATTAACAATTAATAAATCCTTTTTATCAGCGTATTTAATTTATTTAATTATTTATATTGTCATCTTTCAGATTATTTATTAGCATACTTTATTTTATTCCAAAGATTTTTAAAATTCTATTATTCTGTTTCGCGTATAGATTGGTGGGCGTTCAAAGACGGAGAAAGAGACGGAGACTTCCATCAGTGGAAATGCACCCACGCAAATCGATTCTCAATAGTGTAGACTGGGGACTACACTGCATAACAATATGTTCAAATCTTTAGTCAAGCTATTACGATATATATACTTTATATTGTCTACAGATTTGTATTGCGTAGATATTGTGGAGTTGATGCAGTATTCGCTAGATTTAGATTCAGATGGACAATGTCCGATTAACGGGTTGACATGTACTGAACTTTTACAATTACACACATTTACTCCTTCACGTATTTTTTATTCTTTACACGAAAAAAATAATAATATAATTCACAATATAATCATAATTTTAATTTGTTTTGAGTCCACGTCATATGCTTACATCATTGCATTATGAATTAGTTCGTTTAATTATTATTATCAACATAAATGTTAAGATTATTTGTATAAGATTATATACTGTAAGGCCCTTAGGGAGCTTTAGCTTCAGGGTCTAAATTGTTAAATAAATAAATAAAAAAAAGTGGAATAATTCTTTTTACATTAACAATAATTGTGTAGTTTATCATTGTTGGCAAAAGGTGAGTTCATTGTAATTAAAAAAAAAAAAAAAATAAATAAACAAAGTTATAATAAACCTGAGTCAATAAGTATCTAAAAATAACAAGTTGATTCATTGAGAAAAAGATAAAATGCAGTACTACCGTAAGCGCAACCGAGTAGTATAAAATGTATGAAAACAAGAAAACGGATAGGAAGTAATAAGTGCAAAAAATGTTTTAAATGTTTTTCAGTCTGAGAAAAATCGGAACAGTAGGAACCCGGTAAATGGTTGCGGACATCCCGCGGCGTAAAGACTCTTCGTGAACGCCCTCGTTACCGCTCAGATAGCGGAGCGCTTCCTCCTCCTCCTCCACGTACAGTGAAACAGAGAAATAGTTAAGTACAGTAGTAAAGAGCAACCGGACAGTATATAAACGTAGTAAAGTTATATTATATAGTATATCGTAAGAATGACTTGAATCATCCCGCGGTATTACGAGCTCGTTTGCCCTCTATATAATCGTTAATACATATTTACTGCATTTACTATATTTACTACTCGTTACTCAGCAGAACAGTTGCATAACCCGTCTTCACTAACTTCACCAACTTACCCATCGGTAAATGCCCCACTATAACGCTAAATACTCTGTTATTATATTATAATATTATTAAATTATAACTCTCTTGAATATTTAATATTAAGGATTACTCGAGCTAGATAAGAGATGACTCTACTTAAAAAGACAAACTCTAAATACTCAAGAGTGATAACTATAACTACAACTATATAATAAGCATGTGAGATGGACTCTGGTTTCATATAACTCGCTGATGTTAGATAACACATTCTCTTCCTCAATTCTTCTTTCCGTTTATTATTATTATTATTATTATTATTATTATTATTATTATTATCATTATTATTATTATTATTATTATTATTATTATTATTATTATTATTATTATTATTATCATTATTACTAGCAACTTTGCAGTCACTATATGACTGCCAGGACTTGTGAACTATAAATAAATAGATTTTGCTTTTTTAAATAATGACTTGTGTTAAATTGCAGTGTACTTTTTTAACTATTGACGTTTTTAAAGATATAAGCTCATCCCGATGTTACACTTATCAAGAGCTTTCATTTGAGTACCTACATGCATTTTGATATATTTTTCATATATACATATATATATAATATATATAAATATATGAAAAATTGACGTGGGTACTCAAATGAAAGGTTTTGATGAGTGTAACATCGGGATGAGCTTATACTTTTAAAAATGTCAATAGTTCACAAGATACAAGGTCGTTTCTTAATTATGTTAAATTCTACTGTAATTTTTTAACTATTGACGTTTTTAAAGATATAAGCTCATCCCGATGTTACACTCATCAAGAGCTTTCATTTGAGTACCCACATGCATTTTTATATATTTTTCATATATACATATATATATAATATATATAAATATATGAAAAATTGATGTGGGTACTCAAATGAAAGGTCTTGATGAGTGTAACATCGGGATGGGCTTATATCTTTAAAAATGTCAATATTTCACTAGATAAAAGGTCATTTCTTAATTATGTATCTAGAGATATAGCATTTTTGAATGCAGCCTAAGTATATATCATCATAAATTGACTATTGGTGAGAACGATATAAAACCTTCAAAAGGCACAACTTCAGGTCAAGACCTCTCTATTGATACCAAATTTAATCATAAAAACCTATTTTATCATATAAACACACTGGCCACAAAATTTTTCTTATCCTCTTAATAATATATTATTATTATTATTATTATTATTAACTATCTGGACATATATACGCGTTAGTAAAGATAGTAAGGTAATAATATGAGTAGCCTAGATATCTATTGTAACAGTTAAATAATAATATCGAGATCGAGATTGAGATCCCAATCTCGATCCCGATTGAGAATCAAGAATTTAAAATTAAATACTAAGTGTAGGTTTATGTTTGTAATTTCAATCAATGTTATAATTAGCCGAGAATTATGTCAAGATATCTATCTACTGTAATTCATCACAACAGCCTTTATATTTTTTTTTATTTATTTATTATTATAGTTACGCTTTATTTGAATTGTAAATTAACTATACATCCTTATTATCTATTTATTTACTAATCCATTTTACATTTTTATTATTTATTATTGCGAAATCGATATAGAATTTTACTTTATTAGCTTAATTCGATTCTCTCTCAGTATTACGTAATTGCTCTTTACATGTTTAAATATTAATAATAAATTTTATTGTTATGTATTGGGATTTTTAAGAAAAAAAAAAAGGAATGTATTATTTATAAATTCCACGATTATGTAATGATTTATTGTCAATGACATTTTTGCAATTAGCATTACATGGTTGTGATTCAATTTTGATTTTTTATTTTGAATAATTTTATTGTGATTTCCGTGTTATTAAAATACTAATAGAGTTACATAATTAAAACATAATTAGATAAAATGAAAATAATCAATTTGTGATTATGATTAATGATTACTTAACCTATTATCCACTCATTGGTCTAATTCCATCATCATATAATAAATATATTAGAATATAATCAATGAGAGAGTCTTTAATTGCATTCTATTCTCAACTAAGTAATAATTTCGTTAATTTTAAAGGAAGAAAACATCAACATCTTTCATAACATTATTTATATAAACATAAACACAAATAAAATGAAATTTAAATGATGATGACAAGAAACGATGGATGAGCTTGCTTACTTTTGTATATTACATATTTGCTTACACAATACATCAGTCTATACATATATGTACTTACATTCACAGTCCAATTGCACTGATATTGATCGATCAATAAATATTTATGAGCAATTGAGAGAGTTTAGGGACATACAAACCATTTATTTAATGTTTCAGTAATCTAAATATATATATAAATATACCAAAGACTGTTTTGTAAGATAAAAATATTCTAGGTTCGAAGATTATTTTTCAACCAATATTTTATCAACAGTAAAAAAATAAATCGACGGTCTAATTAGCAATTGATCTAACTCATATTTTAGAGAGTGATTTTTTAACTTTTTAATGTAGCAATAGTCCAATTATAAATTATTTCATGAAAATAAGGTTAGTCGACATTTTGAAATTTTTAGAAATTTTTTATAGAAAAAATTTCAATTTAACAATTAAAAAAAAAATTTCATATGTAAAAAACTTGAAAAACTATAAGTGAAATTTTTTAAAAATATCTTTTTAGTTGTAATTTAATTAATAAAAAAAATCAAAAATTTTTAGACGCCTGTTAACTTCAGTGTCATATTATTTTAATGATCCAAACCCATACCGCTTTCAATATTATATTGAATTGACCTCTTTCAGATATTAAATTGTTTTTTAAAGTGATAATAAATTTTGAACTTATTGTTTTTTTGTACAAATGGAAAATTCTCTAAATGGAGTTAGACAATTTGTTAATTAGAACGTCGAAATTTATAATTAAGATTTATTGGAGTTTTAAATACCAAGATCACTGTAGTGTGAAACTGTAAAAATAACATTATTTTTGAGACATATTTCAACTATTACAGTTTCACTTAAAATCTTTTTTAATTTATAATAAGTAAAATATTTAAACCTTTAAATTTTATTTTCACATCTAATATCTCACACTAATTTTTTCTATAAATTCTTTAGATTTCGATAACTGAGCTAGAGAGTTTGAGAATTACAGATTCAGCTGTTATACTTCACAGTATATTTATTATTATCGATAATTAGTAGCTCACACTTTAAATCTTATTTTTCCAATTAAGAATACATTTATTTTGATAAAACTAAAAAATTCATCACCGATAAATCAAAATTTTGAAAGTTTCAGTTATTAACTATTAATTTCTCAACAAATAATTTAAAAAATAGTAAGTAACTTCTAGTTCAAACTTTCCTGCAACTAAAAATACATTCGAAGTTGTAAAATTAGAAATTTCTAATTGTAATTGCATTCTTACAAGATACAGTCTTAATTATTACAGTCAAGTGTAATACTTGCAGTTTTACTAGGGATCTGTTTTACCCTAAAAATTATAACACCTTTTTTAGTTTATAATAGTAAAATGTTCAAACCTTTAAATTTTCTTTTCACATTTAATATCTTACACTTTAATTTTTCGTATAAATTTAGATTTCGATAACTGCAGTTAATGCAGCTCATGAGCTTAAGAGTTTGAGAATTACAGATTCAGCTGTTATACTTCACAGTATATTTATTATTATCAATAATTAGTAGCTCACACTTTAAATCTTATTTTTCCAATTAAGAATATATTTATTTTGATAAAACGAAAAAATCCATCACCGATAAATCGAAATTTTGAAAGTTTCAATTGTTAACTTATTTTATTTTACTTATTTAACTTATTTTACTGTATTCATTGTATTAGAATTTAGTGATGATTGAGTGATTGAGTGACTGAGTGTTTAACACACTACATTATATATACTACTTTATATATACTACTTAACACACTACTTTATATATTATATTAAGATTTTTTGTATCAATTTTGGATGGCTGCAAGGAGTTTCGACTTCATGGCCAATTAAATAAATAAATAATAATAATAATAATAACTATTAATTTCTCCATAAATAACTTGAAAAATGATAGTTAACTTCTAGTTCAAACTTTCATGCAACTAAAAATACATTCGAAGTTGTAAAATTAGATGTTTCCAATTGTAATTGAATTATTACCAGACATAGTCTCAATTATTACAGTGTCAAGTGTAATACTTGCAGTTTTTTCTCCGAGGAACCTATTTTTACTCTAAAAACTATAATTTATCCCCTCCTCTTCTTTCCATGTGGTTTTGCGTCTATGTTTACGAGCAATAAAAATGTTATAAATAATAATTCAATTTTAGGACTTTTTTTACTTAATGATATAGGTGTATAATTTGCGTCAGTCTGAATGCATTCGTAGGTACAGTTATTGAATTACGTTCTGGCAATATCTTTGACCTACTACCGTGTACTTGTTCGTTTAATATTTATTTTTTTAACTTTATTTAGTTCCTTTCTTTATTTTATTTTTTATTCTTTATTTTTCATACCAGCAGAGCCCAGAGTTGGCTTTTTCGCTCTTACTCGCCTTTTTATTG
This sequence comes from Cotesia glomerata, assembly GCF_020080835.1. NCBI lineage: Eukaryota > Metazoa > Arthropoda > Insecta > Hymenoptera > Braconidae > Cotesia > Cotesia glomerata. The sequence goes on from NC_058162.1 coordinate 5,685,028, forward strand.
CGCTTCAATGCCCCTAATTACTCCCGGGTCAAGATTACAATCTTCCTTATTAATTGTTATATATATTTTTAAAACGTTTATAATTTTTTCTCTCATACCAGAAGAGCTTAAAGTGTAAAAAAAACATTATTTTTAATCTCCAAAGAAAGTTTTTATAATTTTATTTATTATGATAAATAATACGGAAATGTAAATACACTAATCGATTTGCTTATAATGGAATTAGAATACAACAACGGGGAAGAAATAGTATTACTTTTCTCCCGCGGAATTATTTTTTTTTTTTTAATAAATATAAAAGTATTATTTATTGTATGCAATAGAAGCACCGGGGCGTAGACGATCACGAGGATCGATTGTTGCTAAAGTAGTTCGATTAGATTCGACGGCCTATACTATACTGTTTTTAATGTCCGCACGTACGGATTATCAAACAGCACGATTAGATCCATAGACTTTTTTGTAATATCGATTTAAGATGTAATGCAACATTGCAAGAGTGGTAAGTGCTGGTATCCACTCGATTTACTAACTATATTTATTGTACTGTATTGACTATATTGACGACCTACCAAGTAGATAAAATTAAAGTTAGATATGTAATAACTAGTACTAGCTTTAATAATGTTTACTCTTATTTAAAAAAACTTAATTTATTTTTTAATAAAATTATTTTTAAAAAATTCATATAAAATTATTAACAAAAATTATTGAAATAAAATTATTAAAAAAAAAAAAACAAATATAAAATTTTAAAAGAAATTTATTGAAAAAAAATTATTTTTAAAACAATTATTAAAAAAAAAAAAAAATAAAAAAGTATTAAAATAAAGCTATTAAAAAAAAAAATTATTAAAAGGAATTTAATATAAAATTTTTAGAAAAAAATTATAAAATTTTCCGAAAAAAATGATTAAAAAATAATTTTTTTTTTAATATATTTATATTAAATCCCCTTTCTTACCTTCATTTAAATAATATTTATAATTAATGTTTTAAGAACAGACACATTAGCCGGAAAGCACGTTTAGAAACTGTTTCCAATACGTGGTTAGAATAGACCAACATTAATTATCTTTCTATTTTTTTTTTTTTTTTTTTTTTTCTAATAACACATTATATAAATTAAATTATTATTCCCAGTAAGTATGACATATACTACCTTATAATATTTTTTCTATCCAGCACACAATTCAAAGTTCAAATTAGTAATTGGACTATTTATTTTAATTACCAGGTCAAAGTTTATTATTTTATAATAACAAAATAATTTAAAATTAACAACATCAATGGTTATTTTTTGTAACATTTAAAATAAAAGATTACCGATTATTCATACACGTTGAATAAATATTTATAAAATGTTAAAGATTATAAATGTAATAAATATTAAAATAAAAAATAAATGATGTATGAGTTTAACATTTAAAGTATAAAAACGCGATAACATCTATTAGCAAATTAAACTCATTATACGTTTGGTATTGGTAAACCAAAAGATTAAATATGTAAACAATGGAAAGATGGTTAATCTGAAGAGGAATACGCGTAAGGTATGCACCGTTACATCCAACAGATCCAATAAATAAACGGCCTCTGTACTGCTGTATAGTCAGGAAGCTTTTGCTTCTGCTCCACTCTATACAAACAAACATACATACGAACATACGAGGACACATGTGACTACTATACAAATGACAATATACCTTACTCGCCTTCTCATATTATCTCCACGTAACGATTCTCTAACGATTTGTACGTACGTGTGTACAAAGTCGTGTTTGAAAAGTGCCGACGCCAAGTCGCGGACAAAATGCTCCATGAATTAACTATATGTTATTTATCCTCAAACATTCCATCTGTATTTTTTAATATTTTTTATTTTAATAGTGCAATTTAATTGCTCGACAAAAATATTATTTCGTGTTCAGGTGCAATTAATGTGCGGATGTATATGTGATGGTTTGTGGTTGATGGTCATTGCTTAACGCGAATTGATAATGCGGACAGTAATCAGGCACGGAATGTAAGTGAAATAATTATTACGGGGAGGATGGACGAGAATATAAATAAATTTTAAGAAAAAATAATAAATTAAAGACAGGAGCAGAAGCATGCTCTGCAGGAGATATTCTTAAGAATGGACATAAAAACTCTCGTCAATTGTATTTTTAATTAATATTATCATACTAGCAACCTGCAGTCACTATGTGGTTGCAAATATTTACGAATTATTAATAAAAAAAACTTTGGCTTAGTGATTTTTTATGTTTATCATACTGTACGTAGTTTAAGTACGTTTTAAATAAATTTTAAAAATAATAGTGCTATCACAGGATCATTTACAAATAATTTAATGGACAAATGTGACAGAACAAATTTATAGAACCAAAAAACTATTAAAAACTCCTCCAAAAAATTGACTACTAAAAAATATATAAAACCAAAAGGCACTAATTCTTATCAAGACCTTTCTGATGATACCAAATTAAACTATAAAAATTTCTTTAAAAATAATAATATGCTCGTCACGAAATTTTCCTTTTTCTCTCAATTAATTAAATCATAAATAACTATCACTAAAAAATATCAAACTCAATTTAAGATAAAGATATACCCGTTACTAAATCTTTCTTAGTCTCTTAATTATATAAACTAATTTTTGACATATAATTACATTCACTTGTACAAAATAAAATTAATAAATAAACAAATTTTGTTTATCGCTAAATTCGTATCTATTTATAACTAATTCAAAAACTTATCATAATTAATAAACTATTTTAGAAAAGCATATCGACGTTCTAATTAGCAAATTGTCTAACTCCATTTTAGAGAATCTTCTATTTGTACGAAAAAAACAATTAGTTCAAAATTTATTATCATTTTAAAAAACCATTTAATATTATTAATATTTAATAGAGATATAATATTTAGGTTTGAATCATTCAAATAATTTATAAATGAATTATTGCTACATCAAAATTTTAAAAAATCACCCTCTAAAAAATAAGGAGTTAGACAAATTAAATAAAATTTTGCAACCTCAAAAAGCCGTTTGAACGGAACTCGGCGCCAGATTCTACCGAATCTGTGGATTGCTAATTAGACCGTCGATATGAAACATTGAAAAGGCACAACTTTAGGTCAAGACCTTTCCAACGATACCAAATTTAACCATAAAAACCCATTTTATCATATAAATACTGGCCTCAAAATTTCGCTTATTTTCTTAATAATGTAGATAATACAATCATTATTGTCCTTCTCGGCTAGTTTTAAGTGCCAGAAAGTTTATTCTTTTAATTTATTTTGAAAATTATAAAATTTTCAACATTACATTGCTGTGTGTAAAGACCAGAAAAGACTAAGGAGCGAGATGAAGCTTTAAAACTCTCGATAAATTTTTTTCTAATGATCATTATATACCAATTGAATTGTTTTTGCATCCCCTACAAGATTTTTAAGCCAAAAATTTGATTCGTTTATTATTTTTTTTTATAAATTAATAATTTTTAAAGTTACATCCCCGCATGTCCAGAATAGCGAATGCCTAAAAATAACTTTGGTGGAAGATAACTCGTTGAGGAGTCTCGTGTTTACCTGCTATACCTTATATCTTCATACATAATATACACATATATTACATATATAATATATGAATGTGTGATCTCGCACGAGACCAATGTTATATGTTATATATATTTATATATAACTCGTGAGCTCCTGTAGATTCGGTAGCCCGCGAACTTTCCTCGTAGCCGATTGGCGAGTTGTCTTCAGCAAACAGGTTTTCTACCACTTCTCATTTCTTATTTCTTATTTCGCCCTTTACTCTTTATTTCTTGACTTCTTTGGATGGTTAGGTATACGTATGGACCGTCTTCTCACGTCGTCGTGAGACTTGTGTCTCCTTCCGCTTGTACTTTTCGATTCATTTTTTAGTCAACTTTTTTCTCTTTCTCTCTCTCAGCTTTATTTGTATTTTTATTCCTGGCGTCTCGTCGCGCTCCAAATGTTTGCACCTGTCTCTCACACACCAGTCGAGTCTGAGAGAGAGAACTCCTAAATATATCTGTATAATATGTATAAATGAATATAAATATATATGTAGACTTCCAATGCTGATGCTTAAAATAACTTTGAGACGAAAAAAAAATTTCAAAAATTTTTGTCTTTAATTAACTGTCTCTGGTTTGTTTCGTTATACTTTATATTTTATAAGTTAATTCATATTTTTATTTGAGCTCACATTCTTTGTTGAAAAATAAATATATAAATATTTTTGACACACCATTTTTCAGATAATTAATTATTTTTTGAATTATTTCATTTAATTTTATGAGTCCAAATTTTATGAGTGGAATGTAAATATGACTCATGTTTATGATACTGGATCAAATATATACAAATAATATTTTGTAATACTTTTATATAAAGGACAATAAAACAATAAAAATGAACGTCATGTCGCTGTCATTTACAGACGAATGGTGATACCATTGATGGGGTTGGCATACGATGTATACGCTATATTTGGGCACACCCTGTAGTCCATCTTTGACTACCAACACCGGGAAGAACGCCACGTGATATTACTGATATGCAATGGTAGAATCCGTTTCATGCTTACTTTGATTGACAGGTTAAAACGGTAGTTTTATTCTCGGTCATCATTTACATAGAAATAATATATATATCGAATATCGAACATTGCCACGCCTCTTACACATTATTTCACTCTTCTACCCTCTCACTTTTTCATATTAATCTTCTTTAATATGTCTTTTATTTAAACTTGATTTTTATCCGACTAAAAATATTTTTGTTTTAAAACATTTAATAATATTAGCTAGCAACCTTGCAGTCACTATGTGACTGCCGAGACTTGTGAACTATAAATAAATAAAATTCTGCTTTCTTAAATAATGACTTTTATTAAATTGCACTGTACTTTGTTAAATATTGACGTTTTCAAAGATATAAGCTCATCCCGATGTTATACTCATCAAGAGCTTTCATTTGAGTACCCACATGCATTTTCATATATACATATTATATAATATATATATAAATATATAAAAAATTGATGTGGGTACTCAAATGAAAGGTCTCGATGAGTGTAACATCGGGATGAGCTTATATCTTTAAAAATGTCAATAGTTCACAAAATACAAGGTCGTTTTTCTACTATGTTAAATTGCACTGTACTTTATTAAATATTTACTTTTTCAAAAATATAAGCTCATCCCGATGTTACACTCATCGAGAGCTTTCATTTGAGCACCAACATGTGTTTTGATATATTTTTCATTTATTCATATATATAAATAGATAAAATATATGAAAAATCGATGTAGGTACTCAAATGAAAGGTCTCGATAAGTGTAACATTGAGATGAGCTTATATCTTTAAAAATGTCAATAGTTCACAAAATACAAGGCCGTTTTTCTATTATGTTAAATTGCACTGTATTTTATTAAATATTGACGTTTTCAAAGATATAAGCTCATCCCTATGTTACACTCATCAAGAGCTTTCATTTGAGTACCCATATGCATTTTGATATATTTTTTCATATATACATATCTATAATATATATATATAAAAATATATGAAATATATAAAAATATATGAAATATATATATAAAAATATATGAAATATATATATATAAAAATATATGAAATATATATATATATTATAGATATGTATATATATATATATATATATATATATATATATATATATATATATATATATATATATATATAAATGTATGAACAAAAGATGTGGGTACTCAAATGAAAGGTCTTGATGAGCGTAACGTCGGGATGAGCTTATATCTATAAAAATGTCAATAGTTCACAAGATACAAGGTAATTTCTTAATTATGTATCTAGAGATAGAACATTTTCAAATGCAGTATAAGTACTTACCACTTATTATCATAAATTGACTATTGGTGAAAATGATATGAAACCATGAAAAGACACAACTCTAAGTCAAGACTTTTCCAAAGATACCAAATTTAACCATAAAAACGCATTTTATCATATAAATACACTAGCCACAAAATTTTGCTTATTCTCTTAATAATATAGATAGTAATAATCATAACGTTATTACCATTAAATAATAATTTTTAATTGTTACGACTCTTGACCTCCTGACACTAGTGGTGATCCCTTATCTCGATGCAATTAAGACCCGTACATCCCACAAATAAAATAAACCCAACTACAATTATCCTTAACATCAAAAGTGAGATATAATAAAAATTAAACATTTAAAAGACGGTAAAAATTCGTTTACAACCCAACTGAGCAATAAAAAGGTGTTGATGGCACGTACGAAGGAACTAACATATACCAATGATGCAGAGGTGGATGAGGCGGATCAGACGGACAACAGAACAATCTTTTATCCTTTTATCCTTTCTTGTCTTCTGTATCTTTTTAACTATATACATGTTCACATAATACCTCCCCCTGCCCCCTCAACTGAGTCTTTCCGATGCTTTTAACTCTACACATATTCCGCGCTTACCATTATAACAGTTACCTTGTGTCCGTGTGTTGTCCAAGCAAACATGAATCCCTCAAGTACATGTAGGTAATGTTAAGGTAAACGCAAGTATTCGGATGCAACCAAGCCGCTATCTGAAAGTTACCGCGTTACCGCGATATCAGCTATGAAGCACGTGCTTCTTCTTGTTCCCCCAAGATAATTATCTTTCAGTCAATTGTTTATTTATTTTATTATTTTTTATTATTACAGCTGTAATGGGATTATTCAGAGATTACTCTGAGGCAGTTATTGCAGTAATTACAATAATTAGTAGTACCGTGAAGTGATGATGAAAATGAGGATTTTGATGTCGCTAAACTTGCCAGTACAGTGCTTTTGCCTCGTCTTTGTTCTTTATTTATAAATATAAATTCATGGGCAAGTAAACTCTCGAGACCAAGAGTACAAGAGTAATGTTTGAGTCACATATATATACGTATAATATATAACATATATTAAGTTGAGTATTGAGTATGTAATATTAGTTGTGACTCGGTAAGAATAATAGCCAAGGTAAGTTAAACGTAGGTGGCACGTGTCGGCTCATTACTTCGACATGCCATATATATGACTATATGTATATATATGTCTATGACCAAGTCTCGACCCTTGGCAATGCGACGTAATTCATTCGTAAGCCCACTCAACCACTAAAAAGTTCCTTGTTATACGCTTACGTTTTTCGCTAATTCTTTTATTCCATTATGTTTTTATGACAAATCTTTCCTTGTATCCTTTTCTCAACATTTTTACTTTTATAGAAAAATCTCTGAATTATTTACTGACTTAGTTACAAAGAAAACTGTCCGGAGTGATGTATTCGCGAGGAGGTCGGGGTTTAAATAATAATTTTAGTTTTAGAAATAAAAATTAAAAAAAAATTTAAAATTAAATAACTCACCTCGCACCTCGATGTGTCAAGAATTTCAACATCAGTCATGACATTGTCTATCGTTACACTGTGTCTATAAAGAAAATCTGAAACAAAAAATATAAATTGGAATTTAATTTTTTTAATGATAAAAAGTAATAATAATAAAAAAACAATAATTTATTGGGATTTAACAAGGTGTAATAAAAAATAAATCAGACGGGCAATAAATAAGTAATAAAAAAATAAAAAAGGATGAGCTTAAAGAAGATAATATATAAATATGGGTTTTATAATGTATAATACAGTTCTTTAGGATATTATGACGTCAAAGACATCCTGTTGATTTAACGAAAATAATCTGATAACGGTTTAAATTTTGTGATGGGAACAATGAAGCTGAGAATGATGGCTCTTATTTTATATTTTTATTTTATCTTAACTCTTTATTATTATACTATATTATTCTCCTTATTTTTCGTCTCATCTTCATTCTCTCTGACTGAAATTGAATTTTAAGGAGGACAAGCATGGTGGTAGACGTCCATCGCCTCAATTCATTCCTAAATTTAGGTCGTCGTAAAATTTTCTCCCTCTTTTTCACCTCCACCTCCTCAATTTTTATTCTCGTCATCTTTTTCCTCCTTACAATATTTATCTGATAACATTTGACACAATTTTTATCGACATTAATGTCCCTCGGCCAATTAATCACTATTTATACATCCTTCCTTCCCCTTTCTCGTTAACAATTAACAGACGAAATTTAACTACAATCCCCCTGAATTTAATGATACATTACAAACCTTTAATTAAAAATAACAAAAACTCATTACTGTCGACGGTCATTTAATACCCGTAATTTAACAATAACATTTATTACACCCATCATAAATTATCAGCAAAAATTTATTGATAAAATTTTTATTTGAGATATTGAAAACCTGGATATATATTTTATGTATGATCTATAATGATGGGTTATTGATAAAAATTTAATAGAAAATAATGACGAAAATTGAGCATAGAAAATTGAATTGCCGTAGAGAGTCAGTAATTGGGATATATATATAGATAGTTTGTCTTTAGATTTAGATATTACATTGTACAGATGTATATCACAGAACATAATGACCGTTAAAAGTGTGAAAGTATGTGAGAAACTCTCGATTACACTTAGTAGTTTATTATAATATTGAACATTTTAGATTGCACATTACATTAAACATTATTAGATTATAAAACGACGACAATTTTAACAGTAACAACTGAATAGAAATATATATTAAAAATAATAAATGGACTATTCAAAATAACACATTTATCATTATTATATTATTATATACCAAATACCGCTCTATCATTATCCTCAATAGAGAGACCAACAATGACGACAATGACGACTTTCCCTGACAACATCTTTATATGTCTATTCACATATCAATATAATAAATATATAAATTTTAAGTTATACATATGTTTCATTTTCTCGCCACAGTTTTGCAATCAAAGCGCTCGCTTTCATTTCCATTTATATTATTTTATAAACCAAAAGTAGGCCCCCTAAAATGGTCAAGTTCAATTTTATAATTTTATATTTTAATAAATAACATTCACCGTGTATTTATTTATTTATTTAAACAAAATTATCGTTACGATAAATAAACTTATTTGATTACTCTCGAAACGAGGTTGTTATCTCGAATAGCGCAAACCCGATTCTCGTGTTTTGTTACTAATAAAACTTTACCAACCGTAACGCACTAATAACGAGGCCTTATTTGCTTCATATCATTCGATATAATTTACTTTTTAAAAACGTATAATCCTCTGCTCAGAAGCTTGATAAAAATAAATAAATGAACGAAATTAAATGGATACATGTCGAGGATAGGAACAAAACATCACTCTTAAAACTATTAGAGTAACTATACCTAATATAATAATACTATCCTATGTACTGATGGTTGCTCACTTAAATAAAACGAGCCTCGATTATAGACACGATTCAAACGAGGTGTTTATGGGTTTATTTATCGTTTTACCTTCAAGAGAGACTACTGGACACTTTTCTATCTTTCGAAAGATCAAAGTCTCTATTTTTCATCTTTTATTTATTAATTATCATATTTTTATAAATTATCTTTATAAAAAAAATAATAAAATTTTTGAGTTAATAAAAATGATACAATTTTTCATTGAATGATCAATAAAATTGACAATTTAATAAAATTTTTTTTAATGATCTAAAATCATTGTTAAAAAATCACGAAGCATTAGCTTTCTAATGATAAATTAGAAACTTATCGGGGGAATTATTTGACGAGATGAGACTAGAGAAAATTTGCATTGTTAATCGGGATCGCGAAATAATCGCGACAGACATTATATGCCAAGACATCGGCTGATATATACCCGTACCATCATCAAAACAAGTAACTATATCCACAACATAAATATATAGGTATGTATACTAACAGATAGATAAAAAGATATACAGATAGATAGATAGATTAAAAGAGCTGATTTGAGTGTGTACTCTCAAGGTAATTATTCTTCAGTAGGATCATCGTGATGTTTTCTCTCTCTATAATATGCTCCAAGATACTCTAGTCTGCAGTCCGATATAATACTTGTACTTTTTATAATTTCATTGTATTTTTTCATACTCATTTTATTTTCTTTTACTATTCTAATTCTCTTTAATTTTTCCTATCGGGAAATTTAAGCGTTTACTTTCACGACCTCCAAGATACTCACGACCGATTTATCGATACAAATGTATTATTCACCTCAATAATAATAATAATAATAATAAATAATAATAACAATCATGTTCCCATTCTCTAAAATACTTTGGTATAAATAAAAAGTAATAATTTATAAAATTTAAACAAAGTTTCTTTAAAAAAACTCACTGAATAATAACATCAATTTGTTCTTTCCTGGTGTCTAAAAATTTCGACATTTATGCAACTGTAACGGTCCTCTCGGCTTTTTTATTGCTCTCGATGGTTATAAATAAATATACACTATAAGTATAAAATTTAAAAGTTTTAAAGTGAGTTACTCTTAACGCGTAATCGACGTCTAGCTTTCACCGTTTGAGGGCGTCTGTTGTGTAGAATGCGTTATTCGTATCCAGGTGATAAATGTTTAAGTACCCACTCTTAATGTTTTGTCATACATCTATACAATATAGTACACTTATTTTTTGACCGAAGACGAGGACCAGTGGTCTAAAAAATTTAAACATTTCTCTGTATACTAATAGCAACAATAACACACTGGTTTAATAATTTCGAGAAATAATAATAACAATAATAACGTATAAATGTTAAATGTTGGAATGCCGAAAAAAATGCATCGCGTGATTACTCTTACTATCCAATTTTCTTTAGCCATTGTTACTTTGCGTGATTCGCGTTCATTTATTTAGGTCTCAAGTTTCGCACGTTTTATGTCCGAAAAAAGACTCTTCAAATTATCCACTTAGTACCGGTTATTTTTAGAGATCGTTAAATCGAAAATATTTAAAATAAGATACTAAGACACACCGAATACCGGACGATTATTCATAAAATCGTATTTCAAATAAAATAAAATAATAAATTTTATTTTTCTTAATTAACCGAATATAATGTCTTAATTATTTTTAATTAATAATTCTTTAAATAATTAAGTTCAAAACTAAAAGTGAAATCAAAGAAAGCTAATAATTTAACGCCAGAGCCAATTCATCTTGCTAATAGGTGTTTTCCAATGGTTATTTTTTTTAAAGGGGCAAAGTAGCTCTCATTTTACCCGGGAAAAATAAAATAAAATATCCAATTTATATTGAAGCAGTAGCAAAAAAATAAATAAATCTCAATGAATAAAAATAATGAATAAATCGATTGAAATCACCTGTTTGATTGTAAGTAGGAAGGAAGGAAATTGGTCCTTACTCTTGGGGTTTATATCCACAGGCGAGTAGCAATTATTACGGGCGAGGTAGCCGAGTATGAGTTATGGGAGAGATCTGCATTCTATGTGATTTAAAGGTGGGGGTGAATAAAAAATAAGAAGAGGAAGAAGATAAAGAAGAAGAATAATAAAACAAAGTATAATACGAAGAAATAAAATAAAATATATAAGTTAAGACCCCTGAAGCTTGAGGCCCTATTTCATATCGAGTCTTTAAATCTCAGCTGCCTCACTCACAATATCCCTCTCGAGCGTATATATCGCATTATATTCTCTCACTTTTATTATATTGCCCTCTTGCTCCAAATAAACCTCCAAGGCAAATATATTTATATACTCCACGTGCATTATATTATTTAGGATAGAAAGCTCAGACTTAAACTCCGGAGGACGAAGACGCTTTACTTCCTGCAACCTGTACTGTCGATCCCCATAATTTTAAAATCCCAATAAACAATATTTTTCACTCTCGCTTATCGTTTATTTCACTTTAGTCAATTAATAAATTACTCCGTTTGTGTTTATTGATTATATTTTATTCTTTTTTTTTTTTAAGCGCTAAATGCAATGAAGTGATTGTCAAGCATTTTAAAAGTAACATAAAGATCATCTAAAGTGTATAGTGTCTTAGTCTAGACCGCCTGGAAGGATATGTCTGAGGTATATCCTCTGGGCTAGCTCGTTGTTCTCGATATGGCTACTGATACCACCGACTAGAAAAGACTACACACAATATTTAATGCTATGTGTGTATATATGCTCTGTGTATCCCGATTCAGAAGCCTGGAAGGCTAAACTGGAACTCTCGGTGAAGAAAGATGATCAAGACTTGTAAGCCAACCAGATAAAACTCTTTTATAAGGCAACGCCGGAATTTTCTTAGAATTCAACTCTATCTTATTTTTTTGCTATTAATTTAATGGATTATTATTTTTACTGAGAGTTGAGTTATAAATTTAAATAAAAATATTTACGTGATAATAAAGCAATATTTTTATCTTTACAAGAATCCAATATATTACTTTTTTTTTTTTTTATTGTATCGGTTAAGTGATCTTTCAACGAGTTAGTCGGCTATTTTTTTAAAAGGAAGAATATAATGTATGTACTGATCTAAATCATAAATATTATAATAAAAAGTATTTTATTGATGTAAAACTAAAAATGAAATTTTATTTATATAATTATAAAAATCTTTATATTCGTCATGTCAGATATTTTTATAAACTCGTACATATAGCTTTATTACATATTTTACGTCCCGGCAAAATCCCTCAGTGACAACCGAGTAAAAATAAAAGCTTAAATTTATCTTTAACAACAATATTTTTAAATGATTCATTTTCGGGCGTGAATTGCCATTATTGTACAATATAAATCACAAATATCCATTTTATATATTTTTATTTTTATTTAACTTACCACTGGTTGAACTGTACTCTCCGATATACCGCCTCGTTAGATACCGCACCACCACAGCTAAAAAATAAACATTAAATCAGAGTTAATAAAAATAAATATAAAAAAAATTGCTTGCATTAGTTATAAAGGGAGACTTGTGTTGTATGAAGAACGAAATTGATTTTATATGATGAAATATTAGCATTTTAATACGCAGTAAATAGGTCCGTAAACGATTGATCCGGATTTCGCGGGGATTATAATCACGGTGGAGCTGTCTGCACTATTATATACATATATATATATAGATTGAGAGTTGTTAGTTGCAAGCATGCAAGTCGCAACTTGGAACCAAATGGACATCTTGGCGACACGCAAAGAACCTGAGTACACACAAGTGTTATAGATAGATCACGTAAGGAATAATTAACTCTACACACGTGCACACAGACTGTAAATACAGCAAGTACATGCATGCAGATATATATAAATCGATCTTTAGGTTTACATGCAGCTCTAATTGCCATCGATAAATTTGACATCTCCTTGTCTAACTCTACCCAAGGGGCTTGTTAGAAAGTTAACTATAAACTCTCTTTAATTTAATACATTCACACATACACTCATACAGATATGTTAATATCTATGACTTACTGCTGTACAATATTTGTAAAATATGTAGACATATATTTAGTACACGCGTCATTTGTTTGCCACCTCGTTACGCGTGACTGAAAAGTAGAGACAGAATAGACAGAGTATTCAAAATAATAACTTTGAATTAGAAATACTAATTGATTATATTTTCAGTTATTTGTTAATTTTATTGTTATAAAAATTAAAGTTTTCAGAATAAAAACAGGTCCCTAGAAGATACACTTGACGCTGTAATAATTAAGACTATATTTTGTAATAATGCAATTACAATTGGAAATACCTAATTTAATCAATATTTATTTATTTATAAAGATGTTACCTTTGTGCTCTTAACTCTCTATTATACTCGAATGTATACGTTAAAAGGATTAATTATTTCAAATAGATGGACTTGCACTGGTTAATTGAGTAGTTACAATTAAAAGGTGTCTATAAGTTCTAATGTATATTTTTATAGGGGAAAATTCGAGTTTTTAGAGTAAAAATAGGTTCCTCGGAGAAAAAACTGCAAGTATTACACTTGACACTGTAATAATTGAGACTATATCTTGTAATAATGCAATTACAATTAGAAATGTCTAATTTTACAACTTCGAATGTATTTTTAGTTGCATGAAAGTTTGAACTAGAAGTTACTTATTATTTTTCAAATTATTTATTGAGAAATTAATAGTTAACAACTGAAACTTTCAAAATTTCGATTTATCGGTGATGAATTTTTTTGTTTTATCAAAATAAATGTATTCTTGATTGGAAAAATAAGCTTTAAAGTATGAGCTACTAATTATCGATAATAATAAATATACTGTGAATAATAACAGCTGAACCTGTAATTCTCAAACTCTCAAGCTCAATTCTCGAAATTTAAAGAATTTATACGAAAAATTACAGTGTGAAATATCAAATGTGAGAAGGAAATTTAAAGGTTTAATCCTTTTACTATTATAAATTAAAAAAGGTTTTAAGTGAAACTGTAATAGTTGATATATGTCTTACACAGAAAGAAGAAAAATTACATTATAAATAGTAATAAGCGTTGCTTCGTATAAAAAACTAGAAAAATTGCAGTTTAAAATAACATTTTTGTAAATTCAAACTATGAATGTTAATTTTCAGAGCTTTCATCGTAATATTTACATTTTACAATGTAATTCTTACAACATCTGTAATAATTACAATCTGAAACTATAATATTTCCAGTTTTTTATATGGAGCGCCACTTTACATTATATATAGTGTACTTATTCTATTTTTCTTTTTTCCGTTTATAAATAATCTAATTTTTACAATTTCACGCTTCAGGGATTTGGCTGGTATTTAAAACTAATACATCCTGGTCATAATAAATTTAATTTTAAATTTAATTTTGTTTAAATTAACACTCTGACTAAAATTGGAGTAAAAAAATAAAAGTTTTGTAATTTGTCGGATTGAGTGTGAAAAGAAAGAGAGAAGGACAGAGGAAGATAAAATTTAGGTTTACTTTCTCGTGGTAGAACGTCACAATGACGCAAGGAAGGCCACTCAGTTTGTACATAATATTATATCGGTGGTATTGTGTATACACTGTACACCAGGGAGAGTTCAAAATGCCCGTAACGATGTTTTCACAGCTGATAACCCGTTGTTTGTATTTATAAAACAATGTCTGCTCAATCTGATTTAATCACAATCAAGTTCAAAGTCTGGTTAAGTGGTATATAATGCAACAGGATATTTTTTATTTATTTTTTTTTTTTTTTTAATAAAGAAAATAAAGAAAAAGGGAGAGTATTCTCGTGTAAATCGACGGAGTGAGCGTAGAGCCAGAGTAGTGCCCTGCGGGATCAAAGAGTAGGAAGAGAGGACGACATCGTGGCCGAGAGTCGCGCGTGCCAGTTAATAAATATTCTCGACTGATGCACTTGCGGCGAAACTCGTTTCCCCGCTATATATACATACACATATACATATATATAATATATACTAAAGAGTATTAACTTTGAGAGTAATAAGAACGTGGAGATTCGAATAACCCGAGAGTTTGAAAAACATTTAACTTTTATTCCGCGAGACAGAATAGTATCGCTAAAAAATTTACTGATGTATAAAAATAATAAAATATAAATAGATTTGTCGCGGAAAATAATAAAGTCGCTGTGAAATTCTTTGATATAGGCATTAAATAAAACAGGTAGGCTTTTTTCCAAAAAGCTTTAGCTTTATAAGCTTTTATGTAGCAATAATTTACAAGTTATGGTTGTAAAATATAAAATGATTCTTTTTGGAGTAGTTTATATAAATAGAAAAATATATTAAGTCGCGGCAGCGCGTCGCCTACCAAGATAAAGAACCAGAGCAGTAATATCTTTCGATGGATAATATAGGTATTGAAGAAAACAAGTGTCTAAGGTATAGAGTGTAGAGTAATTCATTGCATCAATGGATTTATCCGTAAACTCTGTAAAAGTGTTGCCAATGAAGCTCGAACATAAATTGTTGGTTACCTTTCACGTGTTATGTGCTAGTATGTACTCCAAAGAGAAAATAAACAAGAATAAGAGGTAGAGGAAGAAGAAGAAGATAAAGTTTATGAGAACAGGGGAGAGTGTCGTAGACTAAAGCGAGGACTTAACCAAGTCAACTCACCTGAGAGGTCGATTGTAAATTATTACCAAAGTTATTAAACGTTTATTAAATAGTCGTAGTGTTTACATTAGTATTTTTTTTTTTTTTTTTAGTGGTAATAAATCGGGTTTAAACTTTATGAGATAAAAATAATAGATTAATAAATAGAACTTGGTGAGGGTAAACTTGTAATATTGAAATCGAGATGAATGCTAAATAATGGAGTGTATTTTCCGACGGTGAAAGGAGTTCACCCTACGTCCCGGATGGCAGTGATATAAGCTTGCGTGTAAGGATCTTTTATTTGTGAGAGTTTGTATTATATCGATACACATTTAATTTTTTTATTTTATCGTGGGTAAGGAGAAGAGATCGTGGAAGATGAGATGAGTAATTGAAAGTTTTAAATACCCTCCGGCGACAGCTTTGAGACGAGACAACGTCATAGCCTGTTGCTCTTGCTCTTGGACGGTGTGTCAAGTACAACCGAGGAATAACGTGTGTACTATAATAGATCGACTTTTTCTTTTTTTGTTGTGAAAAATTCATTTAATTACATCACAGGGGAATTTAATTATTTTAGTTTCTCACGAAAAATAAAAAAATAATCTTTCAAGTGTGTAATTTAAAATCAGCTAAGTAATGACATAAATCACGAGGCAAAAAAATAATGATAAATAGGTAATTATTATTTTAATTATCGAATAGTCAGGCATGTCTAATAAACTTTTAAAAGCCAGTGTGAAATATGATGTATTTATTTTTTTGCTCTTAAAACCGCATAATACTTAATACTTAATACTTTACCATATTTAAACATAAATATACAAATATGTGTATGGAAAGCGATATCACGTTGAAACATGAGAAAATTTTTAGATTTATACGCGGAAAAAGAAATGTGGAAAAATTAAATTTATAACTAGGATTTATTAGAGTTTTAAATACCAGCCAAGTCCCTGTAGTGTGAAACTGTAAAAATTAGATTATTTTTAAGATATTTACCAACTATTACAGTTTTAAGACCTTATTTAATTTATAATAGTAAAAGGTTTAAACCTTTAAATTTTCTTTTCACATTTACACAAAAAAAAAAGAAATTGCATTATAAATAGTAATAAGCATCGCTTTATATAAAAAACTAGAAAAATTTTAGTTCAAAATGACATTTTTATAAATTCAAATTTTGAATGTCAATTTTCAGAGCTTTCAATGTAATATTTATATTTTACTACGTATGTTATGAACCAATAAACAGGATTGCCAATTTAGTTAATAATCACTGTATTGAGTTAGATTACTTTGGTGGTTCACTATCCTCCTCTACATCTAATGTAAAAAACTTGTAACTACTATATTAGTCTGTGCAATAATTCTTTATATTTAATTATATTGATAAAAATGATGCTATTTAATCATTTATTTCTGTAATAAAAACTTTACATGTATATAGTCGATTTCCGTATGTTCTATCGAAATAAATAAATAAATAAATTTTACAATGTAATTCTTACAAAACCTGTAATAATTACAATCTGAAACTGTAATTTTTCCAGTTTTTTATATGAAGCGCCACGTTACATTATACAATGTAATTTTTCTCTTTTTCTTTTTTCCGTGTAATATCTCATACTGTAATTTTTCGTATAAATTATCTAGATTTCGATAACTGAGCTTGAGAGTTTGAGAATTACAGGTTCAACTGTTATAATTCACAGTATATTTATTATTATCGATAATTAGTAGCTCACTAAGAAAAATACATTCGAAGTTGTAAAATTAGAAATTTCTAATTGTAATTGCATTCTTACAAGATACAGTCTTAATTATTACAGTCAAGTGTAATACTTGCAGTTTTTTTCTCCGAGGAACCTATTTTTACTTTAAAAACTCGAATTTTTCCCTATAAAAGTATACATTAGAACTTATAGACACCTTTCAATTGTAACTACTCAATTAACCAGTGCAAGTCCATTTATTTGACATAATTAATCCTTTTAATGTATATATCGGAGTGTAATAGAGAGTTAAGAGTACAAAGGTAACATCTTTATAGATAAATAAATAAATAAATAAATATTGATTAAATAGGGAAGCTTTCTAAATGCCTTAATTAGTCGAAAATATATCGCACGAGCGGAGGATGGAATTGAGAATGAGAATATAAGTTGAGAATGAAAGCGGCGATGCTTTTCACCGAGTTGATTAACCTTATGGTAGATCGGCTTACAGCCTCACAGCAGAATTCTAGTGGGTACCAGACTTTAAACTCCTCGATGGCATGCAAGGTAATAGATGCAGGCATAAAAGGAGGATAAGGATGAGGATGAAGATAGAAGAAAGAAAGGAATTAAAAGAGGTAAGGCTTTGCTGCATTGATCGTCCTCTTCCTGTCGATCGATATACATACGAGTTTGCTGAGGAAACCAACGACTCTGACGACTCTGATGACTGTAAGACCCATACCAAGACCCAAGACCAAAGATTAAACTCTTTACAACAGCTCCTAAGTATACATTAAATAAATATATATAAGTAGGTAGAACTTACATAATTGCTCGATTGTCTGTTAAATAGATTCGAGCCATTTAAACCATTCAAACAAGTGGACAAGTCTATCGGTGATATACTATATATTTTATTATATATTGTCGATCATTTCCTTACTGGTATTATCATTTGAAGAGTAATTGGTTGGTATATATAAATATATGGCAGTAAAGAACCGACATTTTGACCTTTGACGATTAAAAGAGAGTGAAATAAAAAGAAGGAGGGTATTACAAACATTAAACATTAAATATTATATTATATGTGTATCTCAGCTCCATTTATCTCAGTTTATGTTTTATTGGCGTAATTAAAGTACTCAAGTGCAATGTCCTTTATATAATTATAACTTTGGTGGTACTGATGATGTGGCAGTTATTGAATTTTAATTTACATACTATCAGACACACTTTAAATTTATTTTTAATTCTCTAACTAATAAAGAGAAACCATAAATATTAATTGATTATAAAAGGTTTATTAATTAAAATACTAAATTATTTAATAATTTATATATATGATTGATAGTAATTATTAATAAATGGAAAAGTTGTATCAGTTTTTATTAATATTATTTTTTATCCTCTTTAATTTGTTTGTAATATACTGCTTTCTTTAATTTCACTTTGATTATTTTTTTACACTTTATGCAATTAAAGTTAGTTTTTAAATAAAAAAACCTACTAATTTTATTTTTAAACTTTAATTTAAATTGATCAAATAAAAATTTTATTATTTAATGTAATAAACTTCCGTGATTTACTTTTACAATCATACTATCGTACTACATGTTGTATTATTATGTATTTTAAATCTACTTGTTGACTTTTAATTATCGTGCACTGTAACTATCGTCTCAATTAATCGGAATTAATCAGAGAAATTAATCAAGGAAGTGTCGTTGATAATTAACATACGTACTAATTGATTAATCAGATTTAAAATGTTTAAATAATAATAATAAAAATAAAAAATTACTATAAGTCGAATAATCTAGATCTGAGTATGCAACGATATTGTTCGGTGTTAGTTTAAAATTTTCTAGACCCAAATAAGAGTACAGAGAATACTGAAGAGAGGGATCGACTGGATAACCGATAATGTCCGGAGGTCCTTATTACGCCGCTGTAGAAGACGATACAAGTTAAACTTTTACGGATTCCTGTCGCCTTTTCCTTAACCAGTCTGGTTCAACAAATCGGCATTAAAGGAAGCCGCGTGAGAATAAATTACAAATGCTACCGCTTCTCTTCTTTATTCACTATTTTCTTACATACTTCTTACACTTTACTTTACTTCTTGTTCGTTCATTCGTTTGTTTTTTTTTGGTCTTGTTTTTCTCAGCATCTCCTTAACTTCTCTTTGCGCCTTTTTTAACTCAAACCAATCTGCTTTGGGTTCTTTTGCAAACACTGTTCAACGTAACGACTGTAAGACCTTAGGATAAGAACACTTGTGGTGTTATGTGCTTTAACCGAGAAAATAATTTACCCTGATCAACACGTTGATAACAAAACTCAACGGTACCGTTCGATTTACATTTTACAAATTTTTTTTTATCATTTTTAATGTATTGATAAAAAAATTAACAATTATAAATAATTAAACAATCATTTATTTTTATGGTCAGTGAAAACTATTTTACACTGAGAAAAAAAAGTAGTACTCTTGAGAAAATTTTCTTGTCACAAGAATATATATTCTTGATAATTTTCAAGAATATATTTTCTTGTCTCAAGAATTGATCGAATTATTTTTTGTTCAATTCAAGTAAACCTATTCGTTTGTTAATCTATCAAAATTAATGCCAATATTTTATTATCATGATAGATATTAATATTCTTCTATCAAAAAACCAAAATTTATTTTAAACGATTCTTGAGCCAAGAAATTTTTTTCTGGACAAAAATTTTTTTTTCTCAGTGTAGAAAAAAAAATAAATAAATGGATTAATCTAAAAAATTCCTGGGATAATTAGAACTCGATAAAAATATTTGGATATTCAAATGAACTACTATCTGGAATTTTTTAGTTAATTCAAAACAAAAATTTAAATATGTAATTGATTAAAAAAAAAAAAGTATCTTCTATGTAAAATAACAACACAAGACTCATTAAAAATCAATAGCGCAAAAGATAAGAGAAGAATAATGAAATTGACTCACCAGATTTGCCGACTCTGGGGCCGCCGAGGACGACCACCCGGATCCTGTTGACGTTGGTCATCCCAAATCTTCTTCAGGTATCATCAGAGCCACTTTTACACATAATAGATACAATAAATTCATCAATAAAATCACTTTACACTTTAAAATGATAAACTTTTAACAACAAATCACAGTGTGACAGTTTTAAAACACTTAAAAAAAAAAAAAAAAAAAAAAACAACAAAGTTTGTTTATTTTATCCGGAATGCAGCAATCGGGCAATCGTACGTACTAAAATACCGCTTTGTAATTATTTCCTCGGCACCAACACCGAAGGACTCGTCATCATCATTATCATCATCATAATTATTTTCATGATAATAATATTGGTCGTGGTGTCGCTAAAGTTAAATTATAACTTCCTCATCCTCATCCTTCAGCTTGAGAATAAGCAGTATTTTCCCTCCTCTTGGTTCTTTTTATTTTGATTATCACATAAATTTTTATTTATCCCTCACTATTCAAGTATTATATATATTTTTATAACCAGCAGGTTGAACGTGAATCAAGATGAGGTGTCTTTCTCGGATGAAGCTCACTATAATACATTATTTTCCTTCTATCCGGTCAGAGGGCCAGAGTTTATTCTCAACAAAACTCCAGAGTGGTCTACAGAGTTAAACCCACTGTATAATACTGAGTAACCAGGTAACAGCACTAGCACTAGCACTGGCAACAGCAGAAGCAGTTTGTCTTTCTTAAAGAGCAATCACCTGGAGCTGTGATGAACCTGCGGTCGAGGAATAACTCCAACTATCCTCGGATCTTTTTTTTTTTATTTATTATTTATTTAATATTACTTTTTCTTCATACTCTTACTCTCAAGCACGTGCATAAGATCTGAAGGAATAATCCAAGACAGAGAGAAGCATCTAGACCACAAAAGGCCTTACGTTAATTCTTTCAGTCTTTCAATGTGACAGGAATAATTTAAAACCCGAATAATAATTTAAATTAACAACAGCAGCGACGTTAGTAGCCCTCAGTATCAAGTTCAATGACATCCACTCAATCAGCAAATATAAAACGACGTAATTCTTCTCTCTTGTCCTTATTTTTCTGAATTAAATAATAATAACTGATAAATATTTAAAAGTTCTTGATGTGTTATGCTTTGAATTTAAAATTAAAAAAAGATAAATGAGACTGGTAGTTTCTCACGATAAAGGTGTAAAACACTCATGGAATCTCGTAATAGACAGTGAATCGTCGTTCGTCACGTTGTCCGACTGTAACTTCTGAGGCGCCACTTCGACCTCGGTATTTTCTGATTCTCTTGTTGCTGTTATTCTCTCGCTGAAACTTGTACTATTACATACTACCCAGTACGACGACCAGTTAATAAGTACATACTACAAATATACAAACACAATTACACGGTTTTATGTATATATGTATATATATATAGATATAAACAGATGAATTTTGCTGTCGAGTATTGAAGCACTGAGTATGACTGACATCAACCGAGTAGATGAGAGTAGAGTAGTACAAGAAGTAAAGGAGTGAGCCGTTGCTCTTGGTCGCGGCTTCTTTCACTTTCTCTGAATCCTTCACTCACATCAAGCTTCAGGCAACACTCTTCTGGTTAACACTGTTACCAAGAGCTGTTAAATGGAACGTGCTTATCCCAAAATATTTGATAAATTTTCCTGGTGCAGTTTATTATTATTTACACACATAGTCTTCCATTTTCTGAAACAAATTAAATTAATTTTATTTTTACAACACGTTAAATAATTTAAAAGCAAACGACACGAAAGTTAGCCGACGTTTTTAATTTTTTTTTAATAATTAAATTAGAACAAAAAAATATTTTTTTCTTTTTTTTTGGAGTCATTTTTTCAATAAAAAAAATTTTTTTAATTTTTAAATGTCGGCTAACTTAATTTTTATACGAAAGTAAGCAGACGTCTAAAAATTTTTTATTTTTTTTTATTAATTAAATTGTAACTAAAAAGATATTTATAAAAAAATGCACTTATAGTTTTTCAAGTTTTTTACATGTGTAATTTTTTTTTTAATTGAAATTTTTCCAATCAAAAATTTCTAAAAATTTTGAAATGTCGGCTTACTTTATTTTAATTAAAAGCAAATGTGTGAAAATTAAAATTACTCCAATTTATTAAAATTTTAAATAAAAATGACAGAAAATAATAAATTTAACTGTTGTTATCAAACAAAAGAGCAAACACTGAGAGTGTGACACAACTCCCAATGTCAATTATACGCTTTGATAATAAACATTGTTAACTCTGAAATTTGCGCGCGTGTTATCAATTAAACGTCAGCGGTTTTATCAAAAATAATTATTTACTTAAATAAGTTAAGTTTAATCACCTTATTATTTTATTGTATTTAATAAAATTCACTACACTCACAATTATAAATTCAACTGACAGAAATATTTTAGTAAACAAATTGGTAATAATAAATCAATTGTTGAAATAATGTAAATGAAATTGAATGACATACCACTCACGGCGAGCTCTCGCCCGCGAATGCGAGCATTCGTCTCAGTACACCGTCTAATATGCACACTACCGGCTACATGCTACACGGTACGACGGTACACGCGTTTTACTTGGCGCATCAAGACCAAGAGAGCGCCGTCGCAACACCTACATACACTACATATAATATAATAACTATTTTATATTCATATTTTCAAATTATATTATTATATTATTACACATACACCTTATACACTGAGTTGAGTAACATTATTCCTCGCCGTGAGACAATTAATAATTTTTATCAATTACATAATTATCTTCAATAAATATCGATAGACATTTTAATTAATAATCACTTGTAATACACCTCCTGTTAATTGATTGTTGTAATTAGCAGTTACTGATAACGCGAGTCTATTACAAGTTGTTACGTTTTTAGAGAGCTTGTTTTATAGTTTATTAATAATTTTCATTTAAATAATTATTATAATTGGATATTTTTATCGGAGAAATGATGCAAGTGAGTATTAAGTAAATTAACATGAATTTATGGAAATAACGGGATTGTTTAAAAAATATTACACAGGAAGAGAAATGAAAACAATCATTGGAATTTTTAAAATAATGTTTGTTTTAACTCTTCCTGTCATAATAACAATAAATTTTACTTTTTATTTTTAAAATTATGAATTCTTTACTCATTAATCAACTATTTTTAATTTTTTAATTTTATTTTTGTTTATACTTACTTACATTTAAGTTTATATTGTTATTATGATTGTTTTAGTAACATTTCTACTGAAGTAATAGTCTTCATTAATTTTTTCTAGATGAAACTATTTAATTAATTAATTTACACTATTATTTTTACAATAATTATTTATTAATTGTGATTAAAATTTTTTTATAATGATTAATATTAATTTTTATATTTTTAATAATTTAATTTTAACAAAAAATTTAAATTTGTGCTGAAAAATATGATCAGCTGATTTAAAAATAAATAACATACAGCGCCACTAGGAAGTTTCACATGAAAACAGTCACTAAGCCCCCGGGAATTTTTAAAAATAGTTACCATGACAACGCAAAAAATAAAATATAAATAGATTGACATAACTTGAATGTTAATAATTTTCATTAGTGCTAAATATTTTTATTAAACAAAAATAAAAAGTAAATTGGAAAGAAAAAAACGAAATTTAAAATGGGTAAACCGGAAGCTGAGTTGCTTACTAAAATAAACTCATCCAAAAAGAGGTCATTGTTGAACAGGTATAATATTCCAATTGAACACCTGTCTTACGAGTACATTACCGAGTGCAACAACACCAAGAACCTCGAGAGAATTGTTTTAATATTGAGGTGAGTAAATATAACCTTACTCAATAAATAAAATTATAAATTTCGGTAAATTAAGTGAATTAAATATTGATTATTGTTGTTTATAATTAGATCTGGTGAAGAAGGTTACTATCCGGAGTTGACAAAGCACGCTGAAATTAAACTAGCCTCAATATTTCCCCAAAGTATGGTTTTAAGAGAACCACAACCAATAATAAAACAGAAAATGCTGAAAAAGGATAAACAAGAGGAAATTGATTGTGAAATGGATACTTGGATAAAGCAAATGAATTTGAGGGAAAAAGATTTAGAGGATGGTAAAAGTTTGAATAATAATCAAGATATTCCTCAGCCGGATATTCGTAAAATAATTCCCAAGTCGAAATCAACGGGCGATGATTTGGGAAATGAAAATAAAGGAAATAAAAATAGAATTAAATCATTCGATTACGATGCATGGGATAAATATGATGCTGATACTGAGTTGAACAAAATAGATTTACAGGAGGAACAAAGACAAGCTAAATTTAAAAAATTGCAGCATGATAATGAAAAAATGGCTCAAAAATTTTCACAAGATGAAATTGTCAACAATTGTAAGTATTTTTTTTATAGAAGTGTCTATTCATACGTAAAAAAAATCCTGATAAATTCACACAGCGTGAATATAAGGACCTTTATATTCACGCAGCGTGGATTAAGAGAGAAATAATATCAACTTTAAGTTACCAAATTTTACATAGTATGAAAATTCGTTTGTTATTACTGTAATTCGCTTGTGAGAGCAATTGCCTGCTGATATTGTAGATTCTGCGATGAAAATAAATTTAGCAGATACTTAATAATTTTTTTAAAATAAATTATGACAAAAAAAATTAGAAATAAAATTGACATGTAGAAATTTTAAAAGATAAAAAATGCATTTTTTTAAAAATAATTTTTTGGAATAAATTTGTTTGTTAAAAAAAATAAAAAATTCTCTAGTGACTGCTAACTTTAATGTCATATTCTGCGAGCTTGGAAATTTTTAAAAATAAGATGTATGACCACTTATTTAATCTGGACGTTTTAGAACACTCATTTATTTAAACTTTATTATTACTTCTGAATTTTGTCAAGCCGTTGAACAAATTGGTTAAATTGGAATGTTTTTTATTTTTTTTTTAATTTAGAATAGATTATAATTAAATAGTTACTTTAGCAAATACTAATATGATTAGTAATAATGATACTAGTAAATATTGTTAATTTATCACTCTAATTGTATACTTTTCATTATTTCTGTATGTATATATGATGTACCCTTAATTATGTCTGTATTTTTTATGTTTGCCATTCAGCCATTAGGCCTTGGCATAATAGAGCAAATCTATCTATCTATCTTATATTCACGCAGCGTGGATTTATCAGGACTTTTTTACGTATGAATAGACATGCCCATTTTTTATTATATAATAATTGAATTGATTTATTTATTAATAGTTAATGTGTTTTACAGTAACGTTGTCTGGTACGGAGTTAAATATAATGAGCGAACGTGAACGTGAAAAGGGGAATGAAGCCTTTCGTGCTGGTGATTATCATGAAGCATTAACGTTCTATAATTCTAGTTTATCTATTGATTCATCGATAAATGGATACAATAATCGAGCAATAACATGTAAGTATTTAAAACAATTAAAAAAAAATTTTTTTTAATTGACAGAAACAATTATTGTTTAGATATAAAATTAAAAAGATTCAAAGAAGCTGTCGATGATTGTAACATGGTCTTGGAAATAGAGCCAACAAATATAAAAGCTCTGTTACGAAGAGCTTCTGCCGCTGAAAACATCGGGGATAAATCACAAGTGAGTTATATTTTTATTTTATTTCAATTATTTATTATTGAGTCATTATTTATTTATCATTAAATTTTGTTTTATTTTTTATGTATCTGTTTTTACTGGTAATAAATATTATTATTAATATTGTTTTAGGCAATAAAAGACTACGAAATGATTCTCAAGTTAGAGCCTATGAATAAACTAGCAACGAATGCTTTGAAAAAATTACGTGGACCTAGTGTAGCTAAAAAAGTACGAATTAAAATAGAAGATGAAGTAGAAGAAACTAAATCAAATACTTATGGGGGAGTAAATATCGGTGAGGAAGAAAAATCTGATATAATGTTACAAATGGAGCAGAAGTATTACGAAAGAAAGGGAATTTGTTTTTGCAATCGAGCTCCAAGTACATCTCGGTACACTAAACCTCTACCGCATAGAAAAGCTAGTTATTGTTATGAAAGTATTTCTACCAAACCAAGTTTGTATAAATATCCAAACATTTCGTCATCAGCTTCATCAATATTTAGTGAAACATCTACTTCTTCAAAAAATTCTGGAGTTTTTATTGAAGAAATAATCGAGAATCCAAAAGTTAATAATTCCGAGCCTAATTTACAAAAAGTTGAAACTGCTCAACTCAGTTCTTCAAAATCCGAGTCTGATATTAATTTTAAACACAAAAAAATATTGTCTCACAATAATGAAGATGATATGATGAAGTTTGGAGAAATTAGAACTCCATATGATTTTGGTATTGCTTGGCTATCGGTGAAAAATAAGTCTCTCAAATCACGTGCTCGGTTATTGAGAGCTGTAGGTCCAAGAAATATTGGAAGAGGTAATGATTTATCAACATATATTATTAGTGTATTAATTATTGCCATTATCGCTATTATTTTTCAACAGTAATAAGTAACAAACTAGATGGACCAATGTTTAGCTTAATTTTAAAAACTTTAGAAACTAATTTTACTACCAGTAAAGATGTTGAACTTCTGAAAGAATTTTTGGAAGCTTTTAGTAAATTAAATCGTTTTTCAATTATTTTATTGTTTGCTGATAAAAACGATCAACAAGGTATGGATAATTTTTTAAAATTAAATTCTAATAATATATTTAAGAAACTAATAATGTATTAATTATTTCAGCGCTGGAAAATATATTTAAATTTCTTGAACAAGAGCAAGTGCCTGATATAGAAAATCTTTACAATACATATCTTTTGAAAGAACAATTTGTATAAATAATTAAGCATGTTAATTTAAAATAAAATAATGAATTTATTACAATAAAAAAATCTGATTAAGGGGCACAACCAGTGTGACAGCCTAAAAAAAGGCGATTTTTGGGAATTAAAATAAAAAAAACTCCTGTATGAATTGTTTTAAAATTTTAAGGGTATATTAATACATATTTTAAGAATATACAGTAAAATTTTTGAAGAAAAAAATTAAATATTTTCCGAGTTACACGTGATCTCCGATGGCGCTAAAAAAAAGTCCTCCACTGCTGGAGTGATTCCGGCCTTCTCCGTGGATAAAACCAATAAAAAAAAAATTCTCGCTCAACTAGAAGATATTGTCCGTATGATGACCCATGGTCGAAAAAAAAATATCAAAAATTGACAAAACGGCGGCGTTTAAAAAAAAAATGTCGAATTTTACCCAAAATTTTGGTCGTTTTTGGCCTGCCAAAATTTGATTTTTGATCAGATCAAAAAACTGGAAGATTGTCGTATGGATAATTATATACAGAACATGCAGAAAAAAATTTGATAGTGATTGGATCATTTGTCTTCGAGTAATCACTCCAGCAAATTCGAAAATATGAAAATTAAATTAGCCGACATTTAAAAATTTTTATATTATTATTATTATGAGTTTTACTTGTATACCGTTTTCTGGTTTTTACAAGGTTACTTTCCGCTCTATATTATCAACTCAGTTTTTCAATCCTTTTTTATTATCAACATATTCTCCACTCTTTTTATACTCAACATGTTCTCCACTTTTTATAATCAACATATAATTTTCGCACATATAATTTCATTCCAATGCGGCTGTAGACCGACTTGTGCTTTCTGTACTGCATTTACCCTATTCCTCACCCCTTTCTATCGGTTGTTGGAATAGTGGCGATGGGAAAACCACAGAGAAAACCCATGCCAGTACAGTTCGGCTACCGGAGTGACCCCCGACGGTTGGTGTTGAAACTATTCGAACAACCGTCGGGGCTCGAACCCTCGCCTCACGACATGATGCACGAACGAACTATTGGGATACTGACTTAGTCCGCTTGATCATCATGCCACTTTAAAAATTTTTATAATTTATTTTATTAAAAAACAATTTTTAAAAAATTAAAACAAAAATTTTCACATGTAGAAAATTTTATAAATTATACGTGGAATTTTTTAAAAATAGTTTTTCAGTTCTAATTTTTAATTAATAAAGTAAATCAAAATTTTTTGAGTGTCGGCTAATTTAATTTTCATTCGAAAAATGCTGTTTCGAGAAAAACGCGTTTTTCTTTAGCTAATGCAACGATCTAACTGCCGAGCGGCTACTCTTTAAATGGCTGTAAGTCAAAAACTATTTGAGATATCGATTTAAAATTTGAGTATATTACTTTTAAAGGTATAATCTATCGAATTATGAAAAAAAAATCGATTTTTTGAAAATTTCACACTAAAAAATTAATGATAAATTTAGGTGAATAAAAATTTTAAATTGTATTTGGCGCTAAAATTAAGATGAACTGCAGCGTTCCTGGCGGCAAAATTATTTGTTGCATGCCATGACCGCTTAAGGACTGGTAATTTCAGCGCTAGTGTTGCATTCATTTCCGTTACATTAATTTTCTATCCTTATTTCCCGCGCTTCATTAAAACATTATATTTCACGGATTAAAAACTTATTTAACTAAATTAAAAAATTAATTTTAGCATAAATAGAAAGAATAATTATAAACGTTTAATATTATAAAAAAAGAAAGTGATAAAAAGTTGATATTAACAAATAAAAAATAATAAAATAAAAATAATATCTCTCTCTTTTGATAATGATCTTAAAGATGGCCGGGAAGTTGGTAGGTGGTGGCATCTACCTCCGACCGTGACTTTAGTAATTTAATTTCTGGTTACTCTTTCTCTCCGTTTCAGTAGATGCTTGTGACATTTTTTTCCGTTGCCTGCAAGATGTTTACTCGGTTTAACAGTGAAAAATTAACCATGGCGCCCGGAAAAATTGGATATAAAAGCGCAATGGTATCACTGCCAAAATCAATCTAATCACAGAGGTACGTTGTGCGTCTAACAAATATCGAGTGATTTAGACAATAAATATTAAAATTTATGTTGGGATGTATGTGTGTGTGTGTGTGTTGCCTTGAACTCTCGCGGCTCGTGAGCGCCCAGACAGGGTACCAAGTGTTGATGTGTTTGTGTATACGTATATTCACACACGTAAATATACCGATGTGTGTGTTTATAGCCTACAAACCCTGACATAGCAATGGCGTTTACTGTTGTCGCATTATCTAACATTAATGTTGATATTTAACCAAAAAATTAATAAGTAAGGCATTTAATTATCATTTTTAGTAAAACTTATTAATATTTATTTTTGTAAAACTGAATAAGCGCGGGTGGATTTACTTTTTTTTTCACCCGGGAGTCGACGCCCTCGGTTTCCGTCAGTACAAGTTCCGAGTGTGCCCACGTCGGTGGTTTATTCTTGTGTTGGGGTATATATACATATATGTGTGCGTGTGTAAAACGCTGAGTACAAGAGTGTATTACTCGTGTGAGCCTCTTCTGCCCCCGAGTAAGTCGAAACGGAACGAGCGGCACGCCATCCTGCCCGTGACTTCACCAAGTCTACTCATTTTATTCTCTATCTAATTTATATCCTAGATAATATATTTTATAAATTTGTAAATATTTTGTTATTTATTATTTTTATCATTGTTATTGTTTAAAGTATTAATTAAATGCCGCCGGTTATTGTTTTTGAGTTGGAGTTTTTTTTTTCGCTCTGTAATTTTTGCTTCTCGTTTCCTGAAGATTGTACTTGTTGATGGCGGAAAAATCGTGACTGCTGGATATTTTTTTGTCATGCGATTCGAATGAGGGGGTGTTTAAAACAATTAAATTAAATGTCTTTGTTATACACAAGTGTATGTATATAGATCTATATGTGTACTATTATTATATACAAGTATGTGTGTATTTGTTAATGTTTTATTGTAAGTTTAATTGTCTTTTTAAATGTAAAGTGTTTTTTACTGAAAATTTGTGATGTGTAAAATTATTTTAGTGTTAAAATATAATATTGTATATTTTTGGTGATTAGAAACAGCTAAGAGTCCACACACGGACCATGGATGATGAGGAACGTCTTGAAGGTGAGGAGGAAATGGAACTCGATGATGCATCTGATGGTGATGATGATGACGAGGAGACGTCGGGAATTTCTGTATCACCAGCAAACATGAACATGGATCCATTTATTGGAGCATCATCCACTCCAGGAAATGGTAATTATAATTTTATTTATTTTTTTCTTTTTTTCTATTTCTAAAAATTAATTAATCAAATTAAATTAACAGGATTAATGATTTCAGTTACTCCTGATGAAGCCTTTCATAACCCACTGCGCTATCAAAAGTTTCCATTTCCTGGTGGGAAACCTCTGACAAACATCAGGAGAGGTCCTGGTAGACCGAGAAAAGAAAGACCTCTTGGGTCCATGCGTGGTGGGGGTTCTCGTCGACATTTTAGTAGAGGTTCAACTAGAGGCAAAGGGTCAGTGATTAATAACATTTTTAACTTGCTATTTTAGAATAAAAAAAAAAAAAAAATACTTAGTTATTTTTATTAAATTAATATTTTTTATAATCTTTAAATTATAAAAATATTTAAAAATATTAAATATTTATTTATAGGTTGGGTTATTCCAGGGGAACGCTTCGTAGAACAAAAAGTAAAGACGATGATACTCATTCAGAGTCACAGAGTCCTTTGCGACTTACTGATGATTCTGGTATGGATGGTGAGTCTTCAGGAGTCGGAATGATGCCGGCACCTGAAGAGCCTCCGTATTTCCCAGAGCAATGGTAAATAAATTTTCAAAAAATAAAAAAAAAAAGGAATTACAGTAGAACCTCATTAAGTCGAAATAATTATTGAATCCCTACAAGCTATTTCTGTACATTTTTACCCGCCATAACTCGAGTACATACACTTGGACCTCTTTATCTCGAATTTAAAATTATTACCGTATGTAAGTATCTTATTAGTTCGTGAAATTCGAAGACGACTAAATATTCTATTATTATTAATTATTAATTTCTGAAGAGAAGAGCATCAATATTTATCTTTGAATAATATATAAACAAGAGAATAGATTTATTTAAATTAAGTAAAAATGATTACTGCCTAACTCGAAACCCTCTATAACTCGAATTTTTTTGCCTCTCCCTTGGAGTTCGAGTTATAGAGGTTCTACTGTAATTTAAAAATAATAAATTAAATAAATTGAAAATATGTTTTAATTTTTAGGCCGAGGAAAGTATGTGCATTTTGCAATTTAGGAGAAAGAAGTCAACTAGGCCAGGGCGAATTGGTTCGATTGTCTTGTCCTGAAGATTTCACCCCTGAGAATGCAGTTAACCACGTTGAAACAACAGACCTTATGGACGTGTCTTCCACCGGTGATAAAAGCCCTCGCGGGTTAATGGGAGGCGGCGCAGTAACTTGTCGTCGTCAAAAGAGCCTAGCTAAATGCAGAAATCCTAGTCTTACTAATTTTACAGAACCAGTTGAAGAGCTGTCAATAGTTGGTTACTCCGACAAGCCCGAGTTAACAGCACTGTTTGAGTCAACAGGTTACTATTATGTTCACACTTTTTGCGCAATGTGGTCAATTCAAAATCGAGAATTGATAACTGAGCGTATAAGCCCGATATTAGTACAATCATCATTACGCCGATGCGCTTATTGCGCTCATTATGGAGCAAGTATTCCATGCAGAGTACAAACGTGCAATCGTACATTTCACTTGCCCTGTGCTGCAGCCTCGGGTTGCTTTCAAGATATGAAAATCTTCAAGCTATTCTGTAACCAACATCTTGGGCAAGTGTCTATTTTACTAGAAAACAGCGACGCTATTTGTGTTTCTTGTTTTAAAATGGACGATATCGCTAGCTTGGTTATGTGTTCAGTTTGTGGCTCTCATTATCACGGTCATTGTTTAGGAATCACGATAAACCCGAGTGTAAGAGCTGGCTGGCAATGCACTGTATGCCGTGTGTGTCAAGTGTGTCGTCAGTCAGAAACAGAGATGTCTAAATTTATGGGATGTGAGCATTGCCATAAGGCGTATCATCCTGGCTGTTTACGTCCTGTTGTTACTTCTGTGCCTCGATGTGGTTGGAAATGCAAGTGTTGTCGTGTGTGTACTGATTGTGGTTCTCGTACACCTGGTGCTGGTTTGTCCTCACGTTGGCACAGTCATTACACTGTTTGCGACTCATGTTATCAGCAACGTAATAAAGGTTATTCATGTCCGCTTTGCAACAAAGCCTATCGTGCTGCTGGTTATAGAGAAATGGTACAGTGTACTGTTTGCAAAAGATTCGTACACAGTGGTTGTGACGGCGAGGCTGACCCAGTGACTTACCAACATCGCAAAGACACTAAACCAGACTACGAGTACGTTTGTTTGGCTTGCAAGGGTATGGCGATAGTCAAACGAAAAGATTATGATGAATTGTATACAGGAGATTCAAGCTTGACCGCATCTCAAGAAAGTTTATATGGAGATGGTGATTCATCAGAATTTGATTATCAGGGTGGTGACGAGGCTCATTTTTCAATAGGCCTTGGAAAGGGAAAACCATTTTGTGCGTCGAAGGTCGCTAAAAAACGATTGAGCTTGCAGGGTGTTATCGGCCGGCCGAAAGGTGTTGGCAAATTTGGCTATCAAAAGCGCCAAAAAATGAATGAATTTGGTCGCAAACGCGGCCCTAAAGCCAAAATGCGGGGAATATTTGGAGCACCGGGTGTCGGTCTTCAACGTCCAATTTCAGACTCTTTTAACAAAGAAGAAGAACCCGGTGTTGAAAATAGGCTTGTTTTGTGTTCAGCTAAAGATAAATTTGTATTAACTCAAGATATTTGTGTTATGTGTGGTGCAATTGGTACTGACACTGAGGGATGTTTAATTGCTTGTGCCCAGTGCGGTCAATGTTATCACCCTTACTGTGTTAACGTTAAAGTTACTAAAGTAATATTACAACGCGGGTGGCGTTGTTTAGACTGTACTGTATGTGAAAAATGCGGTCTAAGAGACCGTGAAGATAAACTTATATTATGTGATGATTGTGACATAAGTTATCATACGGATTGTCTGGATCCGCCAATGGAAAATGTGCCTTACGGTACATGGAAATGTAAATCGTGTGCCGTTTGTCAAATGTGCGGCTCCGGAGATCCTGGGTTTAATAGTATTTGGCAGAAAAATTTCACCCAATGTGGACCATGCGCGTCTCATTCATCTTGTGCCTCATGCCAGGAAACTTACACCGAGGGAGATTTAATAATACAGTGTGTAGTATGTTCTAGGTGGCTTCACTGTTCTTGCGATCACATA
Source organism: Cotesia glomerata (assembly GCF_020080835.1). Classification (NCBI taxonomy): domain Eukaryota; kingdom Metazoa; phylum Arthropoda; class Insecta; order Hymenoptera; family Braconidae; genus Cotesia; species Cotesia glomerata. The sequence goes on from NC_058162.1 coordinate 5,719,137, forward strand.
ATGACAGAAACAGACGCTGAAAAGTGTGCTCAAGCCGGTTATCACTGTATTATTTGTCGTCCTCGTGATGAACCACCGCCTCATCAATTGTGCAATCAACCTAAATTACAGCCAAATAAATACCATCCAAGATTATCACCGCCAATAGTTCGCAGTCCAGAGCACTATAAATCACCAATGTGTCATCTGATTGACGGCGTTTATTTATCTGAAATTGGAATGCATCACATTAAATCACTTACTATAGAACATCAACAGACACGTAAAAAACGGCGAAAAGTACTGCCGGTATTGGACAAAGATGCTGATATTATGGCGACAATTGATTCTGTTGTTGCTGGTAATAGTCTTGACAATTCTTTGGAGGATAATCGAGATTCTAAAATGGAAATGATTGATATAAAAGAGGAACCCGGTGAAATATTAAAAGACGGCATGCCTTGGACACTGCGTGATCAACCACCTCCAGAAGGTTACACTGTCTGCACTTCTGAGAATGGTGTACCTATTTTAAAGCGTAAACGTCAGCGTAATTTACAAAAATTAGGCATCGGGGGTTTTGTACCACGTAATCGCGGGACACGTAAAGATAAAGATGAGGAATGTGAAACAGATAAACAGCTTGCTGGAGACAACAAACAATCATTATCGATTAATGGTGTTGGTGTTGGTGTTGGTGTTAATATCGGTGTCAGTAGTGGCAGTATTGACGGGAAACCGCGTAAAAAAACACTCCGCAAAAAACCAAAGACTAAACTGTCGGAATCGTTTCCTCCTTATTTGCAGGAGGCATTTTTCGGCAAAAATCTTATGGATCTCACCAAAGACAAAGACTTGAAGAGCAGCAGTGATTCGGATAGTGAAAAAAATACATCCGGTAATACTGATACTATTCAATTGTCTCAAGATGAGATCAAGGCTATTGAACAAGTTAATAATCAAGCTAATAAATATGATAATAATAGTAATGATAGAAATGATATTAATAATGAGGAACAAAAGTTACCGATAAATAATAATAGTAATAGTAATAATATTACTAATACTAGTAATAATAATATTAATAATAGTAATAATAATATCAATAATAATAATAGTAGTAGTAGTAATAGTAATAGTAGTGGTAGTAATACAGTAGCAACAGCTGCTGCAGGAACTAAACAAAATATTATTAAACGTGAGGACGATGGTAATAGCCGTAGTATTGATGATGACAATGCCAGTGATACTGATGCGTTAGGTGATATACTGCCTATATCGTCTGATTTTGTTGATAATGAATTAGTTAATACGATAATGAATGAGCCAGATGAGGAACTCGTTAAAGCAAGTGTTGCGCTAAATGAACTGGAAGACCCACCAGGTCCTAGTGAATTTAATGATATACTTGGCAGTCCGCATTTTAATTTAGTCGAGTCTATGGTACCAGATGATACAAATTTGCCTAATATGGCAAGCAAAGATGTCGAGGATATGCTAAAAAGTGTATTGACCGACGAATCTCAAGAGTCACAAGAGTCATCAGTCTTTCCACTGCAAAATCAAACAGCTCATACGCCTTCGACACCAACACCACTGGTATCGCTCTCACCACATCCTGGTAAGAATTTATTTTTATTACGTTATTTGTTTATTTTTCATTTCATTAGATTGATGATTTTTTTTTTCGTTCTTTCTTAGTTATTATCTTTACTTAATTTTATTCATGTTTTACAGGTATGCAAACTGGTTTACCACTTGCAAGACCTCAAGTACCACCTGTATCACTCCCAACTGTTGGACAAACTACCTTAAATTCACCGTTGAGTTTTCCACCACCATCACCTTATCACTCTGAATACAGCAAGTATGTTAAAAATATAATATTAAAATTTTATGAATTTTATTATTCAGTTAAAGAAAAATTATTAAACTAATATTTATTTTACAGTAGCCCTCAATTTAGTCCAGCATTTTCTGAGCCACCTAGCCCATGGGTCAATCCTGAAGAAGAAGGTCCCAGTTGTTCAATAAACACGTCTATCTCTAACAATCAGCGTAATAACAGTCAAAAGCTTGAAAAAGATGAATTACTGGGTCCCAATGCTACAAGCTCAGCTATACTTTATGCAAATCTCAATCATCCAGATTGGAAAATTGAATTTCCAGGTTATTATTTATTTAATTATTTTTACCACAATCTGTTGTATTTTACTGTAATAATAATTTGTTTTTAACAGTTTGGAATGAACGGTTGAAACAAATACTGAAAAAATGGCGATCTTTGCCAAATGAAACAAGACAGCCTTACTTGTCACAAGCTCGTGACAACAGAGCGACTAATCGTATGAGAAAAACGCAACAGGTGAGTCAATTTCTTAACATATGCAAATATTTAGACTATCATACAGGTTCAATAACTCAATTTTTTAATCATTCATTTAATAATTTATTCAATTTCATACATGAAAATCTCAATTTTTTTTTTTTACAAACCTGCGTTTTTAGTTGATAACGTTTAATAATTTTTAAAAGTTTTCTTGTGCTAATCCCTGAGTTGAACTAACAGCTCGAATATAAAATTATTTTGTTTTTCCATTAATTTTTTTTGTGTTACGTCTAGTATTAGTCGTCATTAGTAACTGGTATTTTAATTAACGTTACAATAAATATATATACATATATGCATAGTTTGATCACAAAAAAAATCAATTATCATTATAGATATAATTTAATTAGAATCCGGCCTTATTCAATTATTTACTAACAATAATATAAATATTTAAATTTACAAAGCAAAATTTTTTTATTTAAATTCAATTTACCAGTTACTAGTAGACGATTTGTGTGTCCCCATTATTGACATATTTGGACCACTAGACAATTGTTATTTGCCATAAGCATTGAGCCTGTTAGCCTAATCCTCTGTCATCCCTTGCAGTATCTAACTTACCTTGTAACTTTAACATTTATTTAAAAATATAAAAATAAAGACAGAGATAGTCGATAACAAAGCCATTGATGAATAAATAATGGAAAAAAAAAAGTTTTCTTAAGAAATCTAAGTTAAATTAGTTATGTCTAATGTTTAAAAAAAAAAAAAAAAAAAAAAATCTAAAATACAAAAGTGTGTGAACGTGTGGCACCCGTTGAACCGACAGATACCAAGCACGATCCCAGTCACTGCAACAAGCTCACCCACCAACACCAACACCACCAAACCCGTCACCACAACGATGGCTGCTGGGCAAGTGTCTCCAGTAGTACCAATGGGTACTGGTCAGAACCAAATAGGTCTTTTGTCATCTGTAATAAATCATGACAACTCCCAGCAAGACAAGCCATCAACATCATCATCAGTGTCAGTAGGAGTTATATCAGCCGGACCTTCCTCAGTTTTGTCAACAAACGTCACGGGTGGAATCATCGTAGCAACATCGTCAACATCCACAGCAGTATCAGGATCAAGTACATCCACTGCTGTGGTAGTTGGTCATCTAGCGGAGGTGTGTGCGGTACAGGGACAGGGCCCGATGTCAAGACAGCTAACATCTACCTCACCCAGTCCATCCCCCACCTCAACCAGCTCTTCCTCATCACCACGACCCAGCTCTGTCAATTCAATTAATAATTATATTAGCAATTTATCGCACCAAGAGTCCAATAACTCTTCAGCAAAATGTTTGCCACAGTCGCCTGCCACCACGGCTACTATTTGCACGACACCGGCTGTCTCTTTCTGCAATACGATCATCACCGAGGGACAACTTTCTTCAGCGAATTTGCACCAGCAACAACTACGCCCGGTGTCTACAGCTCATACTACTACTACTATTAATAATAATAGTAGTAATAATAATAACAACAATAATAATAGTAGTAGTAGTGGTGGTAGTAGTAACAACAGCAACATTACTAATAGCAATAATATTACTACTATTGTTAATAGTCCAAGTGTTGTTGTTTCTCAGTCCCCCAGTGGAACTGCAGGTGCAATCGTGGTGGCTGGCACTGTTCGACAATTATCCTCGGTAGATCATCAGATTAGAGTACTCACCCCGTCTGAAATAATGCGCACCCTCCCTTCCCTCAGCCAGGAGCACTACGATCCGCCACCCACTGCAATTATTCACACTGTACCTGTACAGACCCCGGTCATGGTGAGCCTACAATGCGCCTATAGTGTCTTGTCTTGTACAGTACAAATATATGTATATTTATATATTATTTATTCATATATTTGTATATCAAATCGATTTTTTAGTTTTTTTATACTTAAATACGATTTTTTTATATTTGTTTCATTTTAGTATTCAATTTTCAGTATCAAATCTTTTTTGTCAATGTTCTGTAAAGAGAAAAAAATTACAAGCGATTAATCTCATATTTTTAAAAATTTGATTTTTTATTTCAAGTTACAATTTTTAACAAACAATAATTGTTTGTAATTATTTAAAAAAATGTAATCGCTTGGAAAATATTTTTGCTCTTAGTTTTTCATTAGTATTTTATTTAAAAGAGAAAAAACAAAAAGTATAAAATTTCTTCATTTGGAATGATGGAGTTAAATTGCATCTCACAGGTCCATTCGATATATGTTAGATTTTTTAGTTATTTTTTTTGTTTTATTTTCATTAAATAGATATTTTTCCCCCGTGAATGACAACGTGTATAAATATTAAAAATGTGGCATGATGATACCCCTTAGCACAATCCACTCCTAAAAATTCCTTACTATTTCAAAATATCCATTGCCGTTACCCAGTACCTTTTTTTTTTTTTTTCTTTTATTTTCCAAACAATTACTAATAATTATTTTTGCTTACTGTATTTTCGTTGATTGGGTAAAAGTAGAATTGTATTTAATTGTCAATATGAACGTCGATAGATAACCTACGCTTTGGTTTTATTAATTTTATTCTACTCTATTAGACTATTAGTTGCTTAAAATTACTGTCTACGACTTTATATTTGAAAAATCACTTTTTATTCGATAATTAATTACACAATTTTGCACGTATTGTATAATTACAGGCCAAAAAAAAAAAAAAAAACAGTAGACCATTGTTTGTACATAAAAAAATTTGAATGTAAGCGTGTATGTGTTGGGTGTTTCAATTATTTTATAATTTATTATTATTATTATCATTATTATTATTACAACTTATTATCTAATTATGAACGGTGACTGGATACTTTCTGTCGTACAAAATGCACATGGAAAAATAATTTCTAAAACTATTTTATCAAAACGTATGTAAGAATTTATTTAATCAAACGATAAATTAAATAACACAACGTTGTATCTATCATTAGATATTGTTATTTTCTTTTATTTAAACTTGTGAATGCTCAGGTTGTTGGTGTATATATACATATAATTTTGGCTGATTGTAATCGACGCCTTCATATATTAATCACAGATATTTATAATAAAACTGTATTATTGTTCCTCAAAACAATAATAGTTGTTATTAAAGAGGTGCAATAATTACAGGATAATTTTAAATATTTGGTTTTTAATTTCAATATTTTTAACAGGAGCAAGATCGACTTGCTAATCGAGATCGTACAACTAAAGAGGCCGAACAAGAACGTGCTTGGAAGCAATTGCAACAATATAGACAGCAGCAGCATCAACTTCAACAGCAAGTTATTCATGATCAACGTTTAACCGGTATTTTTAATATATTATTATATTTAAATTAATTTATAAAAATAATTATAAATTTATTTATTTATTTTTCCAGCAATGGCAAGAGTACAGCGACAAATTAGCGATGATGGAGTTCAACTAAATACAGACAATAATACAGGATTGACAACGCAATTACAAGTATCAACTGCTCAGGTAATTATAATTTATATAAAACTATATTTAATATTTATAATTAAACAATTAAATTTTTTTTAACAATCAAAAATAATCCTCACCAATTGATAATAATAATAATAATAATAACAATAATAATAATAATAATAATAATAATAATAATAATAATAACTAGCAACCTTGCAGTCACTATGTGACTACCGGGACTTGTTAACTATAAATAAATAAAATTTTTCTTTATTAAATAATGACTTTTGTTAAATTGCACTGTACTTTTTTAACTATTGACGTTTTTAAAAATATAAGCTCATCTCGATGTTACACTCATCAAGAGCTTTCATTTGAGTACCCACATGCATTTTGATATATTTTTCATATATACATACATATATATATATATAATATATAAACATATGAAAAATTGATGTGGGTAGTCAAATGAAAGGTCTCGATGAGTGTAACATCGAGGTGGGCTTATATCTTTAAAAATGTCAATATTTCACAAGATACAAGGTCGTTTCTTAATTATGTATCCAGAGATAAAGCATTTTCGAATGCAGCCTAAATACTTATCATACTAAATTGACTATCGGTGATAATGATATGAAACCTTGAAAAGGCACAACTTCAGGTCAAGACCTTTCTAATGATACCAAATTTAACCATAAAAACCCATTTTATCATATAAATACACTTGCCTCAAAATTTTGATTATTTTCTTAATAATATAGATAATAATAATAAAATATTTATTTAAAGGACGTAAATCATCTTGGACCAATGGCGTCTCCATCACCGGGGTCTCGAGCGACATTTGCCACCCCACCGATGAAAGTTATTCGTGGCAGCGCACCTCAGAGTCCACATCAAGTGATGCCGAGATTACCAAACCAACAGTGTGTCCCATCAGCGCGTCCAGTTTCGGTAGCAGTACGTCCAGGGTTGGCGACAAATTTCCCGCAGCCTCCGTCACCATTTTCCCCTCAAGCACCGCAGTCACCCCACGACTACCCACAATCTCCAGCGTCAAGTCACGTTGCAGTTTCAGCAGGAGGGCCCGAACATTTCCAACGATTTGAGAATCCAGCAGAAGCATTTACTTCAGCAGGCAACCAGACACCTCGTCCGCTTATGCCAGGTACTCCTACTTATGCGACATCGCCTCGCAACGACGTATTTTCCCAGTCTCCAGGCACCCCGCGTGCCCTCTTTAATCCCCCTACTCCCCGTTCTTCCACCCACGTGTATGCTCCATCACGTACTCCCGATCCTTATAGCAATCAACCTCCTACACCTTCCCCGGCGCCGAGTTATCCCTCACCACGGCCTGAACTGCGTCAGCAAGAGGTAGTCCTGCCCACCTCCGAAGTTTTCAACCAACAGTCTGAGGTTAATCAGCAGCTGAGGGACTTACTCCAGCGGTCTCAATTTCGTAAAAAAACTGATGGCATGCCTGGAAACACCTGGACTCCAGATACAAATCCAGCTGCTGCTGATGTACAGCAGCAACAGCAACAACAGCATCAGCAGCAACAGCAACAGCAGCAACAACAACAACAGCAACAATTTGAACCTACTCATGTACAAATTCCTCAGCATGCACAGCCTGCTAATAATGTTGAGGGTACTTTTAGGCATCCTTTACCTCCGGGTATTAGGCCGCGAATGCCTATTCAATTAAATGTATTTATAAGAAATACTCCTGGTAAGTTTATCATTATTTATTTATTTATTTTTAGGTAGATTTCATAGAAATCAATCTTTTGCATTGGTCCTCATGTCGGAATTTACTCGGAATTTTGTCGTAATATCTCTTAACTAGTCGTGTAAAGCTAAAAAATAACGTTAGTTAAAAAATTTATATATGTATGTATATGGGTGATTCTCTGTAAGGACGTCTTAAATCTGTACAAAATTGTCCGACCAAATAATTTTTGATTTTATTAGAAAAAAAATTAACAAAGGCTACAAAACTATCAGCTTAATCATAATAAATAAACAGCCGAATTAATTTTTGCTTTTTCGATATTTGTGTATCTTTTGCCATATAACATGACAGAGGACTGTTTTTTTTTTTTATCAAATTGAGAAAAATCAAGCCAATTATTTCAATGCATTCAACTTTTCGAGTTCTCAATGAATATTTACATTAATTAAAATAATATTAAGACTTATGGAACCAATTTTATAAATAAATTATAGATAAAAATAGCTGCCAGGGGACTGAGTTTTGAAGTGGCCCAGACACATATTTCCAGCACAAACGGTGCTTTGACACTAAATAAAATGGCGATAAAGCGCTAACAGCCCTATTGTTATTAACTCAAGGCTAGTTAAATCCTTATAAACCTTACAAAGGGTAAAATAACACGCTGGATTTTTTTTTTGGCTTTAAACTTCTGGCAGGAGACTGATCTTAAAATGCCTGGGACAAACTTTGGTTTAATGAATTTAATGAAACAAATTAACTTTCGGTACTTTTTATTGAAGAAGATTGTTAGTTAACTAATTAAGTTTATAAACAATATGGACCAAATTATATATTATTGACGAATAACTTAAAATTTAATCTAAAAGTTTTAATTTTGGGAATGGGACAGCCCAGGGGACTGATATTTCGGTGGTTTACGAATTTAGAGCAAAAAAACCAAAATTTATTTCATTTTAATTTTCAATGCTCTAAATAGAAATGTTTTTTTACTTTCGTAATAAATTTTTTTTAGTAACAAAATAACAATTTTTCTAATAAAAAAAATGCCTGGGACAGCAAAAAACATCCTTACAGAGAATCACTCATATAGATATATACATGTAATATAACGCGGGATGTTGCCGCGATTTTGTCTACAGTTCTTGACGGATCTAGATGAAATTTGTTACACATATTCTTTGGATAATAACCTTGAATGAGCTCAAAGATGAGCTAAATCCATCAATAAGTTTAGAAACGGCAGCTCTTCAAAATTTTCAAAATAGTGAAAATCACGTTTTTGGTGAGTTTATTGATGTATAACTTTTGATTGAAAAAAGATGGCTAATTTTTTATGCATTCATGTGAAAGTTCATGAAATTACGTTTAATTTGACGTATATAACATTGACATTTTGACCATTTATAGTTATTTTATCCAAGTTAAGAGTTCTATTGAACCATTTTCAGGCAATGTGTGGTACAACTGACTTATGAATGTTATTCTGTCGAGAATTCTCAACAGATCCTAATGAAATTTAGTGTACAAATTCCTTAGACAATTAGCTTGCATGAGCCTTAAAATGAGCGAAATCCTTCGATTAGTTCAGAAATTGTAGCTCTTCAAAATAGTAAAAATTACGTTTTCGGTGACTTCATTTATGTATAACTTTTAATAGCAAAAAGATAGCTGATTTTTTATAAATTCATGTGAAAACTTACAAAATTAGTTCTAATTTGACGTATATAACGTCAACTTTTTGACAATTATTAGTTATTTTATCGAAATTAAGAGTTCAATTGAACCATTTTCAGGCAATGTGTAATACAACCTACTTATGTATGTTAAAATAAATTTCATTCCATGTCAAACGAAAGTTATTGAGACAAAATCATAATACATTCTATGAAATCTACCTTCCATTTCGAGTGTGGCCGAATGGCGTCTTTTTTTTTATTAATAAAAATTAATTATAAAAATTTATTTATTAAAAACAGATGCTAGATTACAAAGTATAGATCCACGTACAAGAATGCTTCTACAGCGACCACAAGTGCCTGGTGGAATTCCTCAACAACATTTTCAAGCGCCACCTCAGCAGCAGCAACAACAAGTACTTCAACAGCGAATGACAGCTCCTAGAAATCCACAAGAGCAGTATGATATTCTTCAACAGTCTCAACCTTCACAGCAACCCTCACCTCAGCAACAGCAACAACAACCAGGACAGCCACGATTTCCCGATCCCAGTCATGTACACAATCAGCAAAACATGGTACAGCGTGTAATAAGAACTGGACAGGATATGAGCGCTAGTGTAAGAATGATGAACGCTCAAACGATATCCCGACCAGGTTTAATGCAAACGACTGTCAATGACAACACTGGTACGTCGTCTGAGGCATCGGAAATTCCTGATAACGTCACTGCAGAACTGGAAAAACTCGAACAAGAAGGAGCTCCTATGGTAGAGGTCGAGGGCGTTGGTGCAATATTAGGGGACTTGGCTGATGATGATGATGAGCTTCTAGGTAAACTTTATTTTTTATATTAAGGTAGTTTGGTAGCCAAATCACTTAAACTTGACCCCATATTTTTTTATATTTATTCGAAAGATTATGATTAAATACATCTATAGAAAAAAAATCAGATTTTTTAACCATATTGTTTATGAGATATAATTAATTAAAATTAGGCAAAAAATATGGCAAACTTGACCTCACAATAAAACTTTCCAATAGATAGAACGATGTTTCATTCATATTCTATCAAAATTTTATAACGATTTACCACATAGTTTTAATTTAATTAATTTTTTAATATTATAAATTGGTTTCTATATTTGTTGTTTGTCGGAGACATTACTCCTCTATATTTATCAGGGGAAAAATGGCGACTTCTAGGTGCGTGGCAAATTTGAAATTGAAATATAATGATAAAGTTTTTTTGCATTAAAATAAATTGTTATTAAACATTCACTAAAAGTTCATGTAAATTATAGCAGAGTTAACATATTGAAGTGATACTTGCAAATTTAAACAATAAATGAACACCGTGAGCAACTGTTTTAAGTACCGACCTTACATAATTTATAACAGTTGTTATTGTTTTATGACAGCCCAGTACTTGTCAGTTGATATTTTAATAATTATATAATTATAATTATTTAACCATAATTATGAATTGAATTTAGACAATTAAATTCTGATTAGAAATTACGAGAAGGATAAAAATAATTTTATATTTTATGCTATTTTTCGAGTGATTACTTGCAAAGAAGAAAAGAAATATCTATTAATTTGACCTTGCATTGCGACTACCAAACTACCTTAATATTTTAAATTAATTTTTAAAAATTCATAATAATATTAATAATTTTTCAACAGCTGAAATGGGAGCAGATTTTAATATTCTCGAGTATGCAGATCCCGAATTGGGTAATATAACAGGTGGAGAAAAGACAAATATTCTTGATATGGATTTAGAGCAAGTTGAAGTAGAGACTAAGGAAGAAAAACAGAAGAAAGAAAAAGAGGAAGAACAAAAATCTGAAGTTTTAACAGTAAATGCAACAGCACATTCAGATATTGCTAACGAGTCATCTAATACAGGCGTATCGACACCCGTTGAACCGACGATGGTTCCCAATGTCACTCCTGCTGCTACAGCAGCGACTATGCCGATTTCTGCGGCATCCCAGCCCCAAGGTTCGATCATCCAGCAACAGCAGCAGCAACCCGGAACAATAATAGCGCCAAATCATGCGCAAGCGATGGCTGTTCAGCAACAGATGCATCAACAAGTTCAACAAGCCGCTGCTATGGGTCGTCCTATGCCTCCGGGAACACGGTTACTATCTGCCGAAGGTGTCATTGGAGTTGTTACATCAAGTAACACTGTTACGATAAGTTATCCATCAACTTTTCCCGGACATCCTCAACGAATTCTTCAATCGCATATGCAACGTAATTATTTTTGATTATTTTTATAAACTTTTTTTTTAAACATACATCTAAAAGTTGTATTTTATTTTTTAGTCCAACAGCAACAGTCTCAGCAGCCACAACAGAAACAACCTCAACAGCAACAACAGCAACCACAACAACAACAACAACAACAACAACAATCACCTCAACAGCAGCAACAACAGCAGTTGCAGCAGCAACAACAACAACAATCACAACAGCAGCCTCAGCAGCAACAACAGCAGCCACAACCTCAACAGCAACCACAAAGATTAGGAATAAGAGTTGCTGGAGTTCAAGGCATACCCGGACGAGTTGTTTCCGTGGGACACATGATTGGTCCTCGTATGCCCTTGGCACCGCCACCGCCACCTCCACCGCCGTATCCTGGACCACCGCCTCCTTATCCAGGGCCTGTACAGGTTAGTAATCATTTTAATAAATAAGGAAAAATATTTTGACCGTTGAAATTGATACTACTTATACGAAAAGAACAAGATGACACTGGATATCATCCCAGATTATACTCAGTGATATCTGTGGTGAAAAAAACTTTCAGATAGTAGCTAAAAAAAAAATTTGGAAAATCCAAAAGTGCACGACTCATAATGCTCATTTAATTATGAAATATTAATAAAATAAAAAATGTGAAAAAAAGATATTTAACTCAATTAATGCATTTTTTCGCAAGTTACAGTGTTTTCAGAGTTTCATACATGACGGACAGGAAAATTTTTTAACCTATTTTGATGTTTTTTTTTTCCGTTTTTATTGCACTAAGATAAAAGACTCAGTTATTGACACTGGCCTAGTTGTTTGACACTTGCAATTTTATTCTAATTAAAAATATTAAATGTCCTCAAACACCCAATTTTCTTAAAATTTATAATTTAAAAACTATATTTCTTAATTTATAAGAATTGATTTGTTTTTTTTTTTTAATTAAAATTAAAATTGCAAGTGTCAATAACTAGGCCAGTGTTAATAACTGGGTCTTTTACCTTAAATCAATTTTTAAAAAATGTCAAATTAATCTCCATTAAATTATCTGGACGATACTATGCAAAATATCTTGATTCCGTGAACTAACAAGACTATAATAATAAAAATAGTTGCCGAAATAGGGTAAAAAAAAATTTTCGATCGTAAAGCCCTCTCTTATGCTTCGCATCACGAGTCGTGAAAAATCCAGATTATACTGCGTGATATCTGGTTTATATTAATTGTAATCTGGATTATACTCATTGTAATCTAGATAATACTCATTGTAATCTGGATTATACTAGCTACTATCTAAATCTTTTTTTCACTCAATATAATCTGGGATGATATCCAGTGTTATATTGTTCTTTCCGTGTATAAATTTGATTTTATATTATAACTCATGTATCAATTTCACGGAAATTTAATTCGCGATAACACAAAATAATAAGACAATTTTTCAATTGATTTAATTACATTAAAATAGTTATTATAATAATAAACTATTCGGTTCATATCCATAATTATAACAGTAATTAATTCACAAAAATGTTTATATATTTTTTTTTTCACGGCAAATTGTTTGATTCAATAAAATAAATTAAAATATTTAATTGTGAATGTATTATTGTTGTAATAAAAATTTTCTGGTGTTGGTATGAGTTTAACAGAATTTATTAATGAAAAAGCATGTGATATTTTATTTTCTTATTAATTAATTAAATTTATTAAATATCTCATAAATAATATTTTTAAAATAAAATCAGCCAAAAGATTGTATTCGAGCGAATTTTAAATAATAATAATAATAATAATAAGATTGTTGATTTTTGTTAAAATACACTGTTATTATCATTGTCATTATTATTATTATTGCAAAAGTAATGGCTGGTAAAATATAAAATGGTGTTTTGGCCTGGGTGTGTTGCAATTGCATTGGTGTTGGTGCATGTTTAGATGGGGCTGTGCCCAGGTGGACGGGGTGTTATGCCGCCGCGAGCCCCAGTTCATATTGGGCACCAAGTGCCTGGTGTTGTTCCGGGTCCACCGATGGCCCCAATTGTTCACACGGGTGCAACTCCTCCTTCAATAACGCCGCATCCACATCGAAGACCCTTGCTTCTCCAGGTGAGCAAGTCTTGGGGCACTTAAATTTTAAACCAATCTAATAACCATCGATCATTCCTCTATTTTCATTTATTTTTCTATATTTATTTATAAAAATAAAATTATATATTATCATTAATTCATATACTAACATTATATAATTTATTATAAGTAAAAAAAAAAGTTTTTATTCTAATATTAAATATAAAAGCGTTAGATTCTGGCTGCAGCAAAAAATGTGTGCATGATGTGTTAAATTTTGAAGTTAAATGTGTGTTAAAATTTTAAAAATGAATAAGAAATTTTTTTTTTCTTAAATAAAAATTAGTTATTTAGGTTTAACTGACTTTAACTGTCAGCAGTCATGTTCACAGGAGCAACCGTTGCTGTTGGAGGATCTATTGGAGCAGGAAAAGCGGGAGCAAGAAAAACAACAGCAGCAACAACAACAGCAACAGCAACAAGCCCAGCAGCAAGTTGACAGCACACCAACAACAGGCGCATTATTGAGTGATAGTGAGTTTGAAAGACTAAGAGCTGATGTTTTGGGGTCTTCTGCTCTGGGTTCGCCGCCTCAAGGAATTGTTGTCAGTGGCTCAGCAACCAGTGGTCCTATTATCAGACCACCATGTAAGCCGAGACCGCCATCAACTCCTGGTACTCCTTGGCCTCAAGCTACTGACTCTGGTAAAATTATACAGCCTAGACAACCAATTGCAACTCAAACACCTCCTGAAGGTTTGTTATTTTTATTTTTATTATTTTATATTAAAAATTATATTAAGGTAATTTGGTAGTCGCAATCCAAGGTCAAATTAATAGGTGTATTTTTTTTCTTTTTTGCAAGTAATCACTTGAAAAATAGCATAAAATATAAAATTATTTTATCATTCTCGCTATTTCTAATCAGAATTTAATCGTCTAAATTCAATTTATAATTATGGTTAAATAATTATAATTATATAATTATTAAAATATCAACTGACAAGTACTGGGCTGTCATAAAACAATAACAACTGTTATAAATTATGTAAGGTCGGTACTTAAAACAGTTGCTCACGGTGTTCATTTATTGTTTAAATTTGCAAGTATCACTTCAATATGTTAACTCTGCTATAATTTACATGAACTTTTAGTGAATGTTTAATAACAATTTATTTTAATGCAAAAAAACTTTATCATTATATTTCAATTTCAAATTTGCCACGCACCTAGAAGTCGCCATTTTTCCCCTGATAAATATAGAGGAGTAATGTCTCCGACAAACAACAAATATAGAAACCAATTTATAATATTAAAAAATTAATTAAATTAAAACTATGTGGTAAATCGTTATAAAATTTTGATAGAATATGAATGAAACATCGTTCTATTTATTGGAAAGTTTTTTTGTGAGGTCAAGTTTGCCAATTTTTTACAAGCCCTTAATTTCCGGAATTATTGAACAAGGACACTCATTAGAGCTCGTGTATTTTTGCCTAATTTTAATTAATTATATCTCATAAACAATGTGGTTAAAAAATCTGATTTTTTTTTCTATAGATGTATTTAATCATAATCTTTCGAATAAATATAAAAAAATATGGGGTCAAATTTAAGTCATTTGGCTACCAAACTACCTTTTAATCAGTAATAATAATAATAAATAATAATTATTACGTACTTACAAGTATTTAATATCAAAATAAAAATTATTGTAATAATAAAAATAATTTTGATTACAGCGAGAGTAGCGACGTTTAATATACCTCAATTGCCAGCACCACCAGCTCCACCAGAAGTAATATCAAGTGAGCAAGATCGTCAGGTACAACTCCAGTATGAACTTTGGCTTCATAACCAGCAACAAATTTTACTGCAGCAACAAAAATACTATGAAACCGAAGTACAAAAATTACGGAAGTCTCGTAAAGCATTAAACAGCAGACAACGACAATTGCGTAAATCCGGGAATGAGTTGACTGAAATTGATGCAGCTGAGCTGCAGCGAATTTCCAGTGAACAGTCAATCTTACAAAAACAGCTGGATGCAAGCAGAAAACAAGTTCGTCAACATGGTATGTTAGCGCAAGAGTACAAAAGTAAACAACAGCAAAGACAAACTCAACCTCAAACAAGTGAACCGTGTTCACCATTGATGTCACCGTCCCAGCACTCTTCTCCGATGCACAGTCCAGCTGGTCTAGTTTCTCACAGTCCTGGACCCGGCAGCGTACCCAGTATGATTCAACATTCACCGGTTACCATAATTCAACACAGTCCAAACCCACCGCTGTTACAGCACAGCCCTGGTACTCAACAGCAGCAAAATCCAGGAACAATTTCTCCTCACAATATGCAGCAATCACCTCGAATAGGAACTCCACATTCGCAAAACGAAGAGAGTCCTTTCAGTCCTGGTGCAATGCCTTCTCCAGGTTTGTGTGGTCCAACACCTCGCATGACTTCTCCCCAACATCGTGCTGTGATAAGTGGACGGCTTACCACTAGTCCCGGAGCTTTTCCACAAGAAGTTCGACAAAATCAACAAATAATCAACGAACAGGGAATAAGATTGCAAAATACACATCAAAGATTCGTCAGGCCTTCAGCAGTGAGTGATATTGGACAACGACCACGTATGCAAATGCAAGGAGGTATTATTTATAATCAACGCTCACCTTTGGGAAGTCCTCAGCCAACGCAACAGCCAATGTTGACTCAACACCAACACCAACAAATGTTGCAACGACAACAGATGATTCAACAACAGCATGAAGTAGGTACTATTAATCAGGAGACTCAGAACACTATCAATCAACGTAATTTGCAACTTGCACAGCGCCAACAGATTTTGCAGCAACAGCAGCAATTAGCTCAACAACAACAACAGCAGCAGCAACAACAACAACAGAGGCAACAATTTTTGCAAATGCAACAACAGCAACAACAGCAGCAGCAGCAACAACAACAACAACAACAACAACAACAGCAGCAGCAGCAGCAGCAGCAGCAGACTCAACAACAGCAAATTCAGCAGCAACAAATTCAACAACAACAGCAGCAACAACAAAATCAATTAATGCAAAAACCCCCGAGTTCTCCGATGATGTCTCAGCCAGCGAATTCACCTAGTCCTCAACTTCACCAACAAATTCAACAAAATTACGGACAGCCTCCAAGTTCGCCTATGCCTCGTAGCCCAATGATTCCACAAACAATGGGCTCACCAATGTTGCAGCAGCAATTGAGTCAAAATTCTCAGCCTCCTAGTCCTATGGGGTCAAGAATTCATCCACAGCCACCTTCACCGATGGTCTCACAATACCAGCCACCTAGTCCAATGGCCAGAAGTCATCCGTCAACTTCACCGATGCTTCAACACCAGCTCAATAATCAGCATCATCCTCCACCACCGCCACAAACTCCAAGCTCACCTATGCCACGAAGTCCTATGGTACCATCACCGATGCAAATGCAACGACGACAGTCCAGTGGGAACAGTCCCGCTATGCCCGATCGTCCTCAGAGCGTAGAAAATCCTGGAACTCCTCGCACTCCACATACTTACACTTACAATGTACAAAATTCAGGACATGTTAATAATGATCAACAGCAGCAGCAAATCCAACAAATAAATCAAGAGCAATCAAATCAATCAGATTTAAATCAAAATCAAAATCGCGGAGGAGGAAACCCACATCATCCTTTAACTCCAATTCCCATAAAATCTATTTTTGGACGGTATGGATATTTTAAACCTGGTTTAAGAGGAGGCTCGCCTATGTGGTCGACAAAGCCCGAGTGTAGTAAAGGAAAAACAGTAGAGCCTAGGATTACAGCAGCGACCTCCAATTTGAATGAAGACAAACCAAATACTTCTAGTGTAGTTCATAGAAAAACAGGAATTTCTCAGTCGAAGATAAATAGCCTGGTGCATGCTGATTATAATGATTTTGACGATGATTCTCATACTCCGCCACAAACTCCCCCAACAACAGAAACTAAAACAAATACCACTTCAAGTCTCGCTGTTGAAAAATCAGTATCATCTTCTCTCGCTATCGGAAGTCCAGATAAATTAGAAACTATGCCGGACACCACCGATTACGATGATGATAAAACAATTGTCAATGAAGAGGTTACTCTAAGCTCCACAGCTCAGAGAGACAGTGATGATACTGTTATTGAAGAACTGGTTGACGTCTCACTGGGTCCTGTTGATCCGGACGAAATGCAAGAGTCTTTTTTTCTATTCGAGCCTGTAGATCTTTCCAATGACAGCAATGACATTCTCAGCCATGCTTTGGTGAACAACACCAATCAAAACCATGAGCTCGTTCAGATTCTCCAAATAGACCCTTCTCAAAACGACGATTCTATTCTCAGCGATGATGAGCTCGTACCTTCCAACAGAAACAAAAAAACCCTACGTTTGGATATCATGCGCACTTTGCAGACCGGGAAGAGACTCGTTACAGTCACTGATACTCCTGAATCTCCGGATCAGGAAGACATGGCTGTTGATCCATCTCCTGTCGCTTCGCCTTTTATAGACAATCCTGATGATATAATGACCCTTGGAGAAATTAGTGCTTCTGAAGTCGTGATAATTGATCCTACCACTAAATCTCCGGAAGATCATTTGAACAAAGAGTGTGAGGAAGAGACTGAAAAAATTGACAGTACTTTTGAAGTCTTGCAACAACCAGAGCAACCCAATAAATCTGAGAGTAATTCTGATCATTTAAATGATAAAAAATCTTTTGATTTGACGGAAAAAATGTCACCTGTTTCTGTTCCTAATTCTGTTTCTGATCCGATTAATGACAAGGATCAAGTTGATGCTGGTGATAAAACAAAAATAGAAAATTCTTCGACTTCAGATGTGATACTTGAAAGTAATACTGTTTGTAAAACTACCAAAACTATGTCTAAATTAGTTACAACAACAATTACAACAATGACAACATCAATTACGACAGTAGCAGCAACAAGTACTATTAATTCGGTAACCACTGTCGCTAGCACAAAACAAGTTATTAATTTGAGTGATAATCAAAACCAAGTATTGCCTTCTGTGATTAGTAATGTTGCTGATATTAAAGTAACGAGTGAATCAAATAGCCAATCTTTAGAAATTTCTAATTCTAGTACGAGTCCCATTATTACAAATACTTTAACTAGTTGTAGTAGTGGTAGTGGTAATACTAATACTAATACTAATTTAAAGACCAAAATAAATTCTATTGATACTGTTGAGCCTGATTCAGTGGCGTCGAAAATTTTGGCACAACTTACTGATAATAAAGACCGGTCAGAAATATGTTTCAGTGTCGCCAATGAAAATGTATCTCTTTTTCCAGTTTCTATTGAAAATGAGGTTAGTTCTAAATTGACTGTTGTCCCATCAACTGCCGTTACATTAATGAAAACAAAATCCAGTGAAGCTCCGAAAAATAATTTAATTAAAAATAAAGTTGAAGATAAAAAAATGGTTAATATTAATGAAAAATCTAAAGAAAAAAATGATAATTTATTGAATTCTGTGAGTAATAGTAATAGCAATGAATCATTGTTGTCATCTTCGTCTTCTTCACCTGTAGAAGCTACAACAGAAGAAAAAAAAAGTGATCCTCTTAACACGACAGATGAATTGGAGAGCATGTTGGAAGCAATTCATAATCCTGATGAAAATACCAGTGATAGTAAAAAAATAATTTGTGATAATAAACCAGATATTTCATCGTTCAAACGAATGTCACCAGTCGCTGATGAAATGTCTCTGGTAAATATTCTAGAAAATGATTCCGAGTTGGTTATTAATGAACGCAAGGAAAATAAATTTCAAGATACAGATCAGGCTAAAGAACCAAGTGTTTTGCATGAAAAAAGTTCTGTTGATAAATTCACGGACAATAACGAAGTTGAAGAATCTTCAGACGTTATTTTAGATATGCTTCATAATATAATATCATCTAAACCGGAAATGGCGAATACAAATATTTTGGAAGATCAACGCAAGTCCACGAGCATGATTTATCAAATGCCAATGCCTTTGGACACATTGCCGTACAATATTTTGCAAGACTCACTGATGGATTTTGATCAACCTATCCAAGACGAACAGGAGCCAGAAGAAAAGACTAAACAACCACCCAAGTCTCTGGATGTCCCAGTTACTAAAACAACTCCAATTACATCTGTGACTTCAGCTTCAATTCCAACTTCAGTTTCAACTCAAATTTCTGCTCCAATTCAATCAACTGTAAACACTTTACCAAAATCAACAGCAGCAGCAGCAGCAGCAGCAACAACAACAACAACAACAGCAACAGCAGCAGCAGCAGCAACAACAACAACAACAACAACAACAACAACAACAACAACAACAACAACAGCAGCAGCAGCAGCAACGAAAACAGCAACAGTAGTAACAACAGCACCAACAATAGCAATAACAACAGCAATAGCAATAACAACAACAGCAGCGTCAACAACAACTGTACCTCATTTGTCTCCGCTGTCCAAACCCACGGAATTGACGTCGAACATGGCGACAGCATCTCACCAACTTCGTTCCTTGCTGTCTTCTATTCAAAGCAACCATTCATCACAAAATTACACAACAGCTCAAGCTGCTATTGTGACAATGGTGTCTTCAGCGATGTCAAATAGTAAATTGGGGGTCTCTTCTCCATCAACTGTTTCAAACTCTCTTAATCCTCAAACGAGCTTGAGTTTTCGACTCCAAACTGTGACAAGTCCAGCGTCAATGAGCGTTAAATCATCAGCAGACACTACAACAACATTTGCTCTCCAACTTAAAGACAACAGTGTTTTATCTTTGGGAAAAACTACAGCTTCGGAATTTACTAAGATATTAACAAGCACAATTCAATCTCAATCGATCAATTTACCGGTAGTTACAACAGTACGGTCAACTAATTCCGGAATATCAATAACATCAAACGCGATGTTGAATGCCATGTTATCAGTAACTCCGACAGTGAAACCTTCGATAGCTGGTCATCGTGCTAATACTATCCTGACGCAAACGAGCAATTTATTGAGCTCTGTATTGCCTACGCCGTCGGTTCAACGTAACCAGAATCTTCAAGCTATTTTACAGGTAAGCTCGTCTCCGTCGCGAGTTAACACCGTGGCTTCTACAACTACGACCAAAACTACTCCACTGACAAGCTCTGCGACGATAAATGTCACCACTTCAATTCTCCAGTCAACGTTGTCTCAAACAACATTATTACACTCACAGTTAACATCAGGATCGTCGAATTTATACAAGTCAACAGAAATTCTGCCGATTGATAAAACCAACGAGGCTGAAAATGTTCCCACGTCAACGGCAAAAGACGATGAGATTAAGACTCATGATTCTGAAATGCCCAAGCAAAATCATCGAATTGAAGATTCAAATGTATTGTTAAAACAATTGCTACAAAATACCAGATGTGCTACCACCAGTTTGGTGGCTAATACCTCTTCAACGACAACCATGCCAACTGCTCCATCTCTAGAAGCACAATTAGCTCGGCCTGTTGTTTCAACAGTGTCCTCTGGTTTGCTACCACAGCTCGTACATAAAACTCCAACAATAAAACCGCTTACCAAACAATTATTGACACGTGAAACGTCGTTTGTGTCCCAGCAAACGTCCTTGCCTCAAAAGACCCCGAGCCCGCCCATAAAAGAAGATCCACCTACTCCAAGAGTAACCACTCCAACGGCTGTACAATCGTTGTCTCCAAGAGGAACTGTTGATACCAAACATATTCAATTAAATACCTTGGGAAAATTGACTACTAGCTTATCAAGCGCTGTCACTCTGACATCTTCAACTGTAACGGCAGCGATTCCCGTAAAACCGAGTCAGATTAAACTAGAGCCTGGATTGATTACCCACCAGGAAGTTACAAGTCAATCTTCTCCGTTAAAACCCTCCTCTATGAGCGAGTCATCGTCATCTTCGTCGTCTTCACAGTCGTCATCCTCGTCGGTGATTACCGGCCAAAATCAGTCTCAGATACGGATTACGCAAGTACCGACGTCTTTTACAAAACTTGTTTCGACTTTAAGCAAGCCAGCAATGACATTAGCAGCTCCCCCGAAGACAGTTCAAGCTGCTACACCACAAGTGCCCAGTAATATTCAACAATCATCTCAGCCTTCTACACCAGTTGCTACTACACCACCACAAACGCCATTGTCTACTACGCCGACACTTATTTCTGCCCAAAAATCTGTACCTGTTACTATTCAACAATCACAACTTATGCAGCAACAACAACAAATACAACCGCAGCAGCAACAGCTACAACAACCGCAACCTCAACCTCCACAACAGCAACCACCACCACAGCAGCAGTTGCAACAACAATCACAACAACCTCAACAACAGCAGCAGTTGCAACAACAACAACAACAACAGCAACAGCAACAGCAACAAAAGCTAACTCATCAACAAATACAACCAACAGTGCCTCAGACGATGACCCAAAACTTGAGTCATCAAGTTCATCTACCACAGGGTGCAATTACGCAACACACAGTGCCTTTAGTGGAAGTTAAAAAAGAAATTCTTGATGAAGTATTGTCTGGCAACATTACACCACAATTATCTGATACCAAAGACTTTCTTACTGCCAAAGAGGAGCTTATGGATGGTTCCATTGACGATAAGACCGGTAATTATTCTTTTTAATATTTTTTTAACTCAAAATATTAACTAAAATTAAAATTATTGCTCAGAATAATCCTTTATTTTTCTGATAAAATTATATAGCGATAATTATTTGACGATAATAATAAAACAAAATAATTTTTCAGATCTTAGAAAATTAAAAAGACGTCAGTATCAGCAAAAACGTCGCCAGAGTCAAGGAAAAGATGCATCAACACCTCCGCAAAAGAAACGATCCCGAAAAGTCTCTCGTCTAGACGAAGACTATGATACATTTATTGAAAATTTAATGATTCAATTGCGACAATTGCAAGCAATACCTGTTCTAGAGCCCTATCTCGGACGAAACTACGGTGTTTGTCCCATTTACGGTTCCGGTGACTTGTCGAAACTTTGCACTCAAAAAGACTACAACCCTCGAACTGGAGATTTACTGGGAGTTTACGGTGCCGCGAGGCTTCCTGGGGTATCAGATCACTACAACACCCAGCCGTTTGGTGAATTAGAGCCATTACCACCTCCTCAGCCAGTTTCAACTCAGCGTGGATTTTACGATCAAGAATTTCCACCTCTTAAATTAGAGGACGCGAGTGATAAAAAAGATTGTTTGTCATTGACCCGTGATGTGGACACTCCCGACACTATTGTAAGTTCTTCATCTCCTGAGTGTGTGATTCCCGAATTTGTTCATAATTTTCCGGGGTTGAGATTGATTGACGACAACTCTGACGAAGAATCTGACTGGCTGAAACGCGTTTCACCTGTTATTCCAATAATTTCGCCAATTCCCATCAGATTAAAGACTCCAGCAACAATGGCAGCGGAACTAGCAGCAGTAAGAGCAACAACAACGGCTATTAATACCTCAGTGACAACTACACCCGCAGTGACAGTAGCTGCTGCCGCTGCTGCTGTTATAAAAGACACTGCTAAGCAGGATAAAGAAAATCTCGGAATCACACGAATCGGTAAATCACCACCAGTGGCCTTACGAGAAAACAGCAATGTTACAGTAACGCTGACACTCAATAGTCAAGCAGCTGATGATATTATGGGAGTTTTGAAAGATCTTGCAAATATATTAAATATATCACCGCCCAATGGGTACCAAGTCGTTGAACGTACCACGACACCACCAAGTCAAAAATTAGGGCTCTATCGAACTAAGGGCAAGGATGGTAAAGAAGGAGCTCCTGTTGATATTCAGAGTATACTCAATGGTGCGGCTAAATTTTGCCGTCATTGTGATGTTGTTATTTTAAATAGTCTTATTCGTAAAAAAGTATCTGAATTACCATTTTTAAGTAAAGATGAAGCTGAACCTGGTGATGAACTATGCTTCTGTTCTGTTAGTTGTTATATGCAATTTGCTCTGATACATCGTACACCTATCACTACTCAAGGAAAAGTAAGTTTATATTTTTTTTTAATAATACTAAAATTACCAGACATCTGACAATTTTTTTTTTAATCTTTATTTGTAATTCTTTTAAAGTTTATTTAATTATTTATTTAGTAAATTAACGCCAATCGGCTTTATATAGTGATTAAAGTAGATATGCATACAAGAGAGAAGTCGTAAATTAGTGATGATGGTAATAATAATGGGAAAAATTATTAAGCTTATAATAATAAGTAAAAGTTATAATAGAAATATAATATTTAGCATTTTTATTTATTTATTTATTTATCTGGTAAGGAATTCTATCGAGGTGTAAAAACACCTGTGTATAGAACCAGTAAAAAAAATAACAGTTTTATAATACATAGACTTTTGTACAAAATTTGTGTCGATAATACAATGCAAAGAGATAATAAGTACAAAAAGTAATAAATTTTTAGAGAAAGAAATACAAAATCAGAAAAAGAAATATCCAATCAAATACTCGCATTTTCCATTACATTTTTTAAGCATATTAACCATTAAGGTTTCTTATCCAGTAACTTAACTTCTTTTTTAACAATTTTTTATTACAATCTATAGTTTTCATATCAGTAGGGAGTTTGTTATAATATTGAATTGCTACATTAATTTAATTTGATTTGCGGCTTCGACTTTAATATTAGAGAGACATCGGAAATCAAAATTCTAAGGTAAAAGCCCCCATTATTGACACTATAAGAGTGATCATGAAAATTTGAATTTTTTTTATTATGTTTCAAATCAATATTGTAAACTTTTTTTTTATAGGACATCTTAACCATTGTTTTTACTTATATAATTTAATTAATTAACTTTAATAGCAATACATTTAATAATTATTATATCAACTTAAAACCAACAACGAATGTATGTATTATTGACAGCGCAAAAAATTCAAAAAGCCGATTATTGACATACCATTGACCCTATTATTGACAAGTTGTTTACTACAGTTAAATTTATATTAACAATAATCATTTTTACTAACTAATGCAAAACTATCAATAATTTTTATTATTTTAAAATTCGTTGAAGACCTAGCTTTTCTATATTTCTTACCAGGTTTTTTTTAGCATTTTTTTCTAGTCTCAAATACTTTGATTCTTATAGAATCACATGACAGTATGTAAACATTAATACGTTGATATGTATGTTGAGGGGATTAGTTACCTTACGTTATGGCCTATGTCATTAGTTGACGCAAGTTAATTTTTGTGTCCTCATCATTGACATCCGCTATTTTTAAATTTATTTTAATTCGATAAAATATAAATAAATGATTATATGGTTATTTTGGCTATAAATAATCTAAAATAATTTTAAGCAAAGAAATTACATAAAAAAAAAAAAACATTGAGAAATCTGGATTTGAAAATAATGTCTTTCTTAACAATATTGTTAAGAAATTACGAATGTATAAGCAGTTTTGGTCTACTTGAAAAAATGAAATTTTTTTGCGCTAAATATTTTATATCTTGGAATTAAATTTTACTATTTTTTAGTTTTGAAAATATGTAAGATTGATATGAAATATCAACAATTGTAATAGATTTTAAAAATGAAATAATAAAATTAAATAGGGTATCAATAGTAGGGGGCCTGTCAATATAGGGGGTAATCGGAAAAAATAAACCCGAAAAAAAATTTTAGAGTTATGGAAAATTCATATTATTTCATTAAAATTATTATAAAATAAGAATTATAATATTCACCTCTACATTTTTCCTGAAAAACAAACACCCCAAAAATGATCGCTCGATTTTTTGTTACATAAAAAAAAATACTATGATTATTATTATAATTTTTATTTTATAATAATTTTAATAAAACAATATAAATTTTTCATAACTTCAAAATTTTTTCCGGAATTCATAGTAGGGGCTTTTACCTTAAATATGGAATTTTTAAATTAAAATTTTTTTATAATAATCGAAAAAATTGAAAGATGACTATTAATTTCAGTATCATTTTTTTTCTTAATAATAAAAAATAATTTTCTTTTATTAAAAATAAAAATTAAATTTCAGGCTGCGACAATTGTTGATCATCTGGGTCAAAAAACCGACTCCAAGTTACTTGACAGTGCTTTAAAGAAAAAACTTGAAGAGAAAAAACTAATAGAAAAACAAATGCTAAATTTAGCGGAAATTAACATGGAGCCGATGGACATTTGCAATGTCATTAAAATAAAAACCGAGAAAGAGGACCTAGACCTTCATGACCACATAAAGCAAGAACTTGTCGACAAGCGACCAAAGAAACATCCCGCAGATCTTCCAACTGACCTCGAGTTTGAACCACCCTTAAAACTGCTTCGGGGTACAAAATACAAGGTTTGGAGTATGGGTGTCCTCCAGCCGACGAAAAAATACAAAAAGCCTTCAGACAAAGACATAACCGACCTGCTGTTCCGGATGGCTGTGACAGTGAACCCTGCGAAGAACGAGGACAGTAGACGTTGTATGTTTTGTCAAAATCAAGGAGACGGCGCTGCTGATGGTCCTGCGCGGCTCTTGAATTTTGACGTAGACAAGTGGGTCCACTTGAACTGCGCGCTCTGGTCTGAGGATGTTTATGAGACAGTAAACGGGGCTCTGATGAATTTGGACACTGCTTTACAACATAGTCTCGCAATGAATTGCATCGTATGCGAGAAACCCGGAGCTACTGTAAAGTGTTTCAAGATGCGTTGCACCAATGTCTACCATTTGGGTTGCGCTGAAAAGGCTGGTTGCGTTTTTTACAAAAATAAAAGTACTTTTTGTTCCCAGCATGTTCAGAAAAATGAAAAAGACAACGAATTAACAACTTTGTCAGTCTACCGACGGGTTTACGTTAATCGGGATGAAAATCGACAAGTTGCCGCAGTAATGCATCACACCGAGCGCAATCACCTTTTACGAGTCGGTAGTTTAATTTTTTTGAACGTCGGACAACTTTTACCTCATCAACTCCCGAATTTTCACACTCCGCATTATATTTATCCCGTGGGCTATAAAATTGTCAGGTTTTATTGGAGTATGCGTCAACCTAACAAGCGGTGTCGATACGTCTGTTCTATTCACGACAAAGACGGACTCCCAGAATTTCGGATTCTTGTCCAGGAGTCCTCTCACGAAGACAGCGAGTATGTCGGTAAAACTCCAAGAGCAGCTTGGGAACACATTTTAGAACCACTTTCTAAATTAAGAGAATCCACCAACAGCATCAAATTGTTCCCACTGTATGTCTCCGGAGAAGACCTCTTTGGCCTGACAGAGCCGGCTATCGTCAGAGTCTTGGAGAATTTACCTGGAGTTGACACCCTGACTGATTATAATTTCAAGTATGGAAGGAACCCTTTGTTGGAGCTACCTCTGGCGGTGAATCCCAGTGGAAGTGCCAGGACTGAGCCGAGATTGAGGAACCAACTGCCTTGGAAGAGACCACACACCCAGAGGACTGGCTCCACCGCAAGGGCAACCTTCTCACCAACAAATACTGTCGCCGGCGAAACAACTTGTCCTTACTCGAAACAGTTTGTTCACTCTAAGAGCTCACAGTACAAAAAAATGAAACAAGACTGGAGAAATAATGTTTATTTAGCGAGAAGTAAGATCCAGGGGCTGGGGCTTTATGCTGCTAGAGATTTGGAGAAACATCAGATGGTTATTGAATATATCGGAGAGATTATTAGGACTGAATTGGCTGAAACAAGAGAAAAACAATATGAAGATAGGGTAAGTTTCAAATTTTATTTTCATTTATTTGAGTAATTTATACTAGCAATCTTGCAGACACTATATGACTCCCGTAACTTGTGAACTGTAAATAAATGGAATTTTCTTTTATTAAATGATGACTTTTGTTGAATTCCACTGTACTTACTTAAATATTGACGTTTTTAAAGATATAAGCTCATCCCGATGTTATACTCATTAAGAGCTTTCATTTGAGTACCCACATGCATTTTCATATATACATATATATAATATATATAAATATATGAAAAATTGACGTGGGTACTCAAATGCGGAAGGTCTCGATGAGTGTAATGTCGGGGTGAGCTTATATCTTTAAAAATATCAGTAATTGACAAGATACGACGTCATTTCTTAATTATTGTTATTTTTAAAGATATAAGCTCATCACAATGTTACACTCATCGAGATCTTTCATTTGAGTACCCACATTGCATTTTTCATATATTTTATATATATGGTATTTGTGAAAAATATAAATATATAAAATATATGAAAAAATGCCATGTGGCTACTCAAATGAAAGGTCTCGATAAGTGTAACATCAAGATGAGCTTATATCTTTAAAAATGTCAATCGTTCACAAGATACAAGGTTATTTCTTAATTACGTTAAATTGCACTGTAATTTTTTAACTATTGGCGTTTTTAAAGATATAAGCTCATCCCGATGTTACACTTATCAAGAGCTTTCATTTGAGTACCCACATGCATTTTGATATATTTTTCATATATACATATATATAATATATTATATTATAATATTATATATATATAATATATATAAATATATGAAAAAATGATGTGGGTACTTAAATGAAAGGTCTTGACGAGTGTAACATCGGGATGAGCTTATATCTTTAAAAATGTCAATAGTTCACAAGATACAAAGTCATTTCTTAATTATGTATCTAGAAATAGAACATTTTAGAATACAGCCTAAATACTTATCGTAATAAATTGATTATCGGTGAGAATTATACGAAACCTTGAAAAGGTACAAATTCAAGTCAAGACTTTACAATGACACTAAATTTCTCTAAAAAAAAAACGATTTTATCATATGACTATCCTGGATACAAAATTTTTCTTATTTTCTTAATAATATAGATGGTAGTAAAATATTAATTTAATTTTTTTTTTTTTTTTATTAATTTAGAATCGAGGAATTTACATGTTTCGTTTGGATGAAGAACGAGTTGTTGATGCAACCCTGTGTGGTGGATTGGCACGTTATATCAATCACTCGTGTAATCCCAATTGTATTGCTGAAATCGTTGAAGTTGAACGTGATCTTAGAATAATTATTTTTGCTAAAAGAAGAATTTCACGTGGTGAAGAGGTAATTTTCTATTTTTATTCATTATTATTATTATTATTATTATTATTAATGAATTTTTTTTTTCTTTAATTATTAAAATAATTTTTTTTTTTAATTCCAGTTGGCATATGATTATAAATTTGATATTGAAGACGACCAACATAAAATTGCTTGCGCATGTGGAGCACCAAACTGCCGTAAGTGGATGAACTAAATGAATATTAAATCATGTCGATCCACGTTGTTATTGTTGCTACGTTATTGGGTAAATTTTTTCAATTAAAAGATTAATAAATAAATAAAGAAAAAATTTTTAAAAATAAAGATATTGAAAAAAAAAGAAATATAAATTCTATATATATATAAATAAATATATATAAATACATATAAATATATATAAATAAAGTAATAGACACATTATTTAATTTGTAAAGTGCCATTGCGGTTTTTGATTAATCAATTTATATAAAAAAAAAATTAAAATAAAAAAAAAAAGTTGGTGCTACGCCATCACAACATTCCTCCAAAGTTGTATAAATGATGTTAGTTTTTACTTATAAAGAAGGAAAAAAAACTAAAAAGAAAATAATAAAGGGGTGATTAAATAATATGTGAACATTTTAAATATAATGGTAAATAATAATTTGATAATTTGTAATTGTAATTGTAATTGAATAATAACTTGTACATTATAATTGTGAAAAATTTTGTGTGACGAAAAAAATTATTAATAATGACTAGATAATAAAGTTATTAAAAATTTTTTTAGATAAAAATAATAATAATAAATATAAGTATATAGTTAATAATATTGAGATTGCGAGTAAGAGAATAGAAATAATTATGAATTGAATAAAAGTAATGTTATGTAAATCGTGAATGCGAAATAAAATAATTATTTGTATCTTTGTATGTGAAATAATAATAATAGTAATCAGTGATGATTTAAAATGGATAAATAATATTAACAACAATAATCATTATTAAAATAGTGATTATTAATAGATTAAATATTAATTATTGATGGTGAATAATAATTATAATATTTAAAGATTATATGATTATCCTCGTTGTAATATATAACATTTATCAATTATTGCATATATAATTGCACTGTGTCTGTACATAAGTAGAATACATATTATTTTCAATTAAATCACCAGAAAGTTATGTAAAATAACAGTACCTAATGTAATATGTAGAATTATATACAATTATAATTATAATAATATTTGATTATACAATAATAAATCGATTGAAAATTTTATAAATCGAGAAATTATTTATTCCTTTGGTAATTATTTACAAGTGGGGTCCACATTATTTTTGGGCATATCTAGATAAAAAATTAACATTTTTCAATTTTTTTTTCTTCTGATTTTTACGGTGCATTTGTGATAAAAAATATCGTGAAAAAAAAAAGATTCGATAGCTTATTTGCTTTACAAAATTGGAAAAAGTTTTGGCTCTCATATTTTTGAATAAAATTTATATTTTATCTTTTTTGATATTTTTTTTTTTTTTGAAAAGTACATAAAAAATGAACACTTGAAAAAAAAAAAGTTAAATATCACAATTTTTTTAAAAATTTATAAATTTTTTTGAAAATTTGTTAAAATTGTGATAATCAACTTTTTTTTTTTAACTTATTCATTTTTTTATGTATTTCCCAAAAAAAAATATATCAAAATTTTCTTTCGAAAATTTTGAAAAATACATAAAAAACGAACAGTTTAAAAAAAAAGTTGAATATTACAATTTTATAAAAAATTTATAAGATAAAAGACCCAGTTATTGACATTGGCCTAATTATTGACACTTGCAATATTATTTTAATTAAAAAAACAAATCGACTAATAAATTAATAAATTTAATTTTTTAATTATAAATTTTAAGATAATTGATTTTTTTAGATTTTATTTTTTGTTAATTATAATAAAATTGCAAATGTCAAACAACTAGACCAGTGTCAATAACTGGGTCTTTTATCTTAAATTTTTTTGAAAATTTGTTAAAATTGTGATAATTAACTTTTTTTTTAACTTATTCATTTTTTTTGGTATTTTTCAAACAAAAATATATCAAAATTTTCAAAAAAAAATTTCATCCGAAAAAATGAAAATTAAAATGGTGAACCCTACTTATAAATAATTACCATTTCTTTTAAAAAAATATTTTAGCTCTCATGTTTTTGAATAAAATTTCTATTTTATCTTTTTTTGATGTTTTTTATATATTTTTTTTGAAAAATACATAAAAAAACGAACAATTTAAAAAAAAAGCTGAATATCACAATTTTTTAAAAAATTTATAAATTTTTTTGAAAATTTATTAAAATTGTGAAAATCGACTTTTTTTTTTAACTTATTCATTTTTTTAATGTATTTTTCAAAAAAAAAAATATAAAAATTTTCAAAAAAAAATTTCGTTCAAAAAAAAGAAAATTGAAACGGTGGACCTCACTTATAAATAATTACCATTTTTTTTAAGAAAAAATTTTGACTCATGTTTTTGAATATAATTTCTACTTCATCTTTTTTTGATATATTTTTTTTTGAAAAGTACATAAAAAAAAAGAACAATTAAAAAAAAAATTGAATATCATAATTTTCTAAAAAATTTATAAATTTTTTTGAAAATTTTTTGAAATTATGATGATCAACTTGTTTTTTAACTTATTCATTTTTTTAGTATTTTTCGAAAAAAAAAATATCAAAATTTTCAAAAAAAAATCTCGTTTAAAAAAATGAAAATTAAAATAGTGGACTCCACTTATAAATAATTACCATTTCTTTTATATTAATATATAAAAATAAATGCTAAAAAGAAATTATTGACTCTCCAAAGATTAGACGGCGCAAGTCTCTAAAATAAATTGATTAAATTTCTTTAGATATTTTTTAACATCAAATTAAAAGTTATGCAACAATTATATTAATATATTTTTAATTGGAGCCAGGATTTGGTTGTAATACGATGTTCTAACGAGTTTGCGAATTAGTTTATTTTTGTTTATAAACTTTTTTGGCTAGTTTGCTCGATAATAAAGTTTATATATTTGTTCTAGGAAAGTATAATGTTATTTGGGGCAATCAGAGTAACCTAGTTTGCTAATAATTTAAGTTCAAATCAACAGATATTTTTTTACACTGCATTTGGATAAGAAAATATAAATATATCTTTCTGTAAATAATCAATACACAATAAAAATATTAAATACATTAATTAGTAAATTTATAAAAAAAAAAAGCTTTAAATTTATCCAGCAATTGGAGTTAGAGTAGAACTACTTGTAGTAGGAGCAGCAGTAGTTGTTATATGACGAGCGGAAGACATGAGTAACGACGGTCGTTGTTTATCGAGATGATTGTTCAACCATTCTTCAATGACAGGAAGATTTTTTTTACTCCACTTCAATTCTTCCTCTAAATCTCCCATTACTTTTTTAATAATGACTTCTGACGGATCAGCCTCCCTTTGACGGTCTTTGTACAATTGCGATACCATATCATAGCCTTCCTGAGTGCTGAATGATGAAGTAGCTGAGTTAATAATACCGTTCCACAAATGCTCTTTGCTTTCAAATCTTTGCTTCATCAGATCCCAGTGATCTACGAGAAAATCAAATAATGCAAAATATCCGGTTGCGCTTCCTGTCAAGGTACTATAGATTAATTGAATATCCGAATCCGTGAAGTTTGAATTCTCATTAAGGATTGTAACATTCAATAGCCTGTAATTTATAAATAAAATTTAAAAAAAATGATACTGAAATTAAGACATCTGATAAATTTTTTTAAATAATAAACTAGCGACCTTGCAGTCACTATGTGACTGCCGTGACTTGTAAACTATAAATAAATGAAATTTTACTTTATTAAATAATGACTTTTGTTAAATTGAATTTTTTAAATTTATGTTTTTAAAGATATAAGCTCATCGCGATGTGACACTCATCAAGAGCTTTCATTTGAGTACCCACATGCATTTTGATATATTTTTCATATATACATATATATAATATATATAAATATATGAAAAATTGATGTGGGTACTCAAATGAAAGGTCTCGATAAGTGTAACATCGGGATGAGCTTATAACTTTGAAAATGTTAATAGTTCACAAGATACATGGTAATTTCTTAATTATTGATATTTTTAAAGATATAAGCTCATCCTGATATTATACTCATTAAGAGCTTTCATTTGAGTACCCACATGCATTTTGATATATTTTTCATATTTACATATATATAATATACATAAATATATGAAAAATTGATGAGGGTACTTAAATGAAAGGTCTCCATGAGTGTAATATCAGGGTGAGCTTATATCTTAAAAAATGTCAACAGTTCACAAGATACAAAGTCATTTCTTAATTATTGATATTTTTAAAGATATAAGCTCATCCTAATGTTACATTTATCAAGAGCTTTCATTTGAGTACCCACATGCATTTTTGATATATTTTTCATATATACATATTTATAATATATATGAATAAATAAAATATATGAAAAAATGATATGGGTACTTAAATGAAAGGTCTTGATGAGTGTAACATGACAAGATACAAAGTAATTTCTTAATTATGTATCTAGAGATAGAGCATTTTTGAATGCAGCCTAAATACTTATCATAATGAATTGACTATAGGTAAGAATGATATGAAACCTTGAAAAGGCTCCAATTCATATCAAGACCTTTGCAATGACACTAAATTTAAATAAAAAAACCGATTTTATCATATCACTTTCCTGGACAAAAAATTTTTCTAATTCTTTCAATAATATGGATTATAGCAAAAAAAATTTATTTAAAAAATTCCATTTTCAACAGCTCTAAAAAATTATAAATACACTTTTTTCGTTTTAGTTTATTTAAAAAAAAAATTATCAAGTGTCTGTTAATTTCAATGTTAAAAAAAAATTTTATAATTAAAATTTAATAGATAATACCTTTCAATTTTACTTTTATCAACAGGACATCCCGCTAAAGTTTTCAATAAATATGTCCGCTCGCTCTGTTTTCGCTCCATTGTTTTCTGGGGAAAATTAATTACTCTTTGAAGACCAAACTCCCATTCTTCCATCGTGCCCCATCGGAAAACTGGACAAATAAATTCATTCGCGACTCTGGAAATAAAAATAACTTTATATTAATATATATAGATAAAAAAAAAATTTTTTTTTAAAAAAACTAACGGATTTCCTTCATCGGGTTCATCATCCTTCATCCACTTTTTATACTGTTCTTTGGCTTCTTCGATGCAAGGACGGTAACCGGCGCGACATAAGAAATTCTTGACAAGACCTCTCATGTGAGTTTTCCACGAAGGCTCATTTGGACTTGCCGTCTCGCCGAGCTGATTCTTGTACAACGGCTCAAGGAGACTAAAGATGTACGCCTGACGTAATTTATAAATTATAAAATCAACGATAATTAAATTGTTTAATTAAATTAACATTTATTAACATAATTAGATAATTTACTTCAAAATTAGATGCTACAGTCTCTGATTCTTGGATTTTTCTGCCAACGTGATCAATCATGGTGAAAAACGGCTGCCAGACAACGTGACTTGTTTCGTTTTTTAAAAATAGTGTCATATTGAGCGCTACTTGGAAGCAAAAATTACCTGAGTATGCCATATTCCAGGCGTCATGTAATAGTTTAGCGCGAGTTAACACCGGTATTGTTTCTCGGTTGGGTCCTTGAAGAAATTCACTTAACATTTGCCAATTGCAGAGATCGTAATTTACCGGAAACATTCCTGTTGATTTTTATAAAAAAATTTTATTTTTATTAAATCACCAGATATTTTATAATTTTTAATATTTATAACAAAATAATTATTAAAAAAAAAAAAAACACAGTAAAAAATTTTGCGTCATTGCGTCAAAAAATTTTGTGTTAAAAATTTTTATGTTAAATATTTAACACTATTTTGTGTTAATTTAACAGAATTAATGTTAAATTTACACATGAAAGTGTTAAATATTTAACACAAAAATTTTTAACTAAGTTTTTTGACCCAAAATTTTTTACTGTGTATTTTTTTTAATTTCTACACGTAGAATTTTTTTTCATAATACTTTAATTGTTATAAAAGTCTTAAAAATTGTTATGATACTAAAATTAGCCAACGTTTAACAATTTTTTATTTTTTTTTATTAATTAAATTAGAACTAAAAAAAAATTGCACGGAAAATTTTTAAAATTTTCTGCATGTGAAATTTTTTGGTAATTATTTACAAGTGGGTCTACCATTTTAATTTTCATTTTTTTGAACGAAATTTTTTTTTGGAAATTTTGATATATTTTTTTTTTTGTAAATACATAAAAAAATGAATAATTAAAAAAAAAAAGTTGATTACCATAATTTTAACAAATTAAAAAAAAAATTATAAATTTTTTAGAAAATTGTGATATTCAACTTTTTTTTTTTTAATTATTCGTTTTTTATGTACTATTCAAAAAAAAAATATATAAAAAAAGATAAAATAGAAATTCTATCCCAAAATATGAGAGCCAAATTTTTTTTCAACTTTTGAAGGCAAAAAAGCTATCAAAATATTAGTTGTTTAATATTCTCGATATCATCACCATAAATCCTTCGTAAAAACAAGCAGAATAAAAAAATAAAAAATAAAAAAATGTTAATTTTTCACCTAGATATGGCCAAAAGTAGATTTTTCCCCACTTGTAAATAATTACCATTTTTTTCGTTTTATTTCTTTTCAATAAAGATATTTAATAAAATAAATTATAAAAATTTTCAGTTGTCAGCTAATTTAATTTTCATAAAATTATTAGATGTCTATTATTAATTTCAGTGTTATAAATAATAATAATAAACCAACTTCTTTGAAGATTCAATGTCTGCTTTCATAACTAAGATCAAAAATACAATACTAAATAACTA
The DNA here is from genome assembly GCF_020080835.1 of Cotesia glomerata. Taxonomy (NCBI): domain Eukaryota; kingdom Metazoa; phylum Arthropoda; class Insecta; order Hymenoptera; family Braconidae; genus Cotesia; species Cotesia glomerata. The sequence continues at coordinate 5,754,783 of NC_058162.1, forward strand.
ATACATTCACAATATCACCTATTCTATTTTATTTTATTTTTATTTTTATTTTTGGCTTCATTATTTATACTTATATTAAATTCAAATATCACTTAAAATATTTGATTGTTATAATTAATGCATACAGCCGATCGGCGTTCTTATGCAATAAATAAATAAATAAATATAGTACCTATTTCTTCTGGATTAACAATAACAAAATGATCTTTGGATGTAGAATCTGGTACAGTGATAGTACTGTCACTTTTAGTCAACCATAAATTAGGATAAAGTTTAGAAAATTTCAAATCATTTTGTGATACCATTATAATTGGTATGTCCCATAGATAAGACATTTTTTCATTAGAAGCTGGTGGTAGTTGACGAAGAAATACATTCTATATTTAAAAAAAAAAAATTAATGATAATAATAATATCAATAAAAAAATTGAGGGAATAAAATTGTTGCCTTGAAAAAAATAATGGTGCATCATAACGACTAACAACAATAATAATAAAAACATCACTAATATTCAAAGCAACTCACTTGTGTGAAGGTTATACTTCCGGTTTCGTAATCGCGAGTTACTGTTACCACTGGTACACGGTCTCTATTTATCCAAGGCGCTGCGATGCTGCTGATTGTCAGGTCATTAGGCAGGGTTAAATTATTCTTCACCCTCACTTCATCCAATTGACTGAATATTTCATTAGCATAAAAACTCCGACTGTTTACAAACACATTATTATTGTTATAAAAATATAATTTAATTAAAAAAAAAAAAAAAATACAATAATAATAAATACTTTTTAGCCGATTCGTGAATAAATTTTTGGACTCCCTGCCGGAAAATATCTTCACCAAGTGTATAATTAAACATGCGGAATACCAATTCAGCTGTAAAATAATAAATAAATAAATAAATAACGCGTTGAAATGTTTGATAAATCACGTAGTTTAAATTACGAGTGTAGTTATTTAATAACGCATTGACGTTATTATCAGAATTATTGCCGCGATTCCTGTGTATGTTCATGTATTCACATATACAGAGTGAGGATTTGTAGATGTAGATAAAATTCATTAAATACATACAACAGCGAAGGCTTCGCGCACAATTCTAATAACAAATCACAAGACTCTCTTAACTCTGGTTAAGACCTTGACTAAATCGTAAATTTTTTTTTAATGCATCTATTTATATTTTTTGTCTTACTTTTTGAGCACGTCGCTTCGTGTCTTATACCAGCGACTCGGGTAAATGGCAATGTTTTACCAAACTCGTAGTACAGAGAGTATAAAAGTGTCATTGGCCATTTTCCTTCCGTTTCATTTGGATCAATCTGTTAAATAATTTTTTTTTATTTAATATTAAATTAAAAAAAATTAAAAATAAATTTACACTCACGTCTACTGTTGTTTTAGACGCTAAAAATGAATTCAGCGCTTTGTTAACTTGAGCGTCACTCCATCGGAAAGGAGTGATTCTTTGTCCAATCCATTGATAAATTAATTCATAAGCTGTATTCCAAACTGATGGACTGCTCAATTCACTTTCTCTGAAAAAAAAATAAATAAATAAAAACAGTAATAAAATTTAAGTAATCGGAGAAAAAGGCCCAGAAAAAATTTCTAAATTAATGAAAATCAAGTTAGCTGACATTGCAAAATTTTTAGAAATTTTTTATTGAAGAAATTTCAACTAAAGAATTAAAAAAAAAAATTTCACATGTAAAAAACTTGAAAAATTACAAAGGCAATTTTTTAGAAATATTTTTTTAGTTGTAATTTAATTAAAAAAACAATTCAGTGTCATTAATATTATGAAAAATTCATATTATTTCATTGAAATTATTACACAGAAAAAAAAATGTTCTTGAATCTAGTATATAATTTTGAGTAAAAAAATTCTTGATTTAAGGAAATTTTACTTGATTCAAGAATTTTTCGTCTTGATTTAAAACAATTACCCTTTTCAAAATTATATTTTTGGTTCAAGAATTTTTCTCTTGAATCAAGTTAATTTTTTTTTCAGTGTATAAAATATCACACCCTCAATTTTTCTGAAAAACAAGCACCCCCAGAAATTTTTTCCGGTCTATTTTTTTTCGGGATTCTAAAATTTATTATTAATATTAATAAAAAAATTTTTTACTTGAAAAACATAAGACCCCAACTGTCGGACGCTTTTGAAGCGGTGTACATGGGCATAGCCACAAGATCCAATTTAGGCAGACCGATTGAAATATTAAAATAATTTTGTAAGTAATTAACAATTGTAACAATTTTATTTGGAACTTTAGACAATGTTGGCAAATATTCTTTTCTTCCCCAGATTTTTATTTCCAGCGGAGCGCGACCTTCTGTCGGATTAACAGATCTACTGGGTGACATACTTTCGAAATCCGAAATCATAAATGACAATTGGTACGTCGAAATTTCAGGAGTTTTTTCAAAAATATCTCTCATTAAATTCGGCTCTCCTGATCTGAAAATAAATTTGTATAAAAATAATTAATTATATAAATTTTATGAATTACTCTTTGCTACTTACATTTCAGTAGACGCTATGAGAGGCATATTTGAACGAGAGTGGAGATTTTTTGGACGAATCAAGGAGAGCATAAAGGTTGCCTTATATTCCGGCTCATCGATGCAAGGAAATAGTTTTCTTGCATTATTGAGTCTCAGATGAGTAGCGAGAAATGTGCTGACAACAGTACGTCGTTTGAATAAAAATTGCATTGATAGCACTATTTCTTAAAATTTAAATCTAATCTACCATTGAAAATTTTATTTTTTTCTACTCTATTTTTTTTTTTTTTTGACTAATTGAAACTACATAATATTTCATTTTTTATTTAAAAAACAATTAATGTTATGTACTTACTGGGCTTGAGCGAGAGTATCCAGATATGAATTCATGAAAAATCCATACGAGTCAGACGTTGAAATATTACCGGTGTAATTGATATTTATGATACATTTTTGTCCTCCGGTGTACCATTGTTCCAAATCGATATTTAATTCAGATTTTTGTATATTGTGCTCACGCTCAGCTACGTTAGCATCTTCAAATGTCGACCTTTTTATCACACAATTAATTTATGATTAATGTTTGACAATTTTTTAATTATGATAGAAAAAAATTCGGTAATTATTTACAAATGGGGTCAACCCCAGTGAAAAATTAACATTTTCAAATTTTTTTTTGATTCTGCTTGTTTTTACGGCGCTGTAACAAGGGTCACTGTGTGTATGACAGTATTTTTGTTTATTATTATTAATTACTTAAAAATCAATAGAAACAATTATTATGATTATTACGACGATTATTATTAATTTTCATTATTGTATTTATTTAGTTAATATTATTATATTATAATAATATAATTATTCGGCTGCCCAATTTCAAAACACAGTAACTGACAATTTTAAGATTTTAAAAAATTTTTCTTATTAAAAAAAAGTTTCCGCATTAAATTGATGACGCACAAAATTTGATTTATGAATAGAAAATATTTGAATATAAATATTTTTAAGAAAAAATACTTGAAATTAAGGTCTAAAAGTTATAAAAAATGTAGCAATATTAAAAAAAAAACAGGTATAAAAATTTTGCAGTTACTGAGTTTTAAAATTGGGCAGCCGTATTGTTACTGAAGGTTTGATTAAATTAGAAATTTGAAGAGGGTGAGAAATTATTTTGAAGCCGAGCGAGTTTAGCGAGTAAAAGAGAATAATTGTAACAGAATTTAAAAGAATGGGAAATTATTCCAAGTCCCAAGCCGATTTAGTATGGGAAAGAAATAATTTTGTAAGAAATTATTTAAATTTAGAAAACGTGGACGTGACAGCGCATTTATGATAAAAAATGTTGTGAAAGGAAAAAATAAAGATTATGATGAATTTTTTGCCTTCAAAAGTTAGAAAAAATTTTGGCTTTCATGTTTTTGGATAAAATTTCTATTTTATCTTTTTTTGATATATTTTTTTTTGAAAATTACATAAAAAACGAACAATTAAAAAAAATTTACTTGCAAATAATGACCAAAAATTCTTATAATTTTTTTTAATTTTTCCATGCGGAATTTAATTAAACTTTTTAATAATAATTTGTTTTAAAAATTAAAAAATTTTCAGACGATTGCTAATTTAAATATTATATTAATTAGACCGTGTTAATAATTATTAACAAGTGATAAACAAACTCACGTAGTGTTCGGAGCGATACATTGGATATTTATGTTAGTGATATCCAATCCACGATCGGCATCCAATTTTATTCGTGAGCCATCACTGATCCAATTGCCAAATATTTTAAGATTCCCAACAAAAGTAGCATTTATTGTGTAAGGTTTTATTTCAAGTTCATAAGTGTCTGGTTTAAAACTCCGGGGCATTCTGTATCCAGGTAATTTAACTACATCATTAAAGTCAATGCTTCTTCTTGATCTTCCCTAATTAAAAAAAACGAATGAAAAAATATTGGAAATAAAAAAATGAAAATTCTTATCAGTACTTTTGAATATTTTCAATACTTTTGAATTCCTTCTAGATAAAGTCGATAATTTTGAATTTCTTTTTCTAATACCCAGGGATCCTTTTACCTTATTAAAACAATCAAATCGTTCACTATCACAATTATGCGCATACAATAATTTTTATTAATTATTTTTTTCACTTACCTTAGGCTCCGATGTTACGATACTTGAAAGAGTTATTAATATTAATAAAAGATAAAGAAGAGAGCCAATAAACTTCATGGTAATTATTGGACTCTCTGAAACTATTTTTCTATAAAATAATTAACCTGAAATATAATTAACGATAAATAATAATTAGCTGGAGGTAGATAGGATTAACGTGATGTCTCACCTACTTTAGTTATATAATGTTGGAGGTACGATAAAAATAGTTGTTGAACTGCAACTGAAGATAGACCTGAACAAACTGACAATTTGCCCTCGTCCCTAGATTAACAATTATCGTTCTCTCTTATTTGGTGCAATCCATCTCTTTATCACTTATTGCTACTTGGTGCGTCTCGGGACCTCGTGTCAGAACCATTAAAAAATAAATTTATATTGTTATTATTATTAATATGTAGCAGAGGTACCACTAGCATCTCGCTGATTGAGTAAAATAACTTTATCTCAGTAATCTTTGTAATCTCAGTAATAGGTGAATAGTTTTATAATAGTATATGGGAGTATGGGTCGTCACTCTTATTATCCAATTGACAGGTTCAATCGTCACATGAGGAAAACGTTATCTAATAATGCTTCTCAATAGACTAATCTGAAATATTATAGTTGGGTTACATTCTACCATTATCACTAAATTAAAAATGAATGGAATTTTATTATTATTATTAGTACATATTATTGTGAAGGATGTCACTGATAGATAGATAATCAGTTAGTTACCTGCTAACATTAGCAATCATGTACATACATTTTTTTATTTATTCCTAGCAACCTTGCAGCCACTATGAGACTGTCGTGACTTGTGAACTATTTTTTTACAGTGCAATTTAACTACTTTTCTTAAATTGCACTGTATTTTCTTAAATATTGACGTTTTTAAAAATATAAGCTCATCCCGATGTTACACTTGTCAAGAGCTTTCATTTGAGTACCCACATGCATTTTTGATATATTTTTCATATATACATATATATATAAATATATGAAAAATTGATGTGGGTACTCAAATGAAAGGTTTCGATGAGTGTAATGTCGGGGTGAGCTTATATCTTTAAAAATGTCAGTAGTTGACAAGATACGAGGTCATTTCTTAATTATTGATATTTTTAGAGATGTAAGCTCATCCTGATATTATATTCATCAAGAGCTTTCATTTGAGTACCCACATGCGTTTTTGATATATTTTTCATATATACATATATATAATATATATAAATATATGAAAAATTGATGTGGGTACTTAAATGGAAAGTCTCGATGAGTGTAATGTAGGGGTGAGCTTATATCTTTAAAAATTTCAATAGTTCACAAGGTACAAGGTAATTTCTTAATTATGTATCTAGAGATAGAGCATTTTCGAATGCAGCCTAAATACATCATAATAAATTGACTATCGGTGAGAATTATACGAAACCTTGAAAAGGCACAAATTTAAATCAAGACCTTTGCAATGACACTAAATTTAAATAAAAAAAACCGATTTTATTAATCACTTTCCAGGATACAAAATTTTTCTTATTCTTTTTATAATATAAATATTATTATTATTAAAGTTGTGCCTTTTCAATGTTTCATATGCATTTCTAAAATAGTTTATTTATTATGATAAGTTTTCAAAGTAATTATAAATAGATTCGAATTTAGCGATAAACAAAATTTGTCTATTTATCTATTTTATTTTGTACACATGAAATGTGTAAATGGTTGTATGTCAAAAATTAGCTTACATAATTAAGAGACTAAGAAAAATTTAGTAACGGGTATATCTTTATCGTAAATTGGTTCTGTTATTTTTTAGCAATAGTTATTTATGATTTAAATAATTAAAAGGAAAAGGAAAATTTTGTGACGAACATATTATTATTTTTAAAAGAATTTTTATAGATTAATTTGGCATCATCAGAAAGGTCTTGATAAGAATTAGTGCCTTTTGGTTTTATATATTTTTTATGTCAAGTTTTTGGAGGAGTTTTTAATAGTTTTTTGATTCTATAAATTTGTTCCGCCACATTTTTCCATTAAATTATTTGTAATTGATCCTGTGATAGCACTATTATTTTTAAAATTTATTTAAAAAGTACCCAAACTATTGTGATTATAAATATAAAAATCATTAACCCAAAGTTTTCTTATTCATAATTTGTAAATCTCGGCAGTCACGTAGTGACTGCAAGTTGCTAATTGACTAATTATTTATTAAATTCATATACTTCTCTTATCTACCTACATACTTCTCTTAAAAATTAAATAAATTTTTTTATCTTTAATGATTATCATTAAATATTCCTTTTTTATCCCTCCAATATATAAGTAAGCAAATTAAATTCATATACTTAAAATCCACAACAACTGTGTAAATATATGTGTATATATATACATATATATAATGATCATCAATATTAATTTATTTTAAAAAAAATTTAATCTGTAACCTATATAATAATTATAGAAGCTAAAAATGAAAGAAAAAATATTTTTTAGGTAATAAAATAATAATGATAATAATAAAAAGAATACTTGTTACTTATTGCTTATTGTAATATTATATTCAAGTAAAAGTGAGTACATACAAGTAATAATATAGGTATATATAATATTTAGGTGGGGAGTTACCGATCGACTAGCGAATCGCATCCGCGTATTATTCCAATCGCAGGTGGTATACACAGGCTAATTGCACTTTACCTGTTTAGAATTTAGTTAAGCGTTAACAAGACTTATAATAACATATTCCTTTTTTCAACCTTACATGTTATATATAAAATATATGTATACTGTTATTTATTACTCTATTTGTTAAACAATGAGACGTGGCTCGGTAAATACATGGGAGTCTTTCGGTCGACGGAATTGTGAGTATTTTATTTAATTAATTAAAAAACTAAAACTCGACCAAGCAAAATTTTTAAATCATTAATTAGTTTATTGAAAAAAAATTAAAAAGTTTCCCTAAAAACTTTTAACGAGGCTCAAGTTAGAAACTTTTTAAACAAAGTAGCAATCAATCAAATGCAAACAAGCGAATGAGGAATGGTAAATGAGTTTTCAGTTAATTTAATTGTTTTTATTGTTGTACAGTGACTATCATGAGATTTATGTACACGGCAATTATAATTGCAAGGGTTATAAACACAAAGCGCTCTTGGATAACCCAGTTTTTACACTATACTATTTTACTATTACTACTACTACTGTCAACTCGACACTAGTACGCTAAATTATTACGTCCTAGTGTTGTTTATCATTTTATTATTTTTTTTACTCTGACCATTAAAAAAATTTGAAAAAAAATTAATGAAAGTAAGTTGTATAATTTTTAAAATAAATAAGAGTAAACTTTTATAAAAAATGATTCATTCAAATGTTTACTTACATATGTTATTAATATAATTACAATTAATAATGATTACATTAAAGATAAGATAAATATAAATTTAAACAGTTAAAAAATAAAATGATTATCTTGGCCCCAAGAGCACACTATTTAATAATAATTACCTGCTATTATTCAAGTTAAATATATTAGTTAATAATATGAGGATTATCTAACTAACCACTATAAATAAGAAAAAAATATAAGATAAATAAAACAATGAAACTTCTCACGCAAGACGTCACGGTAGCTTTACTTCTTATTATATATTGAATATACATACGGTTTTATCAATTTTTGTTTTAGTGCTACTTTAGACGGTTACCGGTAAATATTTATCAGATAGTTATTTATCTAATACTCATTAATTACAAAAATTAAATTAGCTATTTAAATTTTTCTTCTTTTTTTTTAAATTAATTTTGCGGATATTTGATAATTTTAAGAATTTTTTTAACAAATAAATTATGACAGAAAAAAGTAAAAAAAAAATTGACAGAAATTTTAAAAAATAAAAAATGCAATTTTTTTGGAAAAAATCTATTTGTTAAAAAAATTAAAAAATTGTCAAGTGACTGCTAACTTTAATGTCATGTTTTTTTTTATTGAAAAAATTATTTCAAAAAATTTTAAGAATTGTTTTAACAAATAAATTATGATAAATAAAATTTTAGGAATTTTTTTAACTAATAAATTATGACAAAAAAAATTTTAAGAATTTTTTTAACAAATAAATTATAACAAAAAAAAGTAGAAAAAAATTGCCAGGTAGAAATTTACAAAAATAAAAAATGCAATTTTTTAAAAATAATTTTTTTTGGAAAAAATCTATTTGTTAAAAAAATTAAAAAATTGTCAAGTGACTGCTAACTTTAATGTCATGTTTTTTTTATTAAAAAAATTATTTAAAAAGAATTTTAAGAATTTTTTTAACAAATAAATTATGAAAAAAAAAAATTGAAAAAAATTGACAGGTAGAAATTTAAAAAAATAAAAAATGCAGTTTTTTAAAAATAATTTTTTTGGAAAAAATCTATTTGTTAAAAAAAAATTAAAAAATGGTCAAGTGACTGTTAAATTTAATGTCATGCTTTTGTTATTGAAACAATTGTTTTAAAATATTTTTTCAAATTATAAGTGCAATTTTTTAAAAATACTTTTTAAGGAAAAAAAATTATTATTATAGCGGAAAATATGGCGCAATTTTCGAGTAATCGCCACGAATTTATGACAAGTGAGCCAGGAATGAGTGGCATTGAATACCAGCGTGAAGGAGGGTTCTTTTTATCACACAGAAAACTTGCCATTGTTATAACAGCTATTTTTCTTTTGCTTGTTGCTGTTGGATTTATTGGAGCTTATGCTGGAGCATTCCCACGTAAAAAGGTACCTATAAAACTTTTTGCTCGATATAATTTTATTATATAATTTATAATCAATTTATTTATTCAAACAGATAGAATTTGATACAACCGCGCTTATTGCTGAAGATGAAGGCTCGGAACCGGCTGATGCTGAAAAGTATTCCCTCTCAAAATGGGTATTTCCCTCAAGGTATCTCATAAAGTTGACGCCGATTGTTGAAGATAATAAAGTTTCCCGAGTTCAGGGCCGAGTCATTATAAAGTTTATCTACAATGGAACCAAAGAACTTAATAACATTGTCTTGAATGCCAAACACATAAATATTTCACAGATAAGGATGTGGTCGCTTGACAATAAATTCAATGACGACAATATTAACAATAATAGCAACACTACAACAGATTTACCTATAAATACAAATGATACAACATCTCAACCAGCAGATTTTTCTAAAAGTATTTTTAAATTATTTTATTTATATAATTATTGCTTAATATTTTTTTTTGGTAATTATTTACAAGTGGGGTCAAACCCATGTTGGGCGATAACTAGATCAAAAATTAACATTTTTTTTTACGGCGCATTAGTGATAAAAAATATCGTGAAAGAAAAAAAAAAGATTTCGATAGCTTTTTTGTCTTTAAAAGTTGGAAAAAATTTTGGCTCTCATGTTTTTGGATAAAATTTCTATTTTATTTTTTTTTTATGTTTTTGATATATTTTTTTTAAAGTACATAAAAAAAACGAACAATTTAAAAAAAAAGTTGAATATCACAATTTTCTAAAAAATTTATTAATTTTTTTGAAAATTTGTAAAATTTTTTTAAATTGTGATAATCAACTTTTTTTTTTTAATTGTTCATTTTTTATGTATTTTTCAAATAAAAATATATCAATAAAATCAAATAGAAATTTCGTTCGAAAATATAAAAATTAAAATGCTCGTCTTTACGGCGCATTTATGATAAAAAATGTCGTGAAAGAAAAAAATAAAGATTTCGATAGCTTTTTTGCCTTCAAAAGTTGGAAAAAATTTTGGCTCCAATTTTTCTTAGATAAAATCTCTATTTTATCTTTTTATGATGTTTTTAATATATTTTTTTTAAAGTACATAAAAAAACGAACAATTAAAAAAAAAAAAGTCGAATATCACAGTTTTCTAAAAAATTTATAAATTTTTTTGAAAATTTGTTAAAATTGTGATAATCAACTTTGTTTTTTTTTTTAATTGTTCATTTTTTTATGTATTTTTCAAAAAAAAAAAAAATATATCAATAAAATCAAATAGAAATTTCGTTAAAAAAAAATGAAAATTAAAATGGTTGACCCTACTTGTAAATATTTACCTTTTTTTTTACAATAAATTATTTACAGGCGAAAATTCGAGTAAAATTGTTGATTCTCTCGAAAGAAATTCCCGTTCTGCTGATAATCAATCGGATATACAAAGTAATTTTTCAGAAATATCAAACAGCTCAGAGCCGACTTATAAAATTACTGACAATAATAATAATGATGATGATAATTCAAAATTAGCAAATGATGAACTTAATATTGAAGAGATAAATATAACTGAAAGCAAAGTTGATGAAGAACACGGTATTCTAACAATTACTCCAATTTCGGGGATAAAACCCGGAAATTACTCTCTGGAAATAATCTACGAAGTTCAAACTGACAATCGAACATTACTTGTCGCTAATTTTAGTGATAGAGATGCTGATCGGTAATTATCATTTTATTTAACCGACAGATTGTTTATTAATTGTAAATTAATTAATAAATTAAAAATTTAGGTGGTTAATGGCAAGCAGATTAAAACCTACCAATGCGCGTCGACTTGTTCCTATTTTTGACGATGTTAAATTAAAAGCACGATATGTAATCTCAATTGCTCATCCGATTGGAATGGTTGCACTTTCAAACACTCGGAAGATATACAATGCAAGCCTGTATGAAAAAAAAAATAATACTTATTAATTTATCATTAAAATTAACATCCATAGTATATGACAATAATATTAATATTAACAGAAAATTGGACCAAATTAAAAAACGCAGATTATTGATTCCGCGACGCTTCAGCCATTTTATTTGGCCTTCTTCAGGCGTCTAAAACATACATAAAAATATCAATAATTACACAGTAAAAAATTTTGCGTCTTTGCGTCAAAAAATTTAGTGTTAAAATTTTTTGTGTTAAATATTTAACACTTTTATGTATAAATTTAACATTTATTCTGTTAAATCAACATGAAAAAGTGTTAAATATTTAACATAAAAATTTTTAACACAAAATTTTTTGACGCAAAATTTTTTTTTGTGTATACAATTAATCAAACATATTCAATATAACAAGTTCATATAATTAGACAATATAAATGTACCTCAATTCATAAGCGTAACAATACAAAACTTAATATAATCCATCCTTCAGCTCACTCACTATAATTAACAAAATTCGTTTATTTTATTAAGGGGGAACACCACCAGCCATATCAAAGCAAATTTTTTAAGGGAGTTGGGAAAGAACGGATAGGGGAAAGGGGGGGACCTACTCAGTGGGAATTTTTCCGTAATTGAAAAAATAATCAGACAGTCCAGACTGGGAATCGAACCCAGATCTCTCGGTTACGCGCCAAGGGCTCTACCAGTTAAGCTATCCGAGACAAGTACTGACTACTTTACTATATTTATAGTATTAGTTATAATTAGAGTATATGACGATCGAAAAAAAGAGGTGATTTTCGGGAATTTTTTTGACAGGAAAAATAAAGAAATTTGGGAATCGGATTGTTTTATTTTACTAAGGATACATTAAAGATTATTACCCTAAATTTTTATTAAAAAATATTTAGTTATTACAAAGTTATTAATAATCTCGTAGAGCACTGGAAAAAATTTCGCTCTCCATGGTCGGTTCGATAACTCAAAAATGGATCATCTGAAAATAAAAACCCAAATTGCTTTTTAATCAGTAATGATGTAGTTATCGTCGCACGTACGGAATTTTGAAAATTTTAATTTTTAAAAAAATGGCGACTGAAAATTTTCTCACTATTCTCACCGTTTTTTTTTGTTTTAACCCGGCTAAAAAAATTTTTAAAATAAAAATTTTTCAAATTCCATACGTGCGACGATAACTACATCCTTACTGATTAAAAAGCAATTTGGGTTTTTATTTTCAGATGATCCGTTTTTGAGTTATCGAACCGATCGTGGAGGGGGAAATTTTCTCCAGTGCTCGATGAGATTGTCAATAACTTTGTAATAATTAAGTATTTTTTAATAAAAATCTAGGGTAATAATCTTTAATGTACCCTTAATAAAATAAAAAAACCCAATTCTCAAATTCCTTTATTTTCCCTGTCAAAAAAATTCCCGAAAATCACCTCTTTTTTTCGATCATCACAGTGGTGTTCCGCATTAATTAAATAAATAAGAACAGCTAGCAGATAAAACTTATACTTGATAATCTGCGTTTTTCAGTTTGGTCCAATTTTCTGTTAATATTAATATTATTGTCTTATTAATTTATTTTTTATTTTATTATTTTTTATATTTTTAGACCAAATAACTGGATAATTGACACATTTGAAGAGACTCCACCCCTTTCACCCCACAGTATCGCGATAATTCAAGGTCACTTGACATCAGTCAGTAGTAAAACTATCAAAAGCGGTTCGGGAAAGGGGGAGGAGATTCAAATAAATTTCTGGAGCGAAAAAGGGGAAAATTTGATCCCGAGTTACTTGCATAGTATGATTAATCAAGTAATTATAAGTTTTCAACAATTGTTTTCAGTTAAATTTCCTATGAATAAATTGGATATTGTGAGCGTACCCTTCGCCGACAATTCCGGGAATCCCGGATTAATTTCAATTATGTAAACATAATATACATTTATCATTTATAATAATATTAAAAATAATAACAGCAGTAATAATAATATCAATTGCAATAACTACAGGGAAAATTTGTTTAATGTGAGTGATACATCGCCTGGAGTGACTAAATATGAGACGTTAAAAACTTTAATTCGATTGATTGGCAGACAATGGCTCGGGGGATCTGTCAATTCTCAGAATTGGACTGACGTATGGATTTTAGAAAGTTCATTAATTGATCTTCAGCATTATTTTGTTAAAAAAGTTAGTTTTCTTTTTTTTTTTTTTAATTATTTTGATTGATGATTTAAATAATAAATTTTTTTTTTTAGATAGACACTACATTTAATCATACAACATTTTTATTAGACGTTCAACTTGAAGCTTTTGAATCAGACGGCTACAGTGTCTCACAATCTCTGAAATCAAAAGTTAATCCAGAATATTTAGAAGCTTTTCACCCCGAAGAATTATATTACCGCGGTAAATATTTTTGAAAACCAATGTAATTTTATTTGAGCATACTTAAATCAATTGCTCGTAGGTGCATGTCTTTTACATATGTTGCATGGCGTGTTGAAGCAAAATGACTCTAGAACTGGCTACAGGAAGTTCGTTTCACGGTGGTGGGTAATAATAATAATAACAATAAAAATAATAATAGTATTAAAATTATTGTACATCCTGTTTATACAGTAAATTTAAATTCCTCTGATAAGTTATTTCCTGTGAGTGTTATTTCAAGGTCGGTTGTAGATTTAAATATATATACATATATATCTGTGTCAATGTTATTAGGTCGAATGGAAATGGTGACGTCAATTCATTTCTTGAAGCTATGACCAACAATGATGATGATGATAATCCAGACAGTGTTTCTCTTATAAATGTAATGGAGTCCTGGATCAATAGTCATGGATATCCAGTTGTGTTTATCAATCGTGATTATAAAACAGCAACTGCTAAAATTACTCAAGTATGTTTTTTTTATTTAATTTTTGTTATTTTTAATTTGATTTTTTAATTTTTCTAATTTAATTTTTAATTTTTGTTAATTAATTTTAATTTTATTTTAACTAGCAACCTTGCCGTCACTATGTAACTACCGTGACTTGTGAACTATAAATAAACAAAATTTTGCATTATTAAATAATGACTAGTTAAATTGCACTGCAATTTTTTAACTATTGACGTTTTTAAAGATACTTATAAGCTCATCCCGATGTTACACTCATCAAGAGCTTTCATTTGAGTACTCACATGCATTTTCATATATTTTTCATATATACATATATATAATATATATAAATATATTAAAAATTGATGTGGGTACTCAAATGAAAGGTCTCGATGAGTGTAATGTCGGGGTGAGCTCATATCTTTAAAAATGTCAATAATTCACAAAATACAAGGTCATTTCTTAATTGTGTCAAATTGCACTGTACTTTTTTAACTATTGACGTTTTTAAAGATATAAGCTCATCCCGATGTTACAATCATCAAGAGCTTTCATTTGAATACCCACATGCATTTTCATATATTTTTCATATATACATATATATAATATATATAAATATATGAAAAATTGATGTGGGTACTCAAATGAAAGGTCTCGATGAGTGTAATGTCGGGGTGAGCTCATATCTTTAAAAATGTCAATAATTCACAAAATACAAGGTCATTTCTTAATTGTGTCAAATTGCAATGTACTTTTTTAACTATTGACGTTTTTAAAGATATAAGCTCATCCCGATGTTACAATCATCAAGAGCTTTCATTTGAGTACCCACATGCATTTTGATATATTTTTCATATATACATATATATAATATTTATAAATATATGAAAAATTGATGTGGGTACTCAAATGAAAGGTCTCGATGAGTGTAACATCGAGATGAGCTTATATCTTTAAAAATGTCAATAATTCACAAGATACAAGGTGATTTCTTAATTATCTATCTAGAGATAGAGCATTTTCGAATGCAGGCTAAATACTTATCATAATAAATTGACTATCGGTGAGAATTATACGAAACCTTGAAAAGGCATCAATTTAAATCAAGACCTTTGCAATGACACTAAATTTGAATAAAAAAAAAACCGATTTTATTAATCACTTTCCAGGATACAAAATTTTTCTTATTTTCTTAATAATATAGATGATACTGTAATCAACAGACATTTGAAAATGTTTGAATTTTTTATTTTAAATCAATTATAATAAACAAAAATATTTTTGAAAATTCGTCCTTATAATTTCAAAAATTTTTTTATGTCAAATTTTATTGATCATAATTTAATTATCATAAAAATCTGAAAAAAAAATAATTTTGGAAAATTCGCACTTAAAAATTTTTTTAATTTCTACACGTGGAATTTTTTAATAAATTTTTTTTCATAATACTTTCTCATGAAAATCTAAAAAATTTAAAGATATTTATTAATTTCAATGTAATTTATTTTATGAAAATTTTTTTTTAGAGTCGTTTTAGATTTGACAATCGAACATTGGATGACCAAAAACCTTGGCACATACCGCTTACTTGGGCAACAATTGACAAAAAAAATTGGACGTCTCCATCATTAATTTGGATAAATCCCGATAATAAAGAAACTGTATTAGACAATGTAGGAAATCCTGAATCAGATGTTGAAGACAAAGAAAACTGGGTAATCTTTAACGTAAACTCTTTAGGTAATACTTATTTATATATATACTTAAATTAATTTTAAAAAATAAATGATAGATTTTGTTTTATAAGGATTAATTGTTAGGTTACTTTCGAGTTAACTACGACGATAAGAATTGGGAATTGATTGCAAAAGCTTTAGAGGATAATCCAGCTATTTTTCCTTCCGCGGTAAAAGCTTCTTTGGTAGACGATGTTTTAAGTTTAGCTTTTGTGGGATCAACGTCTTACGCTACTGCTTTCAGTGTTATCAATTATTTGAAAAATGAAACCCAGCCGGAGCCCTGGACTGCACTCATGCGTCATGCGATTAAACTCGATCTTGTTTTATACGATACCACAGTTTATCCCGATTATCAAGTAACTATATAAATATTTTATTTTATCATTAATATTATTAATAAAAAAATTTATGAGACTTAATTTAATGGATATTTGATCATTTTTAACAAAAAAAAAAAAAAAAATTAATAAGTAGAAATTAAAAAAAATTTAATTTTTTGGAAAAAATTTATTTGTTACATAAAATAAAAAAATGAGGTAATTATTTACAAGTGAGATCAATTCCATTTTGGGTTATAACAAGGTGAAAAATTAATATTTTTAAACTTTTTTTTTATTCGGCTTGTTTTTACGGCACATTTATGATAAACAATGTCGTGAAAGAAAAAAATAAAGATTTCAATAGCTTTTAGTCTTCAAAAGTTAAAAAAAATTTTGGCTCTCATATTTTTGGATAAAATTTTTATTTGATCTTTTTTTGATATATTTTTTTTTGAAAAATACATAAAAAAACAAAATATTTTACCATTAATTAATAACTGCTCCATTGTATTATTAAATTCAACTTATGATAATGACTGTAAACTCCAACGTTCATTAAACTCAGCAATCCGTTTCATATTTAATTTATAGCGAGATGAACATGTTTCGTTTTATAGACGTGAATTGGGATGGTTGTCAATAAAGCGTCATCGAATTTATTATACTTCTTGATATTTTTATAAACTATTAGAAATTGGTAAAACCTATTAGAAATTGGTAAGACGCTCTAAGCGACTAGCAGCGAAGAAAAATAATATCCTCTTTTTAAATTACTGAATTTCAGTACTACTCAATATAAATCTTCCTTCGTTATTACAGTGATACGACTATGGGAAGAATTACCGGAGGATATTATAAATTTGTCTAACTTGGGAATTTTCAAAAACAAGATGTTTGATTATTTATTTAATCTGCGACGGTCTAATTAGCAATTTGTCTAACTCCATATTTTTTAGAGGATGATTTTTTAACATTTTGATGTAGCCATAATAGAATTATAAATTATTTGAATGATTCAAACTTGAATATTATATCTCTATTAGATAATAATTATATAAAATGGTTTTTTAAAGTGATAATAAATTTTGAATTAATGGTTTTTTTCGTACAAATAGAATATTCTCTAAAATGGAGTTAGACAATTTGCTAATTAGAACGTCGTCTTGATGTATGATCCTAAACTATTAGTCAATTCTCTTATTTTTATGATTCTTAAATTTGTTAGTTAATTCTTTATAAATTCAATTTTTTATATTCATTCATAATTTTATTTCAATTCAATATTATCTATCTTTAAAATATTTTTTTGTAAAACAATTTAAATGTATATAGTTTAAACAGCACAATAACATAAAAATTTTTATGTATATTTTCTTTTTGCCATTTAGCATTAGCCTTGGCATAATTATTAATAAACTAAACTAAACTAATCAATTATAAAAAAAATTTGGATATCACAATTTTCTAAAAAAATTTATAAATTTTTTGAAAATTTGTAGAAACTGTAATAATCAACTTTTTTTTTTAAATTGTTCATTTTTTTATGTATTTTTCAAAAAAAAAATTTATTGATAAAATCAAGATAGAAATTTCGTTTAAAAAAATTAAAATTAAAATTTTTGACCCTACTTGTAAATATTTACAGAAAATGATCAAGTAACTTCTAACTTTAATGCCATAAAAATTGATATTTTAGAAATTCATGAGAAGATTAACGTCAAGCTTGTTTAATCAAGTCGGCTTAAAAATAACCGAAGGTACCCGAATGACCTTGATTTCTCATCAGTTTGGATCAGCATTTGAGAATCCTAGTTACGTTGATTGGGCCAAAAATAATTATCAGGATCTAAAACGCTCACATATATTGAAATTGAAACAAAGGTAAAACTATTGTACTACAGTAAAAATAATATTGTGCTATTGTTGTTAATTGTGTTGTCAAAACTTTGTTCAGCGTACCTTCGTATTTGCGTGAGACACTTCTCTGTACTTTTGCTAAGCTCGAGGATCAACTTGGATGGGAATGGTGGCTGGATAAATTAGGAAACATAACAAAACGTGATACTGACAGAAATTCATTCTTGTCCTCTTTGGCTTGCTTCCAAGTACCCTGGATGTTACAAGCGTAAGTTTTAACTCTATTAATATTTTTAATCGGATTAGAAAATAAATAATACTGACGGTCTTTTTCAGAGTTTTGAATGAAATACTTAAAGGAGAAATAGTTGATGAACAGGATGCTTTAATTATTCTTAAGGCTTTTGATGATCATCCAGTGTCTGCGCAAGTGGCTTTTAAATTTGTTCAAAATAATTGGCTGGAAATAATGAAGAAATATAAAAAGTCTTATCCTATTTTGCGAGCTTTTGTTGGATCTGTAGGAAGTGGATTTACTAATCACAAGGATCTTATTGATGTAAATTTAATTTTTTTATTTAAAAAGATATTTAATTTTTTTATTTAAAAAAATATTTAATTTTTTTATTTAAAAAAATATTTATTTTTTTTATTTAAAAAGATGTTTATTTTTTTTTAATTATTTATTCTAATTATTAATTTATAGTTTCAAAATTTCCGAGATCAAAACTACGAAAGCTTGAAACCAGTTGGCTATATCACTGCGTTCGTAGAAGCTAAAGGTACATCGTGGATATCATTTTTAAATAATTCACTTTCAGATTTTGAAGAAACGATTGACAGATTTAAAGATTGATTACTTAAATAAGTGATATTACATTAAAAAAAAAAATTTATAGTATTTAGCATTATTAAATCATTTGTATAAATCCACAAATAATAATATTAATAAATATACAAATTATTATAAAATTAAATTAGATTATTATTATTTTTTTTTATTTATCTGACTCAATATTACATATTTAACAAACATTAAGAAATACACATTCATTGTAATTTCAACAGCAATAATAATAATAATAATAATTATTTAAAGTTAGTCATTAACAAATGATAAAAATAATATTTAGACTACAGCAGGCATATATAGCCTTTTTTTATAAAATTTTTTCAATTAATTTTAATAGTTTAATAAATCAATAATAACAAAAATAAAAATGACAAAATTTTCACTGATCATTTTTCAAATTTCTAAATTTTACCACCTAATATTTATATTTCTTCTAGTTTATTCATCAAACTATTTTTTTTCTTCATATTCACGATATTTATTTATTAATTTTTTTTGTTGGGTCTCTTAATAATATTAATAGCATAATAATGCAATTAATTTCTTTAGACAAGAAGAAAAAAATAAAAATAATGAAATTTCCTATAAATTTCACAAATGTTTCTTTGTCCAATATTTACAATATCCCTTTATTTACACACAAACGTTTTAGCTTAAGTATATTTCTTCTAACAGCTTTAACTTCGATATTTCTTAAAGTGCTTGTAATTTATTATGACTTTACACAATATTAATTATTAATTTTATTATTTTTAATTAAATTATTTATATTAATTTTCCTTGTTTCAAAGTTATACAAATATTTATTTATTTTTTTCATTCAATTTTCTAAATATTATTCCAGAGTGCGTACGTCGCTAAAATATAAAATGTGTGCGTATTTTTTTATTTCCATTTATTGTTTTCATATTTTATCCAATTTATTATTACAATTATCTATTTATTAGTGCAACATTTTAATAAATTTAATAAAATTGCGAGCAGCAAAAGGCACGCTCGTACTATTATTTTTTTTTTATTGTTTCAGAATTTTATTTTTTATTTTCATTAAAAGATTTTTTTTGTCTAAAATAAATAATTTTCAATAAAATAAAAAAATTTAATTACAAATAAATTGACTGAATAATTTATAAAACGATTAAATATCGTTTACAATTATAATTACTTATGACAAATATATATTTATATTGTTGGCAGTAATTGATGGAAATTATTTCCAATTAACTTCTAATTATTATAGTATTTAATTAAATATTAAATCGTGACCTAGTTGTTATATATTTTATTTACAGGACTACAAGGCAAGATAACAACTATCGTAAATAATAATTAATAATATTATTATTATTATTCCTTTGATCTTGTTCCATTAATCTCAAAGAAAAGTATTGTATATTATTAAATTAGTCGAGTTTTTAAAACAACTCTGTCTCAATAATTCACAGTACTTGTGCTGCTAATTTGAATTTTATGATTATTGTTATTATTTTCATATTATACAAATTGGGAGGTACACATCTATCTAAAAAAATAATTAACGTAGACGACTCACAAATGACATCGACTACGAACTACAGCATATTGAACAACGATCTCAGTTGTTCATAGCTCGCTACAACTATCAGCTTTAGAATTGTTATGCTTTACTTTTTCTTATAATACTAAATGCTTAAAAGTTAATCGCGGCAATATGTTGAGTCATCAAACTTTTTATTATTTTTTTATTATATTACAATTATTTTTTATTTCTATTAATAAATATGTATATTAATAATAATAATTTATTTTTTTTTTACAAAATACGTAATCTGTTTTTGTTTCTTTTCAGGCGTATTTTTTTTATTTTTATACTACGGAATTTTTTTTTAAATTGATCTATTATTTACATATTTACTAAATTTTCTTACTATTTAAATGAAATATGTGTTGACCTACAAGGTAATTATTATTTTACAAAAGAAAATATATCGGTTTTTTTTTTTTTTTTATTATAAAATAAATTTATAACGATAATTAACGATAACATCTATAATTTAATTTTAATAAAATAATAGTAATAATTCACCGATAGTTAATTTTGATTAAAATAATGGTAATAAAAAATTACTACTATTATTTTAATCCTCCTTTAGGTTTTTACACTCTCCGGATTTATTTTATATTCCGAATTTCGATGATATTAAAAAAGTATTAAAATTAAATCCGAGTAGTGTAATCTTACCTTTTGACTAGCGCATATAATTTCATCGAGTATTTACACGCACTCAAGTATCTTGGGTGTATTTATCAATTAAAGCTCAATTATTTTATTTTCCATTTAAATAAAATAGTCTTAACTAAATAAAATAATTTTAAGTCTTTGAATAGAAAAAAAAATTTTTTCCTAATAAAATTATTAATAAATTAGGTCGTTGTAACAAAAAAATTAAAAAATATGGGGCATCCATAGTGACTGGTGAGACATTTGACTCTGGAGTTCCATAAATTATAAGCTACACGGAAAAAAAATGAACTTGAATCAAGTAAATAATTTTGAAGAACTTCATCTTCTTGGTTTGAGTAGAAAAATTCTTAAACTAAAAAATTTTTCTTGGTTTAACTAAATTTTACTTGATTCAAGAATTTTTCGTCTTGATTCACAACACTGAAATTTTTCAGAATTATTTTCTTGGTTCAAGAATATTTCTCTTGATTCAAGTTAATTTTATTTTCTGTGTATAATTACGTGACTGAAACTTATATTATAGTAAAATTTATCTTACAATATAGAAGAATAACTAATTAACAAGATCCCTTTGTCAAAAACCTCGATTACTTTTAAAGTTTCTCGTAATTATCATTTGACGGAGTGTGACTGGTGGGACATCGAAAAATCCTTTTCTCTTACCGCGGTATACTTAGTCTAATTTTAATTCGACTACTAAACTTTTAAAAAATACTTCCCTCTCAATACAAAATTTATCCTACAAACATTCAATATTATGAAGAATTAGACTGATTACTTACGTAGAAACAATTAAAAAACTTTTTTTTACTGTGACTGGTGGGACAGGCATTTGTGACTGGTGGGACAATTACAAAATGTCTCCATCAAGTTGTTTATTAAAAAGACTTTTATATTATTTCAACCTTAGAAACATTATTGTTTATATATTTAACTATAAATTATTTAGGATAATTAAAAAAAACTAATTAAAAAACACAAATAATGGATTTAGCTTGCTGACAACACGATCTTGATAAACTTAGGTGTTAATTAATAACGAACATAAAAAAATTTAGTTTTAAAACTATAATAATAAATATGTTCGTTAATAACAAACATAAAATGAGTTTGTTGTTAAAACTATTAAAACAAAATTTGACCCGGATTCAAGTTAGTACGGCTGAAAAGTTACTAGGAGAGAAAAATCGATTTTCTTATTGATTAAAAAAAATTTTCTTTACAAATTAGTAAAATATAAACTTTTAATAATAAATTAGAACTTAATTAGAATGAATTAGAAAAATTTTTAAATTTTAGTCATTTTCCTTTTTCCCATGGAATGCCCCATATAGTAAAAGAATACATAATAAAAATATATAATATATAATAAAGGAGGCAGCTTCGTTACAAGTTATTTGAGCATAGGCTACGTAGTATCTATTATTTTTGCTCATATATATAATATTACAAATACTTATTTTGTTAATAACTTTATTTCACAGCTGCGAGTAAAGCCGTTTATCAGCTGTTTAAAATTCAATATTCAATAAAATAATAATTAAACAACAACAGTAGACTATTGTTCATATTGGCAACCGATATACCGTAAGTATATTATATATGTATACATATATTATTATTATTATAATTATTATTATTATTTATTTATTTATCATACAAGTTTAAATATTTATTATCAATTCGAACCTACTGTGGATTATAGTCTATTATTTTTTTATCATTACTATTGCTAATAATTACCATATTATTATTATAATTATAATTATAATTATTATTATTATTATTGTTGTTGTTATACTTATACAACGACGATATTGATGACAAAAAGGATGGCGATGTAAGATGATGAAGGGCAAGGACTATTGAGGAGGACACCTGACGACAGTGTCTTTGGCATATTCGCTAAATTTCTTATCAATAGGAACTCTGTCATCGTAGAGAGTCGGCGCTTGCAAAATAATTCCAGCTGTTCCCACCAAAACAGCCAGAGTGAAAATCCACAAAAATAACCTGTCCAGTACCATCGCTACGTACTTCCAGTCTTCTTTTACCTGCATAAATAAAATAAATAAGATTGAAAAATATTTAAAAAATAATTATTTTTTCTTAGTTTTACCTTGGTAGAATCTTCAAGCATTTTAGTGTGCTCAGCAATAAAACGAACGCAAATGCAGGATCTATGAATCTCAGGTGGGCAACTTGAGTGGGAAAATGTTGAAGAATTTCTAAGAACTGGACTTTTGATATCTTCAATCCCAGCTGCACCCGGTAAATCCTCGCACTCGGCGTTTAAAGGAAGCGGTGGTATTGGACCGTGGATCAGACAGCTTCCTCCAAATCTTGCTTGTTCTGCCAGGCTGTTTTATAAAATTGAAATTTTGTTTTTAATTTAATTTTTATTTTTTAAAATTTAATTCATTTTTTTTTTAATACACGGAGAGAAAAATGTGAAAATCATTCCTATAATTTTAATGTAATGTTTTCCTATACCATTTTAGGAGCGATTACTTAAATTATGGTAATTGTACCTATAATGTTACTATAATTATGGGAATGGTTCATATAATTATAGGAACGATACCTATAATTATAACTGTAATATCGGCATGATTCCCATAATATATAGGAATGGTTCCCATAATATATAGGAATAGTTTCTATAATATTATAGGAACCATTCCCATAATATTATAGGAACCATTCCCATAATATTATAGTGATGATGCCTAATAATATCGAGATATTTATCATTACAACTCAAGTTATTTGTGACTTCGATGACCACTTTGAAGCATTTGAAATTATTAGTAATTTCGATAATTTTACTTGCTTCCCAATAACATCATTTGAAATATGTAAAATAAGTAATATTGTTCATATAAATAATAAAAGTTACATATCCAAAAGGTGGATTTAATAAATATTCAACGTATGTATTGTAAATAAATAATTTTTTTTTTTAAATAAAATAAAATGAAATTGTAAAAATAAACAATGAATTTCCACATCTATTTTGCTCCTCTGATTGTATAGTGAGAAAATATCCCTTTTATTAGAGAAACTTTAGAATTGCTACAATATTTTTCAATATTATCTAACACAATAGTAACTGAGTTGGAATAAACAATTTAAGATTAAATAAACACGTGAATAAAAATTATAATAAAGAAATTTTTTCACTCTACTGAAAGATCAATTTTTATTTACAAAAAAAAAATTTATTAGCAAAAAAATATATAATAATTACTTTTTATATTTTTGAAGTGATTGCTTCATTATTATGAACATAAACATTTTTCTATTATTATGTGCTTCATTCCCATAATATTATAGGAACCATTCCTTTAATAGTATAGGAACCATTCCTATAATATCATAAGAATCATTCCTTTAATAATATAGGAACCATTCCCATAATATATTGAAGCTATTCCATTATTGTATAGGAACCATTCACATAATTTTTGGAAAGGTTCCTATAAATTTCTCTCCGTGTAAAATTTTTATTTTAAAAAATTTAATTTTTAATTCAATTATAATTATTGTAATTTTTTATAACTACATATTTAATCAAGTAAGATAATGAATACATTAATAATTAAATTATTAATTAGCTAATTTATAAAGTAAATTAAATTAAATTTTTTTTAAGCGTCCGAATTTTACATAAATTATAATAAAATATAATCGATAATGTAAACATATGGACAGTAATTAAATATCCGGATAATAATTTATAATTAATAATAATCAACAATATTCGATAAAAAGACTCTTAATAGAATTATTATTATAATAAAAATAAAAATCAAAAATATTTTTGGTATTATAGTAAGAACCTGGAGGGTGAAAGATCCTCTTTAGAAACATGTCTGCTAGAAAATCTCTTGGGTGTTAAATGTTCTTCACTGTCTTCTTGACTCGAAGGATGATAAGGATAATAACTTGCTTTTTCTTTTCCTCTAACAGGTCTCATGTTGAGAACTCGTCCGGAAGAAAATCTTAAAACATTTATATAATAAAATAATTTAGCTTCAGCGCTGGATAAAAATACGCTTGAGCTTGAAGGGCTTATCGATTAAATTACATTTACTAGAAGATACACATACAATTTTACTGCTACTTGTTCTATTACAATTTTTACAATAATAATAAAAAGTATTAATAATTTATATTTTTTTTTAACTAATGAATTTTATTGCATGAAATTATTTTTAAATAGCTTTACTTAATTTTTACATGAATAAAATACTAACCGACTTGGCTCAAATTTATATTGCGGCCTTCGCATCACTAGTAATCGTGGTAAAATGTGGATAAATACCCGCTTTACCCAGGGCGCCATTTTATGTGTTTGCGGTGAACGAAAGTGGACATTCAATACCACCACTGTAACACATATGCTGAAACAAATAACAATAAATAACATTATTCGCTTTTATGTTTTGAATTTTTATGAAAATTAAGTTTGCCGACATCTAAAAATTTGTAGAATTTTTTTTAATTGAAAAATTATTACAAAAAAATAAAGAAAAATTTTCATTTGTAAAAAACATGAAAAATTATAAGTGCAATTTTTAGAAAATATTTTTTCATTCTAATTTAATAAATGAAAAAAAATTAAAAAATTAAAAACGTCGGCTAACTTTAGTACAAAAATTTACTGTACAAAAATATTAACTCCTACTATCTGAAATGATAATAAAATTAATTAGTCACAAATTAATAGGTGGTATAGTTGACAATTGTAATAGTTACTATCAATAATGGTAACGATTACTATCGAAAATGATAATTGTAATTATTAAAAATTATAACTGATATAATCGAAGATGGTAACTGTAACCATCTCAAATTGTAAAAATTCTGAAAGAAAAAATAATATAAATTTATGTAATTAAATTCTTTATTTACATCCATATTTTAGTTATGTATATTTTTTCCTTTAAAATATTAAAACAAGTAATAACACAATCGTTTAAATCCATATATGATAAAAATTTCCAAATATAAGAGCTGTTATTGATTACTTTGAATGACATAATTTTTGAAAATTATGTTTTTTAAAAATTTTTTGTAAGATTTAAAATTTTTTTTTTGAAATTTTTTTTTTTTTTTTTTTTTAATTTGTTTTAAAGTCACATAAACTACTAAGGTCATGAGCGACTACGGTAGGGGGTAAACTTTTGAGATTGGAATTCGTTTTTTTTATTTTTTGGGCTGAGCAGAATAATACACTTAAATATTGAAAATATTCATTGGTGTACGCCGGACTCGAACCCGGTCCAATGCTTTGGTAAGCAAGAGCCGGATCCGATAGGGCTACTGCGCGCCTTTTTTGAAATTAAAATTTTTTTTTTTAAATAAAATAAAAATTTAAATATAAATTCAATCCGAATTTAAGGCCGATTTTTTGTGCACTACACTGCGCTACAACTGCTTTTGGATAATTCAGAAATGCATTCACGCTAACGTAGATTTTTAATTTTTTTAATATTTTTTACTAGCTTAGATAGTAACTATTATTATTACTGATAGTAACTGCAACCATCAGGTTATATTAGGAATTACGATTTTAATAATACACGGAGAGAAAAATATGGAAATCATTCCTATAATTTTATTGAAATGTTTTCCTATACCATTTTAGGAGCGATTACTTAAATTATGGGAATTGTACCCATAATTTTTGGAAAGTGTTACTATAATTATGGGAATGGTTCCTATAATTATAACTGTAATATCGGCATGATTCCCATAATATATAGGAATAGTTTCTATAATATTATGGGAACCATTTCCACAATATTATAGTGATGATGCCTAATAATATTGAGATATTTATCATTACAACTCAAGTTATTTGTGACTTCGATGACCACTTTGAAGCATTTGAAATTATTAGTAATTTTGATAATTTTACTTGCTTCCCAATAACATCATTTGAAATATGTAAAATAAATAATATTGTTCATATAAATAATAAAAGTTACATACCCAAAAGGTAGATTAAATAAAAATTCAAGGTATGTATTGTAAATAAATAATTTGTTTTAAAAATAAAATGAAATTGTAAAAATAAACAATGCATTTCCATATCTACTTTGCTCCTCTAATTTTATAGTGAGAAAATATCCCTTTTATTAGAGAAACTTTAGAATTACTACAAAATTTTTCAATATTATCTAACACAATAATAACTGAGTTGGAATAAACAATTTAAGATTAAGTAAACACGTAAATAAAAATTATGAAAAAGAAATTTTTTCACTCTAGTGAAAGATCAATTTTTATTTACAAAAAAAAAATTTATTAGCTAAAAAATATATAATAATTACTTTATATTTTTGATGTGATTGCTCTATTATTACGAACATAAACATTTTTCTATTATTATGTGCATCACTCTCACAATATCATAGGAACCATTCCTATTGTTTCGTCTAGCAGTAAAAATAATTTGTTAATTTTTAAACATATTTTATTTATAAGAACATTTGTTAACTAAAACTTTCATTATTAGAAAAACTTTAGCATTAGAAAATAATTTTAGGCCGTTTATGGTCATAAGCCTATTTTATTTTCTTTAAGCTATTGAATATTCTTTTAAATAGTTTTCTCTTTAGAATTTGCTGTACCTCATTTAAAGCTAAACCTTTCAATCTAAAATTTTAAATACTATCGTAAATTTAGGGATTGAGTATCCTTGAGTTTATTTTTTATTATCTTTTTATTGCATCTCACGACGAATATTTTTTCTAATCTGTGAGAAAATTTTTCTGTCAACCATGTGCATAACAGCTGTTTATGTTCTCTAACTCACTCTCTCTACCTTCAAATTATTTGTTTACGCCTACAATTTTCATTTACCAATAATTTTGCACAAATAACGTTACCACACCTATCGACCCTTTCCTCATTACCTCAAACTGTAACCTCTGACTGTATCACTTCAAACAAAATTCTTCAGTCAGTCATCTACTCACAAGACAATTGCATCTATCTATTCATCGACTATATATCGACAATCTATCTATACATCGACTATCTATCGACAATCTATATATCTATCGACAACTTATCAATTTTCTATTAATCAGTAATTAATTTAAACATATCAAAAAGTGTGTAATTTTACATTATTAAGAAGTATTTATCAATAAATCGTTAAGAGTAAAAATTTACTTTTGTGTGTTTAAAATCAACAATTTAATTGAAATATCCTCGCTCCAGTAAATTTTAGCTAGGAAATAAACACCTATAATATTTTAGGAACCATTCCCATAATATATTGAAGCTATTCCATTATTGTATAGGAACGTTTCCAATAAATTATGGGTATGGTTCCCATAATGAGCATAGTATTGATACCTATAATGATCATTTTATCATAGGAATCATTCCCATAATTTTTGGAAAGGTTCCTATAAATTTCTCTCCGTGTAGTAGTAACTAATTAAAATAATAAAAGCTATTATTACTGATTACCATCATAGTAGTAGTAGTTACCATCAGAATGGTAACTACTACAATTCAGATGGTTTACATAATTATTTAAATAATATTTACTACTATCGAATTCAGTTAATAGATTTAACCATAACTAGATAATAAACTCTACTATAAAATTTTCTCCGGGTATTATTGAATTTTTTGTTTTTCATTCAAGAAAAAATAAATTAAATTATTAATAATAATTATTTAAATTTAAAGGAATAATTAATGACCTCAATAAAAAATATTCGTAACAGTTTTACAGCGTCAGTAAAGTCGATCCAAATTGCAACCACTTTTTCATCTACCTAAGTGTCTACCTAAGCATTGATCAACGTCGACTCGAAAGGACGACGCAATTTATTCTTCACTATAAAGATGAAAGCTCTGTGGTTTTAATAAAAAGCGAAAAAATAAACCATTGAAAGATAAAATCTTTACTTTTTGGTGTATGTCAATATATATTAAAGTTAAAAAAAAAATATATAATCCAGATTTTATGAGAAAATATTCATAAAAATAATTCCAACAAATTTATTTATCATTCAAGATATTTAAATATATTTTTTGGTATTAATGACAGCAATTTTTTTCCTTTCAAAAGCGTAAAATTATTATTTTAAATAAACAGCGTATTGAAATAACTTTCTGCACAAAAGTATTACTCTATATTAATGTAGGGGTAGAGGAAAAGTTTTTTCAGCATTCAGTTTAAAGTTTGTTTAAGGTTCGAATGCAGCCTTATCAATTGCTTGGAAAAAAAAAAAACTTTTTACGGATTTTTCAGTCATCTCAACGGATATTTTCTACATTTTTTTTTTATTTATAATTGAAGCTCTTGCTCATTTCTTTTTTTTATTTTATTATATTTTTGAGGTTGCTCAGTTGTCAATGTACATACTCTTGAGGGATTTCACCAAACGGAAACGTCACCATGTCGAAATAGAAGGATGAAAAAAAAAAAATAAAGGCGAGGAGTTTTCTTTTAAAGTTTAACGTGATATAACTTACTTGGTGACTATGACACAAGTATAAGTTTTCGATGAAAAGTTTCCACTAAATATTTAAATACTTGGTTAAAACTTTAATTCATCAATTGTCTTTAATAATACAATGTGTAGAATGATTTTATTGTTGGGAAATAATTGTTGTAAGAGTAAAAGGGATAATCCGATTGGAGATTACATATAAATCAGAAGACGTTAATTAAATCAATTAACAGCCTCATTTCTCATCGGCTAATCCTTATTTACATATATTATATGATAAATTGATAAATCTGTTATATTTGGAATTTGTGCTGAAAATTATCAATTATTAATGGTAATGATTAATAATTGATGAATCAATGAATAAATAACTGGGGCGAGTGAAAAGTAAAAGTGATGTTGTTAAAAAAAAAACTCTTTGATAAAAAATATTAATGAAATTTTTTGGTACTCAATAGTTAATAAGAAAAGAATAAAAGTGTGTCAAGCTTTTAAAGGATTTAATAGAGTTGAGTGCATCATCATATAAAATGTCGTTTAATCCGAACGGGAATATTAAGCGAGTTTACAGGTAAAATTTGCTTATCTTCGTAATACCATCAATGTCCATAATAATTTAATCGTTTTTATTAAATAAATTTATTTTATAAAATAATAATAACTAGAAACTGTGCAGTCACTATGTGACTGCCGTGATTTGTGAACTATAAATAAATAAAATTTTGCTTTATTAGATAATGACTTTTGTTAAATTGCATTGTACTTTTTTAACTATTAACGTTTTTGAAGATATAAGCTCATTCCGATGTTACATAAATCAAGAGCTTTCATTTGAGTACCCACATACATTTTGATATATTTTTTATGTATACTTATATATAATATATATAAATATATGAAAAATTGATGTGGGTACTTAAATGAAAGGTTTTGATGAGTGTAATATCGGGATGAGCTTATATCTCTAAAAATGTCAATAGTTCACAAGATACAAGGTTACTTCTTAATTATTGACATTTTTAGAGATATAAGCTCATCCCGATGTTACACTCATCAAGAGCTTTCATTTGAGTCCCCCTATGCATTTTGATATATTTCTCATATATACATACATATATAATATATATAAATATATGAAAAAATTATGTGGGTACTTAAATGAAAGCTCTTGATGAGTGTAACATCGGGATGAGCTTATATCTTTAAAAATGTCAATAGTTCACAAGATACAAGGTAATTTCTTAATTATGTATCTAGAGATAAAGCATTTTCAAATGCAGTCTAAATACTTATAATCTTAAATTGACTACTGGTGAGAATTATATGAAATCATGAAAAGGCACAACTCCAGGTCAAGACTTTTCCAACGATACCAAATTTAACCATAAAAACCCATTTTATCACATAAATACATTGGCCACAAAATTTTGCTTATTCTCTGAATAATATAGATAATTTTTATAAAATTTTTATTAAACTTTTTAGTTAAAATAAAATAAAAGAATAGTTTTTATTGCTAATAAATATTTCATTGATCGTTAGTGAGTTTGCTGTTTGCTGTTTGCTGTTTGCTGTTTTCTGTCTCAAGAGATTTCAAAATCTCATCAGAAATTCTTTGAGTAACTTTAACTTTTGTTTTCACTTATTACTTTAACAACGATATTAATAAACAAAATAAAACTTCTACAGCTTAAAACATAAAAAAATGTTCCTGTCTTGTTAAAAATAATAATAATAAATATAGTTTATATATATATTTTTTTTCCCAGTTGATATATGTTAAAGTCATTAGAGTCTTTTGTCACCACTGAAAGAAGAAAACAAGAAAGAAGATAAAGAAGAATAGTTTGTTAGTAAGGGAGTTTTGTAGTTTAAAACGATAAAATAAAATTCAACAATTTTTTTCCATTTAAAAAAACAATCGCATGTTGGCTTTCAACCACAATCGGGTCGGGGATGAACTATGATGCCGCTTATAGCAATAAGCTACTCGTTTTAAAGCTCAATTCACGTTGGAATATTATTTTTATCTATATTTCAAATTTAATCCCTTCTGTTAATTAAAAAAAAGTTAATTCCTTTGGTGACAATATTATTTTTGTGATGAAATGAAATATTATATTATCACATAAATATGTAGGATGCTTTATTAAATTATTTCATAATATAAAATTAATGATATTCTGTCAGCAGCAGATAACAACAAAAAAGACGAAACGACCTGCAAAAGCTAGCTGTGATGACTCTTGAGTTTCACCCAGCATAAATTATTATTTTACACACCTACTGAGTTAACTGTGTTATTTTATTGAACTATAAATCTTTTGATTATCAACCACAATACATTTTAAATCCGCCAATTAAAAAAAAAAGTTGATATATAGGTAATGTTGGATAGAAAATTAAATTTATAACTAGGATTTATTAGAGTTTTAAATGACAGCCAAGTTTTTCTAGTGTGAAATTGTAAAAATTACATTATTTTTTAGACATATACCAACTATTACAGTTTCATTGTTGTCGCTTTTCGTTGCTATGGTGACCACCTTGGCAACGGTTTCCATAGCAACGGTTATCATGGCAACAGTGACCGTAGCAACTACTATGGCGACGGTTAAATATTAATGACTAAAATTTGTAAAAATATTGATTAATTCAATTGTCGATAATAAACATTCTGACCGAAGCGCGCAAAGCGCGTTCGATTTTCTACACTGTAAAAAAAGCGGTGTTAAAATGGACTCATTTTAACACCGCTATGTAACACCTGTGTATTAACACCGGTGTAGCGGTGCTCTTTTGCGGTGTTAAACCGGTGTAATATCAGTGTAACCGGTGTAATACCGGTGTAACAGTAGAACAAATTTACACCGTATCGGAGTATAAATATTACATGATCCATGAAACACAATTAATATTCAATATTTATCAAAATGAGACAAGTAACATTTATTTAAGAATTTTCAATTTATAAAATTACGCAGAAATTGATTTAATGAATGTTATACAACAAGTTAAATAATATTTACAATATTAAATGTTTAGGAACAATATAATA
The DNA here is from genome assembly GCF_020080835.1 of Cotesia glomerata. NCBI lineage: Eukaryota > Metazoa > Arthropoda > Insecta > Hymenoptera > Braconidae > Cotesia > Cotesia glomerata. The sequence continues at coordinate 5,787,592 of NC_058162.1, forward strand.
ATTATTTTTATCGTAACCATAATGTTTCTCATAATATAATGGATGTTTTAAACATGTTAAAATAAATAATTTGATAACTTTGCTTTTTTTTTTCAGATATTTCATTTGCACATAAACTCATATTGTAACACATAGTCTCTTATAGCTTACACAACAGCATTATATTATCATTATAAAAGAAAATTCTTTGAATTTCACCGTAAATGGGTAATTCGTAAATTCTTAAATTGTCCCAAAAACACCCTAAAATTGTCCAAAAAATTTTTCATCCATTAATTTCGGGACAAATCTACAGCTGTGCAAAAATAAATTATCTCTATGAAAATCGTTTAAAAAACGTTCAAAATTGTCGTAAAATTGTTCTAAAAATGTTTCAAATTTGTTGAAAAAACTCTCTAAAACTGTCCAAGAAATGTTCCAAAATTGTCTCAAAAATATCCGAAAAATGTCTCAAAAGTATTCAAAATTTGTTCTCAAGTAGTTAAAAAAATGTTTTAAGATTATTCAAAAAAGATTCCACATAAGTTTTAAGGACAAAATTTCAACTAAATTGCTTCAAATAAATTGCATTGATTCTAAAATTATATTAGAAGTATTCCGAAAATCTTAAAAAAAATACTTAAAAGTTATGAAATTATTACTAAAATGCACTATTTTTAAGTTTCCGATGATATATATATGATGTCCCAAAATGCTCCGGGTCCATTTTTACATCGAAATTTTTTACAGTGTATTTATTTTAATTAAAATTTTTTATCTACTTAATATTTTATTATTTTCAACTTTTTAAATTAAATATTAACTTTTTTTGATTATTTATTTTTAATTATTAAACATAAAAAGTTTAATTATAAAAATTGTGTTAATTAAAATATTATCAGCACTGGAAAATTTATAACACCGATTTAACACCGAAAAAAAAAATTTACACCGCGAACGGTGTTAGTGCTACACCGATTTCGGTGTTGAATTTAACACCGGAATTTTTAGCACCGTACACCGCATAGACTCACACCGGTTTTTTTTTACAGTGTAGTAATAGTAAAAGATTTCAACCTTTAAATTTTCTTTTCAGATTTACATAGAAAAAAGAAGAAGAGAAAAATTATATTAAAAATAGTAATAAGTGTCGCTTTTTATAAAAAACTAGAAAAATTGCAGTTCAAGACGATATTTTTATAAATTCAAACTTTAAATATTAATTTTTAGAGCTTTCAATGTAATATTTACATTTTACAATGTAATTATTACAAAATCTGTAATAATTATAATCTGAAACTGTAATTTTTCCAGTTTTTTTTTTTTATGAAGCGCCACGTTACATTATATAATGTAATTTTTCTCTTTTTCTTTTTTCCGTGTAATATCTCACACCGTAATTTTTCGTATAAATTTTTTAGATTTCGATAACTTAGCTTGAGAGTTTAAGAATTACAAGTTCAGCTGTTATAATTCACAGTATCTTTATTATTATTGATAATTAGTAGCTCACACTTTAAATCTTATTTTTCCAATTAAAAATACATTTGTTTTGATAGAACGAAAAAATTCATCACCGATAAATCGAAATTTTGAAAGTTTCAGTTATTAACTATTAATTTCTCAATAAATAACTTGAAAAATAATAAATAACCTATTTCAAACTTTCATGCAACTAAAAATACATTCGAAGTTGTAAAATTAGGTATTTCCAATTGTAATTACATTATTACAAGATCTAGTCTCAATTATTACAGTATCAAGCGTAATAATTGCAATTTTTTACGAGGGACCTGTTTTTACTCTAAAAACTTATTTTTCCGTGCAATAAAAATTTATCTCTCTTTATATTTTTACCTATTGTTAATAATAAGCGCAATAATATTTGTAGTTTTATTATTAAAAAGGATCTAAAGGTGTGAACCCCTGATACTTAAAACTAATAACCACAAAACTTGCCATCTGCAGGTACATAAAATTTATATATAAAACTTGAATGAGAGAATGAGAGAATGAGAGTGAGAAATAAAAATAATGAAGGCTACTAGGGACCTGTTTTTTCTCTAAAAACTCTATTTTTTCCTCGTATTATATAAAAAAAGCAAGTCTAAAATATATGAGTGCATACACTATCATAAATTACATCTGTGAATTCTATCATTTAATATTTACGCTTAAGCGTATTAAAGAAGATGTACAAACTCAATATTTACTTCAGTAAAATATCAAGAACCTGAAAATTAATTAAGATTTCAACATTTAAAAATAAATATTAAAATTTGATAAATTGACGTTGAATTATTTGTGAAAATGAGATTCAGCTAAAAATTGTAAAACTGACGTATTCTAATGACTTTAATGATTCCCTTGGGTCTGAGTAATCAAAGCCGTACTTGACATTCGTACCAAAAGTCACCTTTAAATGAATCAACTGAATAAACGGCGCTCAATCCAATTTTATTTTTCTCTTTTTGGAGCGTTTGAAAGAATTTCAATGCAGTCAGTAGAACGATAAGTGGAAAATTACGGATAAAGTTCTTTTTTTATTTTACTTTCTACCAAAAAGTCTGGAGAGTTAGCAGAGCAGTGTAATATACTATGATAATTATTATAGAACTAATTATTACTGAAAGAAAATTAAATATTAAATAAAGTTTTATTATGTAGATAAATTCCTGGTTCTGAAGTGATGTATTATTTGTTGAGAAAGGAAAAGGTTGTTGAGCTTCCGGAATAAGTTGAATTGATAATGTGGTGTGCAGCCGCTGGTACAGAGCTTTTCTCTTAAATCCAGTTAAATCTTAAGGGAAAATCAATTTTAATTTAAGATTGATAAAATGAATGCTTTCACTAACAAAAACCAAAAATTATAATTTACATTTAAAGTTTTAATTAAACAACTTTAATAATATTTTATAGATAATATACATTTTAGTTAGATATATATTGGATAAGAATATAAATTTCTGCAGTCTGTTTTGTCGTAGTTTAAATTAAATTTTATTTTTTCGAGTGGGTGTGAAGCACTCGTATTGAGGTTACTTATATTCCAACTATCCAACTATCCATTATTCTTACTCCATGACATCTCTCTGTCTCAATATGCCAGCTTGGAATTTTCAATTTTACATTTTACAGTCGACTGTTTGTCTCCAGATTCTATTTATATTCAATGAAATTTTATTTCATTTTAACATAAAATTTTATCTTAGAAAAATCTCTTAAAGAAGAAATTTATTGATAATTAGTGATGATAATTTAATACGGTAAATTTATTTTAAATTTATATTGATCGTCTATATGTATGTCAATGTTTGAGTAAATTCAGTAAATGTATGAACCTGTGGTACTGTACGACTTCTGTACGACTTCTGTACGACGGATAATATAAAACAAGACGTTAGCTTTACGGAGCGGAAGAAAAGAGAGCTTGGCTCGTTTCCTTTTACTTCCTCAACATATATTTCTGGCTACTTTCCAAAGTATTTTCCTTCCGTAACCTCCATACCACCTATTTACACTATATGTACAAGAATCAAGATTGTTAAAATCCTAAAACATAAAAACATATAATAATAATGATAATAAAAAACAAAGTGGTCGTTTTTAAAACATTAATTTTTTTATTTTTATTAATTTATTACTGTTTTTTTTTATTTCTTCCTTAAAATTATATTATCATAAAATTTAAATAAGAACATAAATTATTTTTTTATGAAACTTATTTTGCAACAGAAGGATTTATTTTAATCTTTATTGTTTTTAGTAGACATTAAAATAATTTATAATAATAATTTTAAAATATTTTAATAAAATAATTTATATTATTAAGAGGATAAGCAAAATTTTGTGACTAGTGTATTTATATGATAAAATGGGTTTTTATAGTTAAATTTGGTATCGTTGGAAAAGTCTTGACCTGGAAATGTGCCTTTTCATGGTTTCATATCATTCGCACCAATAGTCAATTTATAATGATGAATATTTAGGCTGCATTCGAAAATACTCTATCTCTAAATACATAATTAAGAAATTACCTTGTTTCTTGTGAACTATTGACATTTTTAAAGATATAAGCTCATCCCGATGTTACACTCATCAAGACCTTTCATTTGAGTACCCACATCAATTTTTCATATATTTATATATATATATTATATATATTTATATATGAAAAATATATCAAAATGCATGTGGGTACTCAAATGAAAGCTCTTGAGGAGTGTAACGTCAGAATGAGCTTATATCTTAAAAAACGTCAATAATTAAGAAAGTACAGTATAATTTAACAGATATCTTGTGAATTATTGACATTTTTAAAGATATAAGCTCACCCCGACATTACACTCATCGAGACCTTTCATTTAAGTACCCACATCAATTTTTCATATATTTATATATTATATACATATGTATATATGAAATATATATAAAAATGCATGTGGGTACTCAAATGAAAGCTCTTGATCAGTGTAACATCGGGATGAGCTTATATCTTTAAAAACGTCAATATTTAAGAAAGTACAGTAATTTAACAAAAATCATCATTTAATAAAGAAAAATTTTATTTATTTATAATTTACAAGTCACGGTAGTCACATAGTGAGTGCAAGGTTGCTAGTTTATATTATGTGTTTATTTAATGAAAAAATGTTTTTGTACTTAAATAGTCTTCACTATTATCTGTATTATGGTAATAATTTATTATTATTGTAGACGCTGAGATAAATTGACTGTTTAATGATGTAATTAACAATATTACTCTTGGGAAATTAACGGCTAGTTGATAAAATCTAAAAATTTATTATTCAAATAAATAATGAAATGTAAAACCATTTAAAAGGGGATTTTAATATTTTAATAATAAAATTATTCTACTAATTTAAAAGTGTTTTTAATCGTGAGCACGATTTATAGTTCCATATCAATTCCACATTATGGTTATGGAGATATTTAATTATCATAATATTTTATTCATTTTCATGCTATGATATTTAAATTTTCTGAAATTAAAAAATTGAAGGAGTTATTCTTTTTTTTTTTTTTTTTTTCAAGATTAAAATTTTAAACTAAAAAAAGATATATTATATTCTGAGAATAGATTGTTTACGGTAGAAGTGTAATCTGTATATTGTCATAACTGAAACAATGCTTTTCAGATTTTTTGTTTACGTGTTATATATATTTTTTTTTTACCTTTTTTTCAAATGTACACTCTATTTTGATGATACATAGTAAAAACAGTGAAAACCCCGAGGGAAATGATTCGTATCTATATAAATATATATATTACAAAAGAAAGGAACATTCACTGAGCAAGCTTTTACTATCCGATTTACCGATTTGCCGGAGGGACCCCACAGTCGGACCAGAAAAACAGATGAGTACAAAAATTTCCACTTGGCTTACGTGAGAAGATCTGAATCGGAAGATCTAAAGGTCTAAAAATGTTAAAATGTAAAAGCTTACATATCTTTTCTCTATTTTATTGTAAGAAGGGTAAATTCCCATGAGATTATATGAATGAAAAGCTACAACAATCAAAATCAACTTTTATGTTTTTTATTTATTTATTTATTTTTTTTTTTTTTTTAACAAAATTTTTAGTAAGTCAGTTCAAAAATAATAATAATAATAATATTAATAACAATAATAACTAGCAACCTTGCAGTCACTATGTGACTGCCGTGACTTGTTAACTACAAATAAATAAAATTTTGCTTTATTAAATAATGACTTTTGATAAATTTCACTGTACTTTCTTAATTATTAAAGTTTTTAAAGATATAAGCTCATCCCGATGTTACACTCATTAAGAGCTTTCATTTGAGTACCCACATGCATTTTTATACATTTTTCATATATATATATAAATATATAAAATATATGAAAAATTGATGTGGGTACTCAAATGAAAGGTCTCAATGAGTGTAACATCGGGATGAACTTATATCTTTAAAAATGTCAATAATTAAGAAATTATATTGTATTTTGTCAACTTATGATATTTTTGAAAATATAAGTTCATCTCGATGTTACACTCATCCAGAGCTTTCATTTGAGTACCCACATGCATTTTTATATATTTTTCATATATACATATATGTAATTTATATAAATATATGAAAAATTGATGTAGGTACTCAAATGAAAGGTTTCGATGAGTGTATCATCGGGATGAGTTTATATCTTTAAAAATGTCAATATTTCACATGATACAAGGTCATTTCTTAATTATTGATATTTTTAAAGATGTAAGCTCATCCTGATGTTACACTCATCAAGAGCTTTCATTTGAGTACCCACGCATTTTGATATATTTTTCATACATACATATATATAATATATATGAATATATGAAAAATTGATGTGGGTACTCAAATAAAAGGTCTCGATGAGTGTAATGTCGGGGTGAGCTTATATCTTTAAAAATGTCAATAATTCACAAGATATCTGTTAAATTATACTGTACTTTCTTAATTATTGACGTTTTTTAAGATATAAGCTCATTCTGACGTTACACTCCTCAAGAGCTTTCATTTGAGTACCCACATGCATTTTGATATATTTTTCATATATAAATATATATAATATATATATAAATATATGAAAAATTGATGTGGGTACTCAAATGAAAGTTCTCGATGAGTGTAACATCGGGATGAGCTTATATCTTTAAAAATGTTAATCTTTCACAAGATACAAGGTAATTCCTCATTTATGTATCTAGAAATAGAGCATTTTCGAATTCAGCTTAAATACTTATCATAATAAATTGACAATCGGTGAGAATGACATGAAATCTTGAAAAGGCACAAATTCAAGTCAAAACCTTTGCTATGACACTAAATTTCACTAAAAAAAAAACGATTTTATCATATGACTATCCTTAAGACAAAACTTTTCTTATTCTCTTAATAATATAGATAATAAAATTTTGAATTAAACAAAATTCAAAAATAGTACTTCAATTAATATGAAGTTACAATGAAGCTAAATAAATTTATCAATACAAAAAAAGCAAAATAAGATAAAAGATAATCCTTCAACATATCTCGATCTTGACAACCGTACTAACAACAAAATGAAGCAAATCAAGATCTCTTAAGACGAAAAAAAAGTAACACAAGAGAGACAATAATTATAAAATAGAGCTAAAGGAAAATAGATAGTAAAAGTGCAATGGCAGCTTTCTCTTACTCTGCAAGTGCCGGAAGTAATTAAACTCAATGCAATTCAGATTTAAAGCTACTCCTTGTGATTCCGATTCTGATTCTGATTCTATTCCCCGAACGCTCGGCAACTACGACCTCTGCTATGTGCTCTCTACTCTCAACCTCAACAGTTATGCTCCGTAACGTCTCTTATTTTATATAATTTGCATCCAAATCCAATATACTTTTCATATGTACTATTGTTAAAGGGTAAAAAGAGGAAAAAGATTTTCCATATCTGATTATACGAGTTATCAATTGGATAAAATTGATCTAACTTACCTGATTGAAACGAGTATCATTGCGAATATCAGGTACTTTCCAAGCAGTGGTACTACCAGAGATGTTGGAGGTATAATTTCGACGACTAGCAAAAAAAATACGTGGAGACTGATGAGAATTGATATTGATAATGTTACCTGGAACAAATAAATAAATTTTATTGATATTTTTATTTTAAATATTGAACTTATTTATTCATTAAAAAAAATATTTTTAAACTGTGAATAAATGTTAAATATTTTATTTACTAAAATAAACATTATATAATAATGATAATATTTTATTCATCTTAAAAATATGAAATAGAAAAAAATTAATAAAATAATACGTGAGAGATTATAAATTGAAAAAATATTAAATTTATTTTTAGTTATTTTCCGTATTGTAATCAAATATATTTTTTAAATATTTAAATTAAAATGATTTTATTCAAAAATAAATTATTTAATATTGTCGCACAATTTATTTGAAAAAAGATGTTATAATAATAATTTAAGGGTTGAGATTGAAGATTCTCGGCAAAATTTGAATTTATTGCTCATGGGAGATGGAAATGGAGAAGGGTAAGACGAGACGAGGGATGTAATCAATTAACTGTAAATTGACAAGAGAAATCGAGACGTAAAAAAAAAATAACAAAGATTTATACATTAAGAAATAAAAACCATCAAGTTACTAAGAAACTTTTTAAAAGTACAGAGTCTATGAAATAAATATCACGCAAGTAAATGTTCTTTTTATTTTTCCCTCATGGTGGTTACTCTATTCATTCTGATAAATGAGACAAATAGCTGGTGGGACACTAAATCTTAGTCAAAAAAAAGTAAAGTTACAGATTCCCGGTTAAACCAAAATGTATGACATTTTATTTATTACCACTAAATCTTTTTAAGAAAAATATTTATTTAATTACTTGCGAATACCTAGAATAATCGATAATATTGTACACTTAATATTTTCATTAAAAAAAAATAAAAAATATGTTATCTTTTAATTTAAGTAAAAGTGGTGCTAGAGCCAGGATTTTAAGTATTAATAAGATGCAGATTAATATAAAATACCGTGATGAAAAAATTGTAAAAAGCAATTCTTACTGTTGCTCAATGTTAAATAAATCTATCTATAAATTATCTTTTAATTTAAATTTATAAATAAACTCATAACCCAGAGAATAATAAATTATACCATTAATGATTTTATTTTAAATATAATATACAATTTCACATACTCTGAGAGAAAAAATTTCTTTTGAAAAATATGGGCATTTTTGTGGAAAAAAAGTTTTCTAGATTTGAGAAAAAAAATTTTGTTAGAAAATTCTCAGGTTGTCTATCTAAAATTCTTTTCTTTCAAATCTAGAAAACTTTTTTTCAATAAGAAAGTTATTTAATTGAAAAAAAAATTGTCAAATTTTCTAAAATAAAATAAATTTTTTTTTTTTCAATTACATAAAAAAAATGTAAAAAAAATCGGCCCTGCCCGGGATAAGCGGGAATAGTTGTCAAATTGATTGAAGTTTTTTTTGAGAAAAAAAAATAAAAAAAAAAGTGACGATTTTGCTCAAAAAAACCGATCATTTAATAGAATTGATCATATTTAATTTTTCTTGTGTATTTTTTCGAAAAGTTCATTCAAAAACAAAAATTTTTAAAAAGAAAAGGTACCCAAAGGTCAATGTCTAAAAAAGTTATGGCTATTTGAAAATAAAAAAGCCATTTTTTTGCGAAATTCATAACTTTTTTTGGGTTGGATGAAAAAATTTGAAAAAATTTTCAAAAATGTTTTTCAAAGGGTAGAAAAGAATGATAAAGTTTCAGCTAAATCTAAAGGGGTCGAGTTCAAAAGTGGTCGATTTGATATGGAATACCCCACACGCATAAAACGATTTTGTTGAAATAAAAAAAGACGGGATAACTGAAAAATATGTTGTGGTAATAAATGAGTATAGTTATAGCAACAAATCCATTAGTTGCATTAACAAAATGTTTCAAGTTTTACTAACAAACCAGTTTGTTAAATCACAAAATCAATTTATTGCTCTAACAAAATCATTTTGTTGCTATTACAAAATAACTTTGTTGCTGCAAGAAAATGATTTTGTTACTGTTACAAAGTAATTTTGTTGTTGTTACAAAGTGATTTTGTTGCTGTAACAAAGTGATTTAGTTGCAATAACAAAACTAGTTTGTTGCTTGTTAAATTTATTCTTATAAAATTTACTGTAACAAATTTATTTGTTATTCCAACAAATTCTCTTTATTACTACAACAAATTGTCTTTGTTACTCCAAAAAATTTTCTTTGTTATTTTAATAGAATAATTTTGCTGATTCAACAAAAAAATTTTTTATACCAACTAAAGTATTTTGTCGAATCAAATAAAAGATTTTGCTATAGTAACAAAACTGTTCTGTTGTTATAACATATCAATAACTTGTTATAATCTAAATTTTGTTATTTTAACATATGATTTGTTATCCCTATGTTAACAAATTCATTTGTTACCACAACATATCTTAGGTTATCTTAACAAAATTTTTTTCTGCGTGCATATATACTTTTACATAATCGACTAGCACCCTAGGTAATTAAATTAAAGATATATAACTATACAGTTTTTGTAAGACTATTGTTCTACTTTGTTTCGTTTTGTTGGCGAGAACAAGAGGATTGGAAGGATTCATGTAAAATCGATAATCTGACGTTTACTGAATAGAAAAGGATGACTCGGTAATATCCACCAGTTGTACTGTCTATACAGTATGTATTGTTATTTCCTCTGTTTCTAACGACAATTAGTCACGCCTAGGTGTCTCCCTCGAGAAAGTTTAGCGTGAGACCATTAAACGGTGAAGTTTATTGTCAAATGGACATACACGAGCTTGCAACTGTCGTCTACACAACTTTCCCTTTACCACTTTCATCCCACTTTACTCCTTTTACCAATTTATCTCTTTTTATTCGTCTCCTTGTTTCGACATTTACTCATTAATCTCTCAAGCTGTAGATTATTAATGCTATAAATTTAATAGCGCCCAACTAATTACTAATTACCAGATCCTCTATTTTTTTTTTATTCTTTGGCTTTAGTTTATAGAATTACAAGACGTAATTACTTAAAATAAATAAATAAAAAAAATAATAGGACACAGATTAAAATTTGTCACTTTTCAGAGTTGACGTTCCCAGTACGTGAGGTTTCTTTATTACATTATAACGTGCAAGGATCGCCGAGAAAGATAAACAAGACCGAGAAATGAAAGGACTATTGTGTGAGAAATAACAAAGCTAAGATAAAAGATAGAAGATAAGAAATAAGTACAAAAAATAAATGTATGAGACAAAAATGTCATTGGGTTTCACGCTTAGCCTTTATTATTTTTCTTTCTTACTCTCATTCTCATGTTTTGTATAAAGATTGTATGTACCTGCAGATGGCAAGTTTTGTGGTTATTAATTTCAAGTATCAGGGGTCCACACTTTTAGATCCCTTTTAATAATAAACTACAAAGATTATTACGTTTATTATTAACAGTAGGTGAAAATATTAAGAGATATAAATTTTTATTACACGGAAAAATTAGTTTTTAGAGTAAAAACAGGTCCCTCGTAAAAAAACTGCAAGTATAACACTTGACACTGTAATAATTAAGACTATATCTTTTAATAATGTAATTACAATTGGAAATACCTAATTTTACAACTCCGAATGTATTTTTAGTTGCATTAAAGTTTAAACTAGAAGTTATGTATTATTTTTCATGTTATTTATTGAGAAATTAATAGTTAATAATTAAAACTTTCAAAATTTCGATTTATCGGTGATGAATTTTTTCGTTTTATCAAAATAAATGTATTTTTAATTGGAACAATAAGATTTAAAGTATGAGCTACTAATTATAGATAATAATAAATGTACTGTGAATTATAACAACTGAACCTGTGAATATAGATATACAAATACATGGAGTGATCATCTATTGAGGCTTTTACCTTAAATGTGAAATGGAAATTTAAAGGTTTAAACCTTTTATTATTATAAACTAAAAAAGATGTTAAGTGAAATTGTAATAGTTGGTATATGTCTCAGAAATAATGTAATTTTTACAATTTCACATTAGAGAAACTTGACTGGTATTTAAAACTCTAATAAATCCTAGTTATGAATTTAATTCTTTCACTTTTCTTTCCATAACTCAAAAATAATTAATAATATTATAATTATTAATCACCACTAAAATTTTAATTGAAGATTTATCGAATTTCCTCGGAAATATCTTCCGTAAGTTAAACTTTCTCCAAATAATTTTATTTTAGATTCAGTCACGTCTCCAAAGATAGATTGCACGCTGGAGAAGGTAATCTTTTATATATTATTTTGTTTTTCTCAAATAAAAGTTCAACAATCAACCTAGAATTTAAAATTCTAATAAACTTGTCGATGGCTCTACAAATTGACGGAATGATTAATTTTACTATAAAAATAATAATTACGAACAAAAGTAAAAATAAAAGTTTTACTCGGGTGCGGGAGGGGGTTCAGTGGTTCATTGGAAAAACTCCGAGACACTCGACCTCCCTTTATTAATGTAAAGCCTGGAAACACTCGGTAGTTGTACACCACCATGTTGTTTCACAGCTAAAAAACAAAAAAAAAAAAGGAGCGGCTTGCATGAATAGTACATCTGAGTATTTTTAAATTATTATAGTCGTACTGAATAGCTTACATTATGAAATGGAAAAAAAAAATGTGCATAAATTATAAAAGCATAATTGAAGAGAAAAATGCTCAACACTGCGCGTTGATTATTATTTCAATTGAAAAATGTTAATCAATAGAAGCGATAATTAAAGATTTTTAATCAATAAAATTTTTTAATAATCTTCAAGTTCAATATTATCGATTATATTTACTTGATTGGAATAATTGACAGTTTTGACTAGCAATATGTCGCGTTTAAGATGCTACAAGGGCTTATACTAAAAATTCTATTTTTTTTTTCTAAGTGTGCTGAGCCACAGTGTCTAATGTGTGCCAGGATGTATTAGGCTTTAAAACTTTCGATGAATTGATTTCTAATGGTTATTATTATATACCAATCGGATTGTTTTTCCATCCTCGACAAGGTTTTTAGGACAAACAGTTGGTTAGTTTACTATTTTTTTTAGAAATTTAGAATTTTAAAAGCTACATCCTTGCGTTTTGAAATTAGTTGACATTAGGTCACCTAGGCTTTAAAACTCTTGATAAATTTATTTCTAATGATTATTATTTACCAATCGGGTTGTTTTTACATCATCTATAAGATTTTAAGCCCAAACAGTTAATCAGTTTACTAGCAACCTTGCAGTCATTATATGACTGCCGTGACTTGTGTACAATAATTAAATAAAATTTTGCTTTATTAAATAATGACTTTTGTTATATTGCACTGTATTTTCTTAACTATTGACTTTTTTAAAGATATAAGCTCATCCCGATGTTACACTTATCAAGAGCTTTCATTTGAGTACCCACATGCATTCTCATATATTTTTCATATATACATATATATTATATATATAAATATATGAAAAATTGATGTGGGTACTCAAATGAAAGGTCTTGAAGAATGTAACATCGGGATGAGCTTATATCTTTAAAAAGGTCATTAGTTCTCAGGATACAAGGTTGTTTCTTAATTATGTTAAATTGCACTGTATTTTTTAACTATTGACGTTTTAGAGATATAAGCTCATCCCGATGTTACACTCATCAAGAGCTTTCATTTGAGTACCCACATGCATTTTGATATATTTTTCATATAAACATATACATAATATATATAATATATATAAATATATGAAAAATTGATGTGGGTACTTAAATGAAAGGTCTTGATGAGTGTAATGTCGGGATGAGCTTATATCTTTAAAAATGTCAACAGTTCACAAGATACAAGGTAATTTCTTATTTATGTATCTAGAGATAGAGCATTTTCGAATGCAGCCTAAATATTCATCATTATAAATTGACTATTGGTGCGAATGATATGAAACCATGAAAAGGCACATTTCCAGGTCAAGACTTTTCCAACGATACCAAATTTAACTATAAAAACCTATTTTATCATATAAATAGATTGGCCACAAAATTTTGCTTATTTTCTTAACCCTTCAGCACTCTCGCAAAACGATTTACTATCATGACTCGCGCGATAAGAAAAACTCTCACGCCTTTTGTGGAAGCGCACGCATGCTTATAGCCCCTTTAATTTAAAAAATCTCAAACAAGATAAATTTTTTAAAACAAAAAAAAATTGACTTATTTAAAAATATTATTTAATAATAATACATCTAAACACAAATGCACTCTTACGGGAACCTCCGAACTGTACCGATCAGACCCGATTTTTAAAATTCTGACCCCCCTACTTTACTATTGCGATGAGAAAATATCTCACAGAGTTAATAAAATTTATTTTATTTTTTTATAGTATAGAACAATTAAAATAATAATATTGCAATCTGAAATAATATTAATTTTTTGGCAGATAGAAAAAAATCACATAGTCATTCCATTTGAAATTTGAAAAAAAATTTGAGTTATTGATGAGCGTGAGAGAAAATCTTATAGTGAGAGTGCTGAAGGGTTAATAATATAGATTATTTTTTAGAAATTTAGAATTTTCATTATTGCATGCCCGCGTGTCAAGATTAAGTAAATGAGTAAGTAAGATTAAGCTTTGAAACTTTCGATAAATTTTTTTCTAATAATTATTATTATATCGCGTTTCAAATACCATGAGGGCGTATACCGGTAAAAAATACAGGTGAAAAGTGATAAGGGCGTATAAAAAATTTTTTTTTCAGGAATCGACGTATTTTTGTCCGAAATGTGCAAAAATACAAAAAAAAAAATTATACGCCCTTATGGCATCTGTAACGCGATATTATAATAATAAATCATCTTTATTTTATCACGTTAAAATATTGTAATTGATAATAGAACGAGATTTATCAAACATAATAATAAGTTTTAGTAGAACTATAACAAGATGAAAGACGGTAGACCGTGTCTGACTATAACTACAATAATTCCCTTTCCGCACAGTAACTTACAGCAAGTATAATTGAAAATATATTCAATATCCAAAGTTATATTGATTGTATTAAAAATAGTTTTAATAGTTTTAAACAGTATAAATATTTATTGTAATTTGTTGTATGTTAAAATATTAAATTAAAGAGTTGAGACGAATTTATTCGGAAAGCCGGTGAATAGAGTGGAATTTATCTCAACAGTTGAGGAATGTGAGCTCATAAAGGGTAACGATGATAGTCCTGATAGAGTCCTAAAGACGTGGGTTACTTAATATGTACAACAAAATTAACTTACTCTCAAACTTTTAATTATTATTTATTATTATTATTAAGGATCATCATAAATAAATTAAGTGTTATTTATTACTCACTTTCTCACCACTGTCACTCGGCAAATAGAATGTAAGTACGGTAAGAAATGAAATTCCCATGCACGGTATAATTATGTTGACGGTGTAAAACAAAGTTTTTCTTCTTAGTGTTATATTAAACGTAATATCAAGGTACGGTTCATCGCAGCACGTATAAAATTTTTCATTTCTGGAACAAGTAAAATAATTTATCCTTTTTTTTTTCTTTTTCATTCAATCAACAAAATAATAAAACTATTAAATTCTCTAAATTTAATTTCAGTCTATCAATATTCAATTTTTTTAGTAATTAAAATTCTTTCTCCGTTGAACTATTTGGAAAAACAAAAAACAGTATTTTTGTTACCTTACTGCTGGCACTTCGAGAATGTCCCATTCAACAGACATATAGAATTCGGATAAATCAACGCCAACATCGACGATATTACTCCCAGTCTGCTCGTCCATGTGCCTCAAATCAACCTGCGTTTTAAATAAATAGTTATTAATATTTATTCTTTTTTTTATTTATTATAAATAAACATATGATATTTATTATAATAGTCAACTGTTATAATTAATTTTCATTATTGTTATTAATATTATTATTATTATTCTTATTATTATTATTATAACAGCTTGATGCGTACGATGCTGAAGATCTGCGTCTTCGTTGCGAGTGCGATGTCATAATGCCAGCTATTGAAAACACTTAACTAATAACACACTTAATTTATTTTTTAAATATTTCAACCTTTATATTTATCATTTTTTTTACTTAGTAAAAAAATTATAAATTAAAAATTTATTATTATATAAAAATAATTATTTTTTTATATCATGCTCAAATAAATAAAATAAAATTTATCAATAAAATGCAAATTCAGAATGAAATTTCCCGGAGCGAAAAAATATAATTAAATTAAAACAATGTAAATTTATAAAGGTTAATCTTATAATCTTATAAAGGTTGATACATTTGCATTCAAATATATGTATACATCGATTTAATTAGCGAATTGTCTCGAAATTTTTTATAAAATAATTCTTTGTTTAAAGATTTAAACATTTAAACATTTAAGGAAGTACGAGCACCAAGGCAACTTTTGATGAAAGGCTTGATTTTTTTTTAATATGAAGTTTAAATATGTCTAAATAAATTCCGAAAATTTGAAGGAGATTGCCTGATTATTTAAATAAATAATTAACTTTGAAATTGAGCAATTTAACATTGGTCTTATGGGGTAACCTCCAAACATTGATAAATTTCTGTATTTTTCTCGTAAAACTGTCGGTGAATATTTTTAAAAAATTTATGGATGAAAGTAAATATATTAGTGATAAATTTAATTCAAAGAAATTTACACTTGCCCGACTAATTAAAGTGTATTAATTAAAAGAAAAATAAATGCAGCCATTAGCCAATGTTAAATGTATATCTACACAGAAAAAAAGGTTCAGTTGAGCGAAGAAAATATTTTTCTTCCTAATTATTTTCTTGAGCAAAAAAAAATTTTTTTTTTAACACAAGAAATTTCACTTATTCCAACAAAATTAATTCTCTTGCTTTAAGAATACTGAAAAAAATAATGGGTAGAGGCTACCGATTGGTAATCGGTAGAGGTTACCGATTTTTTTTTTCGGTAGAGACAACCGATTAAAATCGGTAGAGGTTACCGATTTTTTTTCGGTAGCAGCTACCGATTTCTAATCGGTAGCCTCTACCGATTTTAATCGGTTGCCTCTACCGAAAAATCGGTAACCTCTACAGATTTACATTTACCGAAGAAATATTTTTTGGGGCCGATAACTAAAGTATAAATGATATGTCAACATGATTTTCATGTGACAGTAACATGATTTTCATGTGGTAGTAACATAATTTTCATGTGGCAGGTAATTCTTTATTTATAAATTGATGTAACGTTTTCATTGATGTCGCTTTTTGTTACTATTGCAACCACTTTGGCAACGATTACCATCATGAGAACGGTTAGATATTATTAATTGAAATTTGTAAAAATATTGATTTGTGAAATTTTCGATGATAAACATTTTGTCCGAAACGTTCTCAAACGACACATCTCAATGAGAGTAACATCAGGATGAGCTTATATCTTAAAAATGTTATTAATTAAGCAATAACCGTGTATCTTGTGAATTATTGATATATTTTAAGATATAAGCTCATCCCGATATTACACTCATCGAGAGCTTTCATTTGAGTACCCACATCAATTTTTCATATATTTATATATATTATATATATGTATTAGGGTGGCCCAAAAAAACCGACTATTTTTTTTTTTGAGTCTCGAGTGAAAAAATGTTAGTTTTTGATGTTTTAAGAGCCCTCTCCAAAAGACAGTTCAAAAAAAAATTTTTAAGAGGTCACTCCAAATTTTTTTAAATTTCAAAAATCTACAAAAATCGAACTTTTTTTTTAAATTTTTTTTCTCGTTACGGTATAATTTTATAAACTAAAAAAAAATAACTTTCTGAAAATTTCAGTTCAAAATTCAAATTTTAAAAGGTTGCTCATAATTTTTTTCAATTTATTAGTGCATTAGTTTAGATTTTTTCAAGCGACCTTTTACTATTCAAATTAAAATTCCATGCATTTTTTTTTTTTTTATTTAGTACCATAATCGATAAAAATACATCTCGAGATGAACTAAAAATCAAGCACAACATAGAAAATATAATTTTTTTTTAATTTAATAATTTTATTTAATCAACTGCCAGGCGTGGATTCGAATCCCAAGCTGGTCTTAGAAACCAGCTTGGTTGAGATTTGACCTTGCCGCGTAGGTTAAGATTTTTACAAACCAAAAAGTCCCCAACGTACCACTCCCAACAGTTAAAGTCAGCGATATGACTAATTAAAGAAAAAAAAAAAAAAAAAATTATGAGCGACCTTTCAGAATTTAAATTTTGAACTGAAATTTTTAGAAACTTATTTTTTTTTTATCTATAAAATTATACCGTAACGAGAAAAAAAAATTAAAAAAAAAAAAATTCGATTTTTGACGATTTTTGAAATTTTTAAAAATTTGGAGTGACCTCTTAAAAATTTTTTTTTAAGCTGTCCTTTGGTGAGGGCTCTTAAAACATCAAAAACTAACATTTTTTCACTCGAGACTAAGAAAAAAAAATAGTCGGTTTTTTTGGGCCACCCTAATATGTATATATGAAAAATATATCAAAAATGCATGTGGGTACTCAAATGAAAGCTCTTGATGAGTGTCACATCGAGATGAGCTTATATCTTAAAAAATGTCAATAATTAAGAAATGACGTATCTTATGAAATATTAACATTTTTAAAGATATCTCATCCCGATGTTACACTCATCGAGACCTTTCATTTGAATGCCCACATGAATTTTTTTTATATTTTATATATTTTAAAAATATAAAAAATATCATACATATGAAATGTATGAAAAAAATCGTGTGTGTACTCAAATGAAAGGTCACAATGAAAGTAACACCAGGATGAGTTTATACTTCAAAAAATATCAATAATTAAGAAATGACGTTGTATTTTGTCCACTAATGATATTTTTAACGATAAAAGCTCATTCTGGTATTACACTTATCGAAACCTTTCATTTAAGTACTCACATGATTTTTTTATATATTTTATATATTTCATAAATATGAGTAATATCGTATATATAAAATCCTTTATTAAAATGTTAAAAAGCTTATATCGTTAAAAATATCATCAGTGGACAAAATACAAGGTAATTTGCTAATTATTGAAATTTTTTAAGATATAAGCTCATCCTGATGTTACGCTCATCGAAACCTATCATTTGAGTACACTTCTGTCAAAATGTTTATTATCGAAAATTTAATTAATCAATATTTTTAAAAATTTTATTCATTATTATCTAACCGTTGCCATAGTAATCATTGCCAAAGTGGTTGGCAAAGCAATGAAAAGCGACAACTATGAAAACGTTACATCAACTTTTTAATAAAGAATTGCTTGCCACATGAAAATCATGTTACTGCCACATGAAAATCATGTTGCTTACACATGAAAATCATGTTGACATGTCATTTATGCTTCAGTAATGAGCCCCAAACAATATTTCTTCGGTAAAGGTAAATCTGTAGAGGTTACCGATTTTTCGGTGGAGGCAACCGATTAAAATCGGTAGAGGCTACCGATTGGAAATCGGTAGCTGCTACCGAAAAAAAATCGGTAACCTCTACCGATTTTAATCGGTTGCCTCTACCGATTATTTTTTTCAGTGAAATACGTATTTTGATCCAAGAAAATTTTGTTGTTTTGAGAAAATTCAGCCTCTTGCTCCAAAAAATTTAGTTCTTGATAGAAGTAAATTTTCTTGTCTTGAGAAAATTTCTCTCTTGCTCCAAAAAATTAAATATAAAGATAGAAGTAAATTTTCATTAATATTTTTATTGATTAACATGTCAAATGGGAAGATCAAATAATATTGAATAATTTTTTTTCATTTAATATGTATAATTGCACGCTAGAATAATATAAAATGGGGATCAAATATTCAAGAGAAAAATTTTCTCAAGGTGAGAAAATTTTTTTCTCAGTTGAAGTAGGTGGCGCTGCTTCCCTAAAGTATCTAAAAATATAATCGTGATGTAATATAAAAATTTATTGTATCAAGTATTTAAGATAATTTGAATTAAGAAAAAATGACTTCCACCAAGAATAGAATTTCAAAAAAAATTTTTACTTCGGCCAACACAACTTCAGTCTTCCTTCAGGCACTCGAAAATTTTCTTGAGCCAAGAATTTTGTTCTTCAGTCAAGAAATTTTTCTTTCTGTGTATATATTGAGAAAAATCATATGGTTACTGCTCTCCCCTTACGGCGTTAGAGTCGATACCTATCCCCACCCCGCCTAGCGCTCGTACTTCCTTAAAGATTAAAAAAAATTTTTCTTCACTGATTAGAATTTTGATGTATACATATATATATTTATAAAAAAAAGAAACCACTATACGATGCGCTAGCGTTATTTCTACGCATATAAATAATTATCAACATATTTAAATATCAATTAAAACAGTCGATTTAATAGTATAATAATCGAAAAACATAAACAGGCTCAACGACACAGATGTCCATCAAACAGCTTGTCCAGGCAATGGTTGTCAAACGGTAGAAAAGCATCGCGCTAAAAAATATTAACAGTAATAACAATAATTTTTATTTTAGCGGCGTCTATATAATACCTAAACACAACTTTTTAAATATAAAGAGGCTATTTTATTTATTCGGCGCTCAGATTCGAAATACTGGGGGATGGTTTCTGATAAATTAAAATATCAGATAAAGGAACTAAATTGTCGCACCAAGTATCTATTAATCTATTTTTTAAGTCTTTGGGTATAAAGTCAAGTCTTTTTAAAATAATTTATAATTAGGATAAGTATAGTCAGGTACTCTACCAATAATCAACAACGACATGCATGTCTTGTTGGTATTAATATAATATTAATTTATATTTAAATCTCGATTGAAGAAATAAATTTGTTTTTTTATTTTTACGATATTCATCTCAGAGCAACGACCCTTTTACTCGTGTCATGTTTCAAAGTTCCCGTTCAATGCCGTTAAACGTGACAGCAGGAAAATGCAGTCTATATTTCTCGTAGTCTCGTCTTGTCAGTTTACGCCTACTCTATATTATATATTATGTATTTAACTTTATATATTTTTCTTGTCATTACTTTTAAAAACCACGAACAAATCTTATGACCGAATTTTATTTTAATTTATCTGTTAAAAATTTATATAATACAATAAAAAAAAATTCACTTGATTTAAGAAAAAAAATTTTTAAACTGAGAAATTTTTCCTGTTTTAAGAATTTTACACTTAAATCTTGTTAATTTTTTTTTTTTGGTGTAAATTAATTGAAATTTAATTCTTTAATGTCGGATAATAAATTTATTTTTATTAAATAAATAAATAGAGACAATATTGTGTTAAATTAGTAAAATTAACTTTTAATGATTCTGTTTTTTATATATTTATTATTATAACTATTAATTGGCTTTAATTATAACTATCAAACCCTAATTTTATTTTAATTGTTTTAAATTCAAAGTAATAAACTCTTAAAGCTTTTGTAAATTTACAAATTCATTGAAATTTTAATTAATTATTATTATTATTAGATACATGTTTGTTATTATCGGTAGTGATAAATCACTTAGTGAAAAAAATAAAATTTTAAGGACATAAATCCATAAATGTTAAAGTATTGATCCTGGAATCATTGACGGATGCAAAAATTGGATGTCGCTAGCAGGAAGATGCACCAAAGGATTTAGCTCGACAATAGATAAGAGAAATGAGAGAGAAGAAATAAATCACGAACGCGTTTGTAATTCAGAATGAAATATAAATCCACAGAAGCGTCTTACTTATTCTAATAGTCAAGTCTCGAATAATAATAATTATTATTATTATAATAATCGTGACTGAAAGCACTAGATAGAAGATAATATTCAATAATACATATTTTTATTTTTTGTACTTTTCATTGTAAAAATTTAATTCTCTTTCATAATATTATTTTATTCTAATTGATATTAAAATATATACATGATTCTATGCCAGTGGAATTTAATCAATAATTATTAATTATTTTTTAAAATTATGGATAAATTATATCCATTTTTAAAAATAGCTTTAATTTAAGTTTTTATTTTTTTATTAAAACTTTTAGAGGTTTTGGATGAAGAAACTAGATTGATTTTAGAGAATAAAATTATATAATATATTTAAAAAAAAATAATTGGTTTATATTTTCATTTATTTAGACAAAAGCTTTAAAGAGTTGAATAAATATTGATAAAATTTTAAATTTAGTCGATTTACCGTTGAGCTATTCCGAGTAACTGGAACCGACGAGTGCTTTTCTTTTATATTCAATTCGTCGTTTATTATTTATTGTCATCGATAAAATATAAATTGAAAAATTTTTTTCAATAAAAAAATAAGATACACTTTTACTCTCTTTTTATTTTTAAAACCATTATTAAATTTAATAATATTATTTTTTATAATAACAAAAAAATTAAAGATATTTTAGTTTTTATACGGTATAAAAGTGTTTTTGGACTTTATATCAATACGTCAAACCAACATTTTAAATAAATTTTTACTCAATGCAGGAGTTAAGAATAGAAAAAGAAACAAAAATAACAAAGAGAATGAAAGCTCGACATCTCAAGCTTTCACAGAAGTACACTCACTTTTTTTATTTTTGTGGTGAAATGAAATAGCAAAGTTACTGTAACCGTCACTCAAATTTCTTTTTTCTTATTCTAAAACTTTTTTTTTAACTCTCTATGTGACAAATAAAGTGTTTTTTTAAATTTATAATAATAATAAAAATAATAAGCGATGAATTTAATAAATTTTTATATCATAAGTAGTGAATCATTGAAAAAAATTTTAAATGTAGATTTTTGGATGATTAAAAAATAAAATTTTAAACATTTTTGCAATAAAATGAATTAATAAAGTTTATGCAAAAAATAAAACAAACCGATATCAGAATATAATTTATATACATATCCGAATGACGACTGTCGACATGACCTACTTTTTTAAATTTTACTTCCTGATATATCATGTATCTTTACATTAAAATAACCTTCAGTTTTGAATATAATTATTTAAATAATAAACAATTTTTTAATAATTCAAAATATTTAAAATAAATAAAAGAATAATAATAGTTGAAAAAAAATTGAGAATTTAAACAAGTATACGAATTTTAGTCAGACGGTAGGATTTAAATTAAAAAAGTTTTTATTTTCATAAATTTTTTTAATTCCTATACAGCGTAGAATTAAAAAAAACGACAACTTTATACATTAGTACTTTTATGAGCTTATGAATAGTTTAAGTGAACAAAAAGCTTACGAGTTTTAAAAAAGTGAAAACTTAAATGAGGGTACACGTCGACTGGGCAAAGAATTCGATTAATGTAAGTAAAAGTAAAACTACTAACTACTAGGTATAGTAAAGTGGCGGCAGTAGTATAGGGTGTAGGAGAGTATATAATATGATGATGCTGCTGCTTAAGACTTTGTGCGAGTTTTCGTTATGCTATTAATGCTCCTGTCTGTATGTTTCATCCTCTGTTACGATGTAATTATCTCCAGTAGAGTATTCTCCGATAATAGCACTTTCTATTGTTAACTAATGGAATTCTGACATCACGTAAAATGATTGATTATCAAGATTAAAAGCTTATTCACTCATTTTTATACTAATTTTATTGTTACTACACAGAAAAAAAAATTTACTTGAATCAAGTAAATAATTTTGAAGAACTTCATCTTAATTTAAGGGGGTATTCTAGTCTCACGTGCCAATTTTTTGAGACCCCCCCCCCCACTTCATCAGCTGCTAATTTTTTGAATTTTAAACTTTTTTTATTTTTTTCTGTATTCTTGTAATGTTAATAAATAAATTATGAAAAAATGGATAGTAAAAATATTGACTGCCTTTTTTTTACGGCACTTCAAAAAATTACCTGAAATTCATGCTTCTAAACTAGAATACCCCCTTAAGTAGAAAAATTCTTAAACTAAGAAATTTTTCTTGGCTTAAGGACGTTCCTAGACAAGAAAAAGACTCCAATAGGTTATGACTATTGGTTTCTTTCTCACGCACTAACTTCAAATATTTTTTATAAAAAAATGAATACCGCTCGTTTATGTTATTTTTGATAAAAAATACTTGTTATATCTTCAATTAATGATTCTCAATTTTTTAAAATAATCCTAAGAAAAGTACGATTGATACTTAATAAAACGTTCGCTTTAATGTCGGTTAGCATAGGATTTGTATGTAAAATATACACAGAAAAAAAATGTTCTTAAATCAAGTATATAAGGTAAAAGACCCAATTGACACTGGGCTAGTTGTTTGACACTTACAATTTTATTCTAATTAAAATAGTGAAATGATCTCAAAAAAGCAATTATCTTAAAATTTATAATTTAAAAATTATATTTATTAATTTATCAGAGTTAATTTGTTTTTTTTTTAATTAAAATAAAATTTCAAGTATCAATAACTAGGTCAGTGTCAATAACTGGGTCTTTTATCTTAATTTTGAAGAACTTAATCTTCTTTATTAATGTAGAAAAATTCTTGAATTAATAAATTTTTCTTGATTTAAGAAAATTTTACTTGATTCAAAAATTTTTTGTCTTGATTCAAAAAAATTACCCTCTTTAAATTTATTTTCTTGGTTCAAGAATTTTTCTCTCGAATAAAGTTAATTTTTTTTTCAGTGTCCAAATTTTAAATGATAATATTTCAAAAATTAGTGTCGCAAGGACTATTTAAAAAAATTCCTGCGTATAGAGGACACTTATGAGTATAAGTACTCAAAATTTCAAAAAAAAATTTTAAGAAAACGGCTTTTTCTTGGAACATCCTTAAGTAAATCTTGATTAAAAAATTTTTCGTCTTGATTAAAGACAATGAAACTCTTCAAAATTATTTTCTTGGTTCAAAAATTTTCATCTTGATTCAGTTAAATTTTTTTTCAGGGTAGTCCTACTTAGTTTTTAATTTTTTTTTTAATAAATTAATTAGAATATTAGAAGATAAAATTTGTCTATAAATTTTAAAACTATTCTTTAAAAAGCTTTATTCAAAATTTTTTACTCGTAATCATATATATTATATATCAAATTACTGACTTTAATTATTGGAAAAATTTGAATAGCATGAAATTGAATTGGGTAAACTTGTAACTTTAAGGTTTCTACTGAATTTAATTCAATTCGTCGTTACTCGATTGATTAATACTATCCCGTATTTATAAAATAACAATCCGGATAATTATTTCATTTTATTCAAACAGTATTATCAATATAAAAACAACTATTTAAGTAGTTAAACAAAATATTGTGTCAGACCTGATACCTATCAATAATAATTTATTTCCTTTTTTTATTATTAACTTACCGGATAAATTTATTCGTGCAAACTTAAAAAAATATTCAATTATTGAATTATTGTTAAATGAAATTAATGATAATACTGATTTGTTTGATGTATATCATTCATTATTAAATGACATAAACAAGGCATATACATATACATATAAAAATGTAGACATGCACATACACACTTAAAAAAAATAAAATAAAAAATAATAATTAAGTTATATTTATACACGGTAAACTCGATAAAACGGAATTTATTCGCTCAACGAAACTTTTAAATCGACTTTAAGACTTTTTATATTCAGGCTGTCTATTTTCGTTTGACCCAAGTTGTTATATCAAATTGCCGTGTTCCCATTTTTATTATTATACTTTTTTTCCCGAAAACATTGTCCGATCAAATAATAATAATAATAATAAAAGTAAAAATAATTTATGTATTTCGTTAAAATAGAATAATTCAGCCTCTTTATAAACACCAAGCTTTGCGAGCAATTTTTATATAATGCTTTTTCTAATATGCGTCACACAATATTATCTAGTTCTTCGAATTTCACTATCTCGCATAACGATCACTAACGAAAATAATTATTAGAAACAGTAAACAGTCATCAACAATAATAATAATCAATAATACATCCATCGTATAAATAATTTCAATTTCAGTTTCTATTTTGTTTTATTATTTTTTTTTTTTAATATTTATCGTTTAATGTTTATGATACTTATATTAATAATGTATCAATTGACAGTGTCTATGAGAATATAAATAAATGAAAATATATATATTTATATATTTGAGTATCCATGGAAAAGGTATAAAATGTGTACGATACACGATAATATATTTTATGCTTCATTTTTTAATAATTAATTATATTTTATAATTAAAATTTGACATTATCGTAGAAAAAAAATAAATTTAATAACTTGTTTATTTGTTTTCGTTGTTTTTGTTATTGTTGTTGTTGTTTTTGTTGTAAATTTCATAAACGACTATGCTAACTATAAACAAAAAGTTTTCTCTCAGTTGATAAACTACACTTTGGATTGTTAAGTATTCTCTAAGAGTTGTTGCCAAAATAATCTGATTTAATTTATTTTATTATTCAGCTCTGTTAATTTATTAGCACTGATTTCAAAGTTTAAACTTTATAAAGTTAGCTCTTCTCGCAAAATGACGGTCATAATAAATACCTGTGTAATAAAATAATTTTTTTTGTATCGTTTAATTTCTCAGTCACTCAGTCGGTCGATTAAATTAACATTTAATTTTATGATTCATATTTTATTCATACTATTAAAAAAATAATTAATGAAGTTTTATAGTCCAATAGAATTGATATTTGATGTAAATTGTATTTAGATGGGGTAAAAGACCTCATTCAAAATTTATCCCAACAGTCTCACTGCTAATTTTATCATTTTAATTTTTACTATTATTATTATTTAAATTAGCAATTAAAAATTCATATTAAAAATTAAAAGGTCAAATTTTCTGAAAATCATTTTTATGATCGGTTGTAAAATTTTCTAAATATGGGTTAAATTTTAGAATATGGGTATCGATATATATATTGATTACTCAGTAGCGGACATGCATAATTGATCAACACATGCGCAAGCCGCTTAGTTTAATGCGCATGTGTGGTCTTAAAAAATTTTAGTGTCGTTGATACTAAAGTTAAGACGCTTGAAATGTAATTTACATTAATATTAAATTTTTCAAAGTTAATCAAATCAATGTATATTTTTTCAAATGAGAGAAACATTTAAAAAAATAATTATAAATAAATAACTAGTTTTTTAAGCGTTTATAATTATTTTGACTGTAGTAATGTGTGTTTGAATAAAAGTTAGTTAAAGCTCTGATTACACAGCCAGTTGACTGGCACATCGGATCGTGATACTGATATCGATGCGTCGTTGGATTATTTTCCACATTTTAAACTTCAACCGTGATGTCTACCATCTGGCAATACTGTCTATATAGATAACTTTTATTCGATTGGCTCTGCAGTTATCTATATACACATACTTTACCTAGAAAATTTTATCTTTATAGTAAAAACAATTTATGTAACAAATTTTATTATTCACGATTAAATTTTAATATAATCGATCAAACCGTAACTGAGAAAAATAATAATATATTTTATATATATAGGTCATTCCATGGCAAATAACCTGATTGTAAAAATCATATTTTTTGATCCGGTTGAATTTTTATGTTTTTGTACATATAAAAAGACACCTAATCCTAAATTTTGAGCCCTTAAACTATAAAATAAATAATTACCAAATTTTTGTCGAAACATATCAATAAAAGTTTTTAATTTATATAATTGGCAGATTAGGAAAATATTATTTATTTATTTATATTTACTCTGTAAAACAAATTTTTTAAGCTCTTTATCAAAGTGGGATTCAGATATCTTCAATTTTTGAGCAACTTTTTCGCATTTTTTTAATTAAAAATTCGAGTTTTTTGAAGATTTTTCAATTTTTCACAAAAATCTCTTATGAAAAAAAAAAAAATATAATTATAGATATATAAAAAATATATTTTAAATATATTAAAAATCTATAAATATATAAAAAATTTGTAAAGTAAATATATTTTTAATAACTAACTTTTGGCCGATTTTCATATATATTTTATATATTTTAAATATATTTTAGATAGATTCAAAATATATCTTAAAATACATAAAAAATACATAGCTAAAAATATAAAAAAAATATATTTTGAATATATCTAAAATATATTTGAATTATATAAAATATATATGAAAATTGGCCAAAAGTTAGTTATTAAAAATATATTTACGATACATAATTGATATATATTTATATATTTTTTATCTATTTCGACATATATTTTTTTTTATGGGGGATTTTTGTGAAAAATTGAGAAATCTTCAAAAAACTCGAATTTTTAATTAAAAAAATGCGAAAAAGTTGCTCAAAAAATTGAAGATATTTGAATCCCACTTTGATAAAGAGCTTAAAAAATTTGTTTTACAGTCTAGTAAAACATTTATTTTCTTTAAGAAAATTAAAAATGTCGGTCTTCAAAAAAAGTCAAAATTTGAGTTAAAATGTAAGAAAAAACGGTGAGAAACTAAGAAATTTTTGTTTTTCAAAAACCACATTTAAAAATGAAGAAAATAGCCACTGGCAAAATGAAATTACGATAATTTAATCAGGAGTTATGAATTTCTGAAAATTACCTCATCGTTATTTTTTCGCGATTATCAAAACCCCGTTTTTGAAAATTAAGGGCTTAAAATTTAGGAATAGGTTTTTTTTTATATGCACAAAAACATATCAAAAATTCAACTAGATAAAAAAATATGATTTTTAAAATCAAGTGATTTGGCATGGAATGACCCATTTGTAATTAGATTCCAAAGAAAAATTTTTATTATTGGATTTAAGCTGATAAAAGAAAAAAAAATTGTAATTAAATATTTTTTATTCAAGCCCTTATATACCCTTTATTTTATCAACTGGCAAGTGACATTGGCATGCATATTGCGAAACAGGACGAAGCAGACATCCAATACCTATTCACAACCGCAATATTCCATTAGATATCGTCTCTCCTTTCTCTACAATATATATACTCTACTATATTTATTTATATGAATATATAATACACTAATCTCTATTAGCGGATACAGTTTTTCCTTACATATTTAAAATTTTACAAATCTTCTTATGATATAATATATGATATATATTTTATGCACTTAAAATAAACTAAAAAATATAATGTTGCATAAAGAATATATGTTGCGTTAAAGTTTCATGTAAAGATAAAAATCTTTAGTACATGTTGCAGAATCCTAAAATTTAGTATTCAGTGCATACTGAGTGGGTACATAAGATATAAAAGACAAAAAGAAAAAAATAAATAAAATTGAAAAGTGAGAAAAAAATATTAAATAAAAAAAAATACGGTAAAGAGAATAGAGGAAGTAAAACGCGGTAGACCAGTCACGAGCCTTTGGGAATTGGTAAAATGCAAATGCAAATGGTGCGCCTGTTCCACAGTTAGTAAATTCTCTGTTAGTATAATAATACTATAAATACTATAATAGGAACAATAACAATGAGAAGTGACACGTTATATAACGGAAGAATAAAATAGTAGAGGCATTTAATTATTTGACACCTGATATCTTTATTATTATTATTATTATTATTTTCATTAAAACAGTTAATTATCAGGTGGTGGTTACGATCTTACTATCTTAATAAACGGCAGTTTCATAATTCCCTGATGGAAAGGAAAGCTTAATTAATGGTCTCTAGTCCTCGATACAAGTTATAGTTATATATATCCATAACCCTTCTCATGTACTTAATTGTGGTAAAACCCTAATGGTTAAACCAATTCAAATTTTCCTTATAAAAATAAATATACCTATCTATTATATAAAATATTAATATTCCTTTATAACCAATACCCATTACGTTTTATATTTAATTAAGGGGAAACACCACTGTAACGGTAGAAAAAAAAAGGTGATTTATGGGAATTTTTTTGACAGGGAAAATAAAGGAATTTGGGGATCGGATTTTTTTTATTTTATTAAGGGTATATTAAAGATTATTACCCTAAATTTTTATTAAAAAATATTTAATTGTTACAAAATTATTAACAATCTCATAGAGCACTAAAAAAAATTTCCTTCTCCATCGTCGCATCGATAACTCAAAAACGGATCATCTAAAAATAAAAACCCAAATTGCTTTTCAATCAGTAAAAATATAGTTATCGTTGCACGTACGGAATTTTGAAAATTTTAATTTTCAAAAAAATGGCGACTGAAAATTTTCTCATTATTCATACTGTTTTTTTTTTTTTTATTTTAACCCAGCTGAAAAAAGCTTTAAAACCAAAATTTTTTTAATTCCGTCCATGCAACGATAACTACATCCTTACTAATTAAAAAGCAATTTGGGTTTTTATTTTCAGATGACCCTTTTTTGAGTTATCGATGCGATCATGGAGGGGGAAATTTTTTTTCAGTGCTCTATGAGATTGTTAATAACTTTGTAATAATTAAATATTTTTTAATAAAAATTTAGGGTAATAATCTTTAATGTACCCTTAATAAAATTAAAAAAATCCGATTTCTAAATTCCTTTCTTTTTCCTGTCAAAAAAATTTCCGAAAATCACCTTTTTTTCAACTGTCACAGTGGACCACTGCCCAATTTTAAAACACAATAACTGCAAAATTTTTATGCCTGATTTTTTGTAGTATTGCTGCATTTCTTATAACTTTTAGACCTTAATTTCAAGTATTTTTTCTTAAAAATATTTATATTTAAGTATTTTCTGTTAATAAATTAAATTTTTTATCAATTTGGCGCGCAAACTTTTTTTTAATAAGAAAAATTTTTAAAAATCTTAAAATTGTCAGTTACTGTGTTTTGAAATTGGGCAGCCGTGGTGTTCCCCCTTAATAAAGTCAGTATTTGTAAAGTAAATAAATAAAATTTAATAAACCAAATATAATGTGGATAATTTTGAACTTGAAAAGTAATACCGTCAAAATGTCATTACTAACGATACTAATAATAATTATGTAATGTAATGTAATTAATTATATTAATTTGGTATCGTTTAAAGCCACTTAAATATCATAACATGACCATAGAGAGGGCAAGAGTCTAGAGAACGTAGAATTCGATAGTCAATAACCAATATAGAGTTAATCAGTCGATCATTCGATCAGTCAATCAGTCGTGGGGACTCTAATAAATTTAGTGGTACTTAATCACTGTTCAAATGTGATCCTTCTATTTAAATTGATTTTCCTTCAATCGAGATATCAAATCATATAACGTCATTTTGCGTTGTTATACATAAATATATTTAATTTATTTTATTTATTGTTTTATCGGTATGCATGTCCTCGTATGATTTTATACCTTTCCCACGCATTTTAATAAATCCAATAACCATTTATTAATTCAGTAATTATTTCATACACTCTGAAAATACAGCTAAAAATTTTTGGAAAAAGTCTATAAAAAAAATCAACTATTAAAATACTGTACTCAAAAAAAAATGTCACGTCCAACAGCGCAATCCGAGATTTTTTAGTTTGATATTATTTATTTAAATAACAAACGATGGCGATCACTTTGGCATTCCTAAACAAACTCATTTCAACAAAAAAAAAAATAATAAAACCACATGTCACGTAAAAACAAAAATGAACTTAGTCAACAAATTAGCAATCGTGTCGATAAAAAAATGATTGTTGAATTATTGCTCTCTATTTTTTTTTATTTAATCGTCTGCGACAATAATTTATTATCGGCACCTTAAAACCGTCATACGTCCAGGAGCCTAACTTCAAAACACAGGTCTGTACGTCGTACGGAAAGAACTCAACATCGATGGAGCAGGAGGATTTATAAACAGCTGGAGGTTGCCATACAACCAGTCCGGAATAGTATACTGTTGCCTTGGTCATCAGTGTCACTTCATAGTTGCCATCAGCGCTGCAATCACCGAACAACACAACCCCGATGATCTCCATTCGTCCTGAAATATCTTTTTACGACCAGGCTGTTGGTAAACTTTTACCACGCATCGATATATTTTTAATAATAATTATTTTTATAAAATTTATTATTGCAAAAAAGAAAAAAAATTACAACAACCTGATCGTCCTCACGCTTGAGGTCCTTTAAAAAAAATAAAAAAAAAAATATTCACTCGTAGGAAATTCAAAAGCACAAATGCGCGCTCTTGAAAAAAAATATGGGAAAAAAATAAGATAGGTAATTTATATAACTTATTGGCTACCATGCAAATTTACCTTGAAGCCATCATAGGTCCACGAACCAAACTTGAGGACGCAGGTCTGCTCATCGAAGGGGAAGTACTCGACGTCTATTTCACAGGAGGATTTATATATTGCCGGTGGCTTCCATTCGACCAATCCCTGGTGGTAGATTGTGGCCTTGGTGGCCAAGGTCACCTCGAAGTTTCCGTCCGCGCTGCGAGCGAGCACATTAGTGGTTCTGGGCGCTGCGGCGGTCGAGCTTACTTTGTACTTACGATTCAATATCAAAAGCCCACGATTTTTTTTTTCTTTTTTTGTTCAAATATATTTTTCTAATATCGTTTCATTTATTTTTATTTAATTATGTACTTGAATTTTTATTACTGTAGATAATATTTTTAGATTTAATATATCAAAATTTAAATGACAAATACTATCAAGAAAAAGAAAAAGAGAGAGTTTTAATGGAGCGAGATTAAGAAGCCGATTTTTTTTTATTTTTTACTACTGTATTTTGTCTTTAATGATAATGATAATAATAACAAAAATAATAATAATATTAACAACAAGAATAACACCAACAACAACAAAAACAACAATATTATTAATAACAAGGATAAAACAAGAATAACGATGAGACTAATAACGGCTTATCTACCGCATTTTAGTACTAACTATAACGATTGTTATTGACTACACCTCGCGAAACAATGTACATAGTTGGTATAAAGCTTTTTGTTTCGTAGAGTTATGATAGAGTGATATAATGCTTTTCCGCATATCGTTGTATTTAATAAACATTAAACCGCAAAATAATAGTTCCAAACGTTAACGTTCAATTTAAAATTTAGTGAATGAATATTAATTACAAATAAAAAATATAGTACTTGGATTTTTAGTCAATTTACACGGAAAAAAGAAAAGTGGAAAAATGAAATGTATAACTAAGATTTATTAGAGCCGTAAATACAAGTCAAGTCCTTCTAGTGTGAAGCTGTAAAATTACATTATTTCTGAGATATATACCAACTATTACAGTTTCACTTAACACCTTTTTCAGTTTATAATAGTAAAAAGTTTAAACCTTTAAATTTCCTTTTAAAGAAAAAAAAAAAAAAAGAGAAGAATTACATTATAAATAGGAATAAGCGTCGCTTTTTGTAAAAAACTAAAAAAATTTCAGTTCGAAATGATATTTTTATAAATTCAAACTTCGAATGTTAATTTTCAGAGCTTTCAAGGTAATATTTATATTGTACAATGTAATTCTTACAAAATCTCTAATAATTTCAATCTGAAACCGTAATTTTTCCAGTTTTTTATATGAAGCGCCACGTTACATTATACAATGTAATTTTTCTCTTTTTCTTTTTTCTATGTAATATCTCACACCGTAATTTGTGTTATAAATTATTTTAATAGCGATAACTGAGCTTGAGAGTTTGAGAATTACAGGTTCAGCTGTTATAATTCACAGTATATTTATTAGTATCGATAATTAGTAGCTCAAACTTTAAATCTTATTTTTCCAATTAAAAATACATTTATTTTGATAAAACAAAAAAATTCATCACCGATAAATCAAAATTTAGAAAGTTTGAATTATTAACTATTAATTACTGAATAAATAACTTGAAAAATAATAAATAACTTCTAGTTTAAACTTTCATGCAACTAAAAATACATTCGAAGTTGTAAAACTCGGTATTTCCAATTGTAATTGCTTTATTAAAAAATACAGTCTCAATTATTACAGTATAAAGTGTAATACTTGCAGTTTTGTCTACTAGGGATCTGTTTTTGCCCTAAAAATAATAACACCTTTTTTTTTAATTTATAATAGTAAAAGATTTAAACCTTTAAATTTCCTTTTCACATTTAATATCTTACACTTTAATTTTTCCTATAAATTTAGATTTCGATAACTGAGCTTGAGAGTTTGAGAATTACATGTTCAGCTATTATAATTCACAGTATATTTATTATTATCGATAATTAGTAGCTCAAACTTTAAATCTTATTTTTTCAATTAAAAATATATTTATTTTGATAAAACGAAAAAATTCATCACCGATAAATCGAAATTTTGAAAGTTTCAGTTATTAACTATTAATTTCTCAATAAATAACTTGAAAAATAATAAGTAACTTTTAATTTAAACTTTCATGCAACTAAAAATACATTCGAAGTTTTAAAATTCGGTATTTCCAATTGTAATTGCATTATTAAAAAATACAGTCTCAATTATTACAGTATCAAGTGTAATACTTGCAGTTTTTTATGCTAGAAACCTGTTTTTACCCTAAAAATTAATTTTTCTTCTTTTTCCCGTGTTGAATAATTTAAGTAAATGAAAAGTTGTTGATATAAATTAATACGGTAAATTAAATAATATTAAAGTTTTAATTTAAACAAATTACAGTTCTTGGAAAATTAAACGAAGAATTATCAGATGTTCCTGTCACACTGGGCACGTAGCGTCTATCAATCGGTCGAATAGGATCCAGAATACAGAGTAGGGAATACGAAATCTCCGAAAGACCACATCTAAGCTATACTACCGACTATCTGATGGATTTAAACTATTCAACTGAGAATGATAAAAGGGAGAGTAAGAGAGAGATAATTGAATATCTATTTATCTCTTTACTCCTTCTGGTATTAATGTCACTGTCAGTATGCGTGTCCAAGAGAAATGTTGCCATGTTTGAAATATCTTAGATTAGACTGAAACTAATATTGAATTGTGAATAGCTATGTAACCTAGAATGGCATCCAATGGTCACCACTCAATGCAATACAGAAATTACTATTTCAGAAATTCAACTATTTGCTTCATTAACATTGACTTCGCAAACAATTACAATTATTTTATCTGAATTCCTTGCCAAATTATTGACTTGTTAGCTTCAAAACATTTGAAATAAATTAAATTGAATAATAATAATAATAATAATAATCTATATTAATAAGAGAATAAAAAAAATTTTGTGTCCGGGATAGTCATATGATCAAATCGGACTTTTTAATGAAATTTAGTGTCATGGCAAAGGTCTTGATTTGAATTTGTGCCTTTTCAAGATTTCATATCATTCTCACCGATAGTTAATTTATGATGATAAGTATTTAGGCTGTATTTGAAAATGCTCTATCTCTAGACACATAATTAAGAAATTACCTTGTATCTTCTGAACTATTGGTATTTTTTAAGATATAAGCTCACCCCGACATTACACTTATCAAGACCTTTCATTTCAGTACCCACATCAATTTTTCATATATTTAGATATGAATATATGAAAAATATATCAAAATGCATGTGGGTACTCAAATGAAAGCTCTTGATGAGTGTAACATCCGGATGAGCTTATATCTTTAAAAATATCAATAATCAAGAAATGACCTCGTATCTTGTCAACTACTGACATTTTTAAAGATATAAGCTCACCCCGACATTACACTCATCGAGACCTTTCATTTGAGTACCCACATCAATTTTTCATATATTAATATATATTATATATATGTATATATAAAAAATATATCAAAATGCATGTGGGTACTCAAATGAAAGCTCTTGATAAGTGTAACATCGAGATGAGCTTATATCTTTAAAAACATCAATATTCAAGAAAATACAGTGCAATTTAACAAAAGTCATTATTTAATAAAGCAAAATTTTATTTATTTATAGTTCACAAATCTCGGCAGTCACATAATGACTGCAAGGTTGCTAGTTTTATTTATACAAAGACTTGTCAAAATAGATGATAAATTTCATTTTTATAACATTCTAAGACGACAGACATAATGAGTTAAGAAAGTAAGATTGAGTAAAAAATAAATAAAAAAAAAATTAATGAAACTTCTGAAAAACAGAGTAAAGACAAGCGAGAGGAAAAAAATAAAGTAAGTGACTTGACAGGTTACTGTTATACCAAAAAACTATAAAAAAAAAGCTGGGAAGCTACAAGCTACAAAATTCAAGGCAAAAAATTCACAGCTCTCTGAACAAACAAACAAAAAAGAAAAATAATTCTTTTAGCAAAATCTATTTTATCACAGCGGAGAAACTGTCAAAAAAATAAATTACCAATCACTTGGAATACAGTAAACATAATATATGTAATGTAATTGGATTGGATGGAATATTGGTTACGATTGACAATATACAATAGCGTCATAAGTGGGCGTATTATTTACAAACGGGATGAATCAAAAGTATGCGTGAATAAACAACAACATGACCGCCATTTATCGCACTATTCTCTCATCACATCCCATCGCTAACTCTCTCTTTGTATATATATTCGTTTACTTGATCATTCTAGCGATGAGTGAATGTGTCATATATGTTATGAATCAAAACCAATGTACGTCCGCACGTGCGAGTAAGAGAATTCAGAAAAAAAATTTACATTCGGTGTATAAAAAAAAGTAGTCAATAAAATTTAATAAATAAAAAATTTCGTTCACTAAATATTTCTGTTAAAGTTTCGAACATTTTATAAGTTCCAAATTTATATTTTATTTAACTTCAAACGAGGCGTAGTCATTAATTTTATAAATATTGATATTTCTTCTTTATTTTTCACCTTAATTATCTTCTTTGAAATATTATTTCATTATTTTGTTTAATTCACTTTTGTTTTTTTTTTTTTATTTTTTCTGTAAATCGGCATAAAATACTCGCCGCAGCGCCAGTATATCATGCGATATGAATAATCTATCTCTATTTTCTCTACATGATCTTATGGTTAATGATTTTTTTGATAGAATGTTTATGAAATTATAATTAATTAATTTTTATTGAAAATTAATGAATCAATAAATTCACAGATTTTAAACTTGAAATGTTCTTGTTAATACTTTTTTTTTCTGCTATAAATTTTTAATTGCTATAAAATTTATAATTTATAATAATATTAAAAAAAATCGCGTTATAGATAATAAACATTATTTAAAACAATAATTATCAATTTAAAAAAGTATTAACAATAAGTCTCAAGATTTATAAATGATTTTAGCCTCGGGGCGTAAGCAAAAGTATTAAATATTATTTTTTTCTATAACCGAAAGTAATAAATATAAAAAAGTTACGCAAATATGACGGCAATTTATCAAGGGAATATTCCGTTGATAAATAAAATTTTTATTTATAAAAGGATGTATATAAATAAATAGAAGCAAAATATTTGTCCTATATTTTTTCGTAACTTTTTTAATTAATATATTTGTCAAAAAAAAGTTTCCGTTGAATTTTTTAAAAATTTATCACAAAAATAAAAATTTTTTTTTGTCTTATTGTCAACAACTGGACACTCGTTTTAATGATTCGAAAAAAAAAATGAAAATGAAACGAGTGTTAAGTTGTTAAAAGCGTTCCTTTATCGGCAACATGCTATGCCTCTAAATTGTATTAATTTGTACGATATTACAAAAAAGTCAACTCAAACGATTGACTAGATGTGATATCATAATAAAAATAAAAATAAATTTATAAAACTTACTTATTGTAAAGCACTATGTCAGGTCGCCAAATATGATCAGAAGGGACGTGTAACATATGCACACCTCCGTACTCCTTCGGCTCCCATCGCAGTTTGTAGTCGTACCATGACTTGAACAACCAATAAAAATAAATAAAATGTATAAATAGATTATTTAAAAAACTTTTTTAGTGTATGAAAAAAAATACAGATTTTATTAGGAAAGTTTTCCGTCAATTCGATATAAAAAATTCATCGAACCGGTAACAATATAACCTTTCACATATGTTTAAATATTGAATGGATTCTACCAACTGTCGAGTCCTTAAACTTATACTCTATTAATTTTTCTAAGCTGTCTGAAATTATAAAAAAATAAAAATTTGTAAAAAATTTGTAAATTGTTCTCAAATTTAATTATTAATAAAAAATTTTTCTATTTCTATATTAGACTATTTTTCTTTCTACTTTTTACTTTTTTGCGTTAACTCCTGGCATTGCTTCTACCGTTATCTTCGCTTTAATCGGTATGTCTAGACATATATAACGTGACCGCGGTGAGTAACATATCAGTAGAGGAGGAAAAGCCCTAGTTTCCTTAGATACTCTCTTGCATTAGAAAGAGGAAGCTCTAGGGGTATTCTCTATGTACGTGCAAGTTACAAGTAATGATTACACTACTATCTAGATATTAAGCCAACAGCCAACAGCCAACAGTTATAGCTGTTAAGCCTTCATCACCGGCACAGGCATTCACTGAAAATCTCAAGAGACTCGTCAGATACCAACAATATCCCTGCTATTCCTAACTATTCCCCAGCACGTCAATATTCACTCAGCATTTATTACTTTTATTACCTTCATTTTTTTTCCTTTATTCTACTTAGATAATCACATATCCTTTGTAAGAATTTCAATGAATTAATTTTACTTTTTATATTATTTAAATAATTGTTTTCTTTTTATAGAGAATTTTGATAAATTATAAAAGAAATAATAATAATAATAATAATAATAATAATAATAATAATAATAATAATAATTAGCAACCTGCAGTCACTATGCGATTGCCGAGATTTACGAATTATGAATAAGAAAACTTTGGCTATCACAGGATCAATCACAAATAATTTAATGGACAAATGAAACCGAACAAATTTATAGAACCAAAAAACTATTAAAAACTCCTCCAAAAACTTGTTATAAAAAGTTGACTACTCAAAAATATATAAAACCAATAGGCACTAATTCTTATCAAGACCTTTCTGATGATACCAAATTGAACTATAAAAATTTCTTTAAAAATAATAATATGTTCATCAAAAAATTTGCCTTTTTCTCTCAATTATTTAAATAATAAATAACTATCGCTAAAAAATTTCAAACCCAATTTACGATAGATATACCCATTACTAAATTTTTCTTAGTTTCTTAATTATGTAAATTAATTTTGACGTATTAACATTGACGTGTACAAAACAAAATAAATAAATAAACAAATTTTGTTTATTGTTTAATTCGAACCTATTTCTAACTACTTCGAAAACTTATTATAATAAATAAACTATTTTAGAAAAGCATATGAAACATTTAAAAGGCACAACTTCAGATCAAGACCTTTTCAACGATACCAAATTTAACCATAAAAACCCATTTTATCATATAAATACACTGGCCACAAAATTTCGCTTATTCTCTTAATATAGATAATAATAATAATAATAATAATAATAATAATACATAGAAAAAAAAAATAAATTTGAATCAAGAGAAAAATTCTTGAATCAAGTAAAATTTACTTAAACCAAGAAAAATTTTCTTAGTTTAATAATTTTTCAACTCAAATCAAAAAGATGAAGTTCTTCAAAATTATTTACTTAATTCAAGTAAATTTTTTTTTGTGTAATAATAATAATAGTAATATAGATAATAATAATAATAAATAATAATAGTAATATAGACAATAATAATAATAAATAATAATTAAAAGGTTTTTAATAAAAAAAAAAAAAAAGAAGAAACCTAAGCATTTTATTTGGTGATAGAGTACCCGTGATGATATCATCAGCCTAGATAACACTCTATACTAAATTACACCCATATACTACAGAAGCATCACGTACTGTAATGCAAAATAATGGTTCAGTACAATATAATAAAGTATATAATAGTAGTAGTAACGCGTGGCTAAAAAAACCGTTCCAATTCTCCAATTCTCCTATTCTCCTATTCTTCCATCCGGTAACGGATAGAAGAGTAAATGTGTTTACAACTACGTTGTCATTTGAAACTGCTCACGTAGTAGAGTATTGCCCTTTATCCCTTTTTATATATACATATATATATATATATATATATATATATATATATATATATATATATATATATATATATATATATATATATATATATATATATATATATAATATTACAGATACGGTCTGTATCACAACCACGACAAACACATAAATTTAAAACTTGATTCTTCAGGTCGAGGAATAAAATGAATAGGAAGAGCGCCATCGAAACTTGGGGAACTTTTTTTATTTTTTCCCCGAGTTATAAAGAGATTTTAATTAAAAAGTAAACTTGTAACTTCATAGTCAGAAAAATAACTTTATAATTGGTTACTTCACAGAACAATTAGCCAAATAGTAGTAACGTCTACTGATAGTCAGACAAGTGGACTAATTGACCGATAGCATTCAATACAGGTCACGATATTTAATTAAGTTCTATGTTTGCTGTTAATTAAAAAATAATTCCTTACAAATATAATCCGATAAACTGTTGATTGTAATTTGTAACTGACAGGTTAATTAATAAAAAAAAAGTACTTACACAAGCAAATTTATGTTATAAAAAAAGATAGCAAGATAATTCATATACATATATTATAGTTATATACTTAAACAGCTAGCGAAACTAAGCTTTGATCGTTTGATTGTCTGCACGCGAGTCTATTTACTTAGCAACGTAATCTTTAGCTGCACTCAACGAGTAAAGTTCAACTTAACGACATGATACAATGATGATACAACATCTATTTCATTTGTATTTTATTATAATTCTCTCTCTCTCTCTCTCTCTCTTTTTTTATTTATATTTTTATCAATTTTTTTTCTACTCACGCTTTTATATATAAAAAAAAAAAAAAAAAAATGAATGTACACGCTTAACAAATACTAGATTTTTCTCACTGTTGGTTTGCCTTTTTTATTTACTCCCAGCACGTTTTCTGAAATTTTTTTTTTAGTTTTTTTTTGTCAGTTCAGCTTGCTGCTTTTTTGTCTCTAATTTTTTAACATTTTTAACTTAAAAAAATTTAATAGAGTGAAAAAAAAATTATTGCTTTACCTGTTCAACCCAAAGATTGGTAGTCATGATTTGATTCTTCAAGTTCTGAAACAAAAATAATGAAAGTTGTAAAAATAATAAAATTTGTTTATTCTGTTTAAAGTTTTTCAGTAAAAAAAATAGAAACTGAAAATAAATCAAGCAATCTAAGTAATTAAGTTAAAATTATAAAACATTAATATCCTGAGTTTGACGAGGTGAGCAATTTTCGAGACTCATCATTGTTAATTTGAAACGGCAGTAACGCAACACAAGT
This sequence comes from Cotesia glomerata, assembly GCF_020080835.1. Classification (NCBI taxonomy): domain Eukaryota; kingdom Metazoa; phylum Arthropoda; class Insecta; order Hymenoptera; family Braconidae; genus Cotesia; species Cotesia glomerata. The sequence goes on from NC_058162.1 coordinate 5,828,398, forward strand.
TTTAACGAGTTTGATAGTTCTTTCCGGAAGAGGCCTAGTTGGTACCACCTACCATAGATCGTAATGAAAACTACTAGGAAGCACCTGGTGCAGGGTATTATCGTATCAAACTAAAATTATATGCTATCATTGTTAATTAATGAGGATTATAATTTTTAACAAATGCTAATAACAATTGAAAAGAAAAATTACATTCAAATATTAACAGATATTTTGCATTATAAAACACTTTATTTATTCATCGAGTTTAACGGCCTTGGAAAAATTGTTCTCTGAGGGCTATAAATAAATAAATAGAACATTACATAGTGAGTCTGATACAGTAAATATTAGTAAAAATTGTTAAATATCAAATTTTAACACCTCATCTTTTTTAAAAACTGAATTTTTAAACGCTGATTTAAAATCATTATTTAGTTATTAATAATTCGTTCCATATTTTAATAGCTGGAATTAAAACGTGTAGAGATATTTAAAATATTTTAGACTAACAAAAAAATACGAATTTTTTTATGAAACTGAAATTAGCAGATACGTAACAATTTTTTGATTCTTCTTTAAACTAAGCATATAAAATTATTTATAAAAATCTCATTTATAATTTTTCAGAGTTTTTAAAGATGAAGTTTTTAAATAAAAGTTTCTTGCTATAATTTGTTTTTAAAAAAATTCCAAAAATTATCAGATGTCTCTCAATTTCAGTATCATATTTTTTTATCAAATTTTATATTAAAATTAAATAAGAAAAACAAAAAATTATTAATTCAGATAAAAAGGATATGAAGTATAAAGAATAAAAAGAAGACCAAAGAAAAAGGAAATTTTTTATTCTCATAAAAGACTAAATATATGATCTGCTCCCATTAGTCGTAGTTAGCTGGCCTTCTATCTAGTATCTATCAGTATTCGACCATTTCGACCCAATTTCCCATCCAAATACATTGATAGATAATTTAGATACGTTAAGGATTATTCACTGTGAAATATATTTGTTGACCTTTTACTTGTCCAATAGTTGTTCTCGATAAACTTTTTAACAGTAGATACACTGAAAAAAAAAAAAAAAAAAAAAAAAAAAAAATTCTTGACTGGAGGGTAAATTTCCTGGCTCAAAAAATATTAAGGAAGATTGAAAATTTCTTGAATTAAGTCAAAGTTTCTTAAGCCAAGAAAATTTCTTCTTGCTCTAAAATAAATTTTGTCTTTCTAAAAATTTTCTTGGTGCAAAAAGTTTTTTTTTTTGTATAGTAAAAAAAAATACTACCTATATGTTGTGTATTTATATGTACGAAAATAATTATTTAGGCATTACAATTAGTTGTGAATTGTAATTAAATCACAGGTTATGTACTGTTGAGAGAGACGGAGTTTATGGATTTGATATTTACGTTCAAATACATATATTATGCATATGTAAATAGGAATGAATGGATGTATGGGTAGTTTAATAGCAATGGCAATGGCAAAAGCAACATTGACATTTTGAAAAGATAAAGTTAGTATTGGGGACAGTATGGAATCGAGTAGGTAGAACTAGTAGAACGAGTAAAACGAACGAGTCACCAGGGGATGCATAATCAAATGATGCCTTTTACACTTGCAGATGAAGCGTGTGCCGCACTCTGTCCTGATACCGAACTCTATGTTAGGTCTGAGCCAGCCATCATCGTATGAATTATTCAGAAATTTATTCCTCTCTTGCTTTAAACTCCCCACAACCCTCGCAACTCTCACAACCAACCTGGTATAATATACTAACTATAACTATTCCTCATCCTCATAATTTTGAGGTACGCGCATATTCATGTATTTCATTTCGATAAAATTTATTTACACACACGCATACAATTTATGTCTCGGTATTTTTATTTTATATTTTATATTAATGGTAGACAAAATAAGTAAACAAGATTATAAAAAAAAAAAAAAAACAAGTTAAAAACTTAAGTAAAATTTAAAAAAAGTAAACTGTAAAATTCACTCGGATTCCGATTAATTTTTATAGTTTCAAACAGTACAGCGGACATCGGGGTGGCACAAATGTTAATATTACAAAACTTAATGTGAAAAGTGTAAAAGCCATAATTTAATATCGAAAATGTGATTAATAGCTGTCACTATAGTAAATAACGACTCTCTCATCTTAAAAAATTACAGTTTCAAACAGTAAAAATTGCTGTTTCAATATATAGTATATACTATGAGAAGAAGAAGGACTGCACTCGGAGAATTTAACACTTGAAACAGTAAAAATTCTACTCTTAAAATATATATTTTACCAATCCAAGTAAATCAATAATTATAGTTTGATTTTTAGCGTTGCGTTTAAAATTTACCATTTTACTTTGTAAATATTGACGTTGCTTATATAGAAATTTAGTAACTGTAGTCTATATTTTTTACATATTATTCGATCATTTTTTAGGTACAAAATGATAAATATCAAAGTCTAAATTCTTAATTATTATACTTTAACCTTTTGGACTTTGACATAGCGAATATTACTGTTTGAAATAGTATTTTCTTCCATGTAAATAATATATAGTAGCATTTAAATGATAAATATTATAAAGTTATTGTTAAAATCACGATTTTACTTCGAAATGGTACTTTTTTCCAGTTGATCATTACTTATTATAAATCGACTGTTATTTATTACAGTTTACTTTTTTTCGTGTACCGTTTAAATAATTTAAAATAAAATTTGTTATTAAATAAAGTTATTTTCGTTACATATCGATTGTTATAAAATAATAAAAAGCTTTTAAAAAAGTTATATCGGATATAGGAAGTTGATTTAATCATAACTCGATTGAGCTTTACACCAGCTCAGTGAGCACTGAATATTGAGAATAGATAACAATGTTCAAAGTGCTTAGAAATTATCAAAAATCTTAAAAAGTCTTTTTTTTTTTTATATAATATATAATGATTCCGTATCGATCATTACATTATGCAATTATTTTACAACCTCTAGCATTATTCTCATCATTTTTCAGGATTGATTGATTATTCAAGTTATAGACGGATAATTTAATAAATTGAGAAAAAAGCTAAGTAAAGCTTAAGTAAAAAAATAAAAAGTGGTGACTTGACAAAAAGCTGGTTTTTTTTTCTTTTAATTCTTTCTCAAACTATACCCGAGGCTCCGTCATCTCGACTCAACGATCAAGCGTAGAAAGCGAAAAGTCAAGAAGGCGAGAAGATAGTATATATCTCGCTCGAATTGTCTGGTTAAACACTAGTGTTTTCCTAAAATTTTTAATCGTGCTGTATATATATACGCTCTTACGCTTAAAAGGAAACTGTCCTTCTATTCTATTCAAAGTAGTCATGAACAAAGGGATTGCCGACTAGACAGACTGGTTAGATAAAAGGTTTTTGTGCATATATTAAATATACAATTTTTTTTTTAAGTTTTTATAATCAACTTATTTCTTTTCAAAAATAATGACTGTTAAAAAAATTAAAAAATCGACAATTAAAATTTTTTCTTTTCAAAATAAAAAAAAGTTTGGGAAATTTAAAAGTGCACGACTCATAATGCTCATTTAATTATGAAATAGTAATAAAATAAAAAATGTGAAAAAAATATATAAAACAGCTAAAATAGCACGATAATTCAACTTTAAAAAAAAAAAAAATTAACACAGATTTACTAACTGATGAGCTTGTTAAGATTGACTGGGGTACAATCCTGGTGCAAATTATGATACGATGTTATCTATATTTAAAAGCTGTATATCAGATATCAATAATCTTCAGAAATGCAATAGAATTTACCCTGCGTGGTTTAATTCTAAGATTAAATATCGATTGATAGAGTCGTTTAATTATTTTCATAACTTAAACAATAATTTAGAGCCTTATTCGGTTTCAAGTATTAATTCATTCAACATACTCTTAAGACAAGAACCTGTATAATATGTTTATTTTGTACCTTTTCAGATTATTTTGTTTGTACTTAAATTTATACTCTAAATCTATTTTGTTTAACTATATGTTACACAGTATACTACATTAATTGTTACTTTTGTATGGAACCCTGTTATTGGCAATAGCTGTTGGGTTCACAGTTTGATAAATAAATAAATAAATAAATAATGCGTACGCGCCTCTAGTGGGATAAATGTACACAATAAATATAGATATACATTCTTCTGGTTTTTGTTTTATTTTATTAATTGTACATAAACGACACTGAATTACCCCGTGCAAAAAAAATTCTGATTCAAAATGAATTTAAGATTAAAATTCATATTTTGACATAAATATGAATTAGTTTTGAGATAAATCCAAATTTGAAATTGATTTGTAGATAGAAATTAGTACGCCTGTTGAACTTTCGATCCTGCTTCAGAATTTTAATAAAGTCAAGAATATTTAGGATAAATTTTATATATAAAATATTCTTAAGTCTACATTAAAATTCTGAAGCAGGATCGAAAATTCTACAGGCATGCTAATTTCTATCTACAAATCAATTTCAAATTTGGATTGATCTCAAAGCAAATTCACATTTGTGTTAAAATATGAATTTCAATCTTAAGTTCATTTTGAATCAGAATTTTTTTTGCCCGGGTACTTAGCCATTCGCATTTAGTGACCTAAAATTCTTCCAAAGAATTAAAAAAAAAAAATTTTTAACTAATTAATACATTTTTTTACAAGTTACAGTGTTTTCGGAGTTTCATACATGACGGACAGGAAATTTTTTTAACCTATTTTGATGTTTTTTTCCGTTTCTATTGCACTAAATCAATTTTTGAAAAGTCTTAAATTAATCTCCATTAAATTATCTTAATAACAGTATGCAAAATATCTTGATTCCGTGAACTAACAAAACTATAATAATAAAAATAGTTGCCGAAATGAGGTGAAAAAAATTTTTTGATCGTAAAGCACTCTCTGATGCTTCGCATCATGAGTCGTGCAATTTTTATGAGAATATACAATAAAATAAAAATATACAATATCACATATTTTACTGAAGCTAATCTACCATACCTTACATTTCTATATGTATTTAAAATGAATGAATTTAATCAGATTAATAAATGCTGTGACTATTCACAGAATAACGTAAATTAAAAAACGAATTAAAAATATATTGTTAAATTGTTATACTTTCTATAATTATTCTGTATGATTAAATTCCGCATCTCTATATTATCAGGTTCAATTAACACAGTACACTTTATTAATTTTTTTTTTCAACAAAAATTAATTAATACCATTAATTACATTCAGTTTTATGTTGAGTTAATTATCGGTGATATGAAAAATTTGATAATTAATAAATTTTATTACTTTCAATAAAATTTAAAAAATAATTGCTTATATTAAAAAGTAAGATAGCTTAATATTAAAGTGTATATAAGGTTATTATTATTATTTTCATTTTAGCGTTGAATAAAATTTAATTCTGACGTAATTACATCATGTTTCAATTTAACGAGTCGTTATCCTTTGCGTAAACTTTGTAATGAAAAACTTTATTAGATTAAAATTATACTTGATATTATTTTTTTAGATAATAAAAATTGTTTATAATAATAATAATAAGACCAAAAAATCTTAAAAAACACATTATAATTAAAAAATTTTAACTACAATTCGAAATATATATTATTTATGTAATTAAATTAATAATTCCTCGTTGTCAATATTGTATATAAAAATATTTGAATGATTAGCGTTAATGAACAAACTGCCAATAAATAGTGATGGATACCCTCAATCTCGTATCGCAATTATGCACCATCTGGGGAATGAAACATCCTTAGGGCTTGTCCAATAATTACATAAATACCAGGACATACTCTAATCCTCGTCACCTGGGAATAATACGACTGGATTTACCTTCTCACATCACTGAAATTACAGGCCCAGGATTAGATGTCAGAAACTATTATGTTAATACATCTTGACATTTTGCCCAGTCGAGACATTAATTTATTAATAATTACCGCCATTTCGAGCGATAGAACTACTATTATTATTAATCAAGTAATTCTTCCCGAGTCGAAAAAATGAACTTACATAAGCTTACATCAATTGTTTTAGTATAGCAGTTAAGTTCATTTAAAGTAATTTTTTCAACTCGGGTTGATAATTACAATCGTAAAAAAATATATATGTATAATTCATAAAAAAAAAATTAATTAAATTAAATCATTTGTTCATCTATATTATTAAGAGAATAAGAAAAATTTTGTGTCCAGGATAGTCATATGATAAAATCGGTTTTTTTAGTGAAATTTAGTGTCATTGCAAAGGTATTGACTTGAATTTGTGTCTTTTCAAGGTTTCATATCACTCTCACCGTTAGTTAATTTATTATGATAAGTATTTAGGCTGTTTTCGAAAATGCTCTATTTCTAGATACATAATTAAGAAATGACTTTGTATCTCGTGAACTATTGACATTTTTAAAGATATAAGCTCACCCCGACATTACACTCATCGAGACCTTTTATTTGAGTACCCACATCAATTTTTCATATATTTTATATATTTGTATATATTATATATATTAATATATGAAAAATATATCAAAAATGCATGTGGGTACTCAAATGAAAGCTCTTGATGAGTGTAACATCAGGATGAGCTTATATCTTTATCAATCTCAATAGTTAAGAAAGTACAGTACATTTTAACAAAAGGCATTATATAATTAAGAAAAATTTTATTTATTATAGTTCGCAATTTTTGGCAGTCACATATATGCATCTGCAGGTTGCTAGTATTTTTATAATTAATTTTTGGCAGTCTTTAAAGCTTGAAAAAAGCTGTTTCAAATTGTAATGACTAATGACTACTATTGTATTTGTACGAAATAATAACAATCTAAATGCTGGCGAGACTTGTGTATTAAGTGGGTCAATTGCTAACGATTTTCAGTATTAAAATCAATTACAATATACACCAAGCCGTATAATTAACTTAATTTCTAAATTAAATCTATATTCCTATATTTATAAGAAAATATTCAGGGTGTTTTTTTTTCAAGTTTAGTTAATAGGATAAAGTACTTTAAAAATATGGTAAACTGTTGCGTAAATATAATATGAAAAAAATGTATGCGAATATGAAAAAAGATAATACGAAAAAATATTTTTTTTTATACAAAATATTAAATGTTTTATGAATAAAATTTATGACATAATAGTTTAGTATTAAATCAAGGTTGTTTTAATTTTGTTACCTTTAACAAACTAATTTATAATTATGATTATATGATCAAAATGGATTTGAATTTCAGAATGATTGGAATGTAGTTGTATATTGGATGAAATGGAATTATCTGTACAAATGGTAAATTGACTTGAGATCATGGAATTTCATCCTATTACATAACTTTGTATAGTTAGTTAGTTCTCATCAATAACAATGAAATTTATGATACATTATTTTGAATATCAAAATAACTCTTACAAAATTTTAGATGGTAAAAAAATATTTTTTTAAATAAATTTAATTATACTTTAAATTTAAGAGTGAATATTGATATAAATAATAATTGATAAATTTAATAATATAATAGATGGAATGATTTTACGAGAGTGGCATACTCATGTACAACTAATTTAAGCGGTTTAGTGTGTGAGTAGTTGGTAAACCTCAGCAAATTTCTTGCTATAACGTCATGAAGAGAAATATAATAGGGTAGTAAGTGATTATTATAACTTTCTTGTTGTTACCGCTGTCAGGTTTATTTTGATCATTTATCATTAATTACTACATATTTACAAAGAAAAAATAAAATTAATTTTCATAACATTATTTTAGTAGAATACATTGTATTTAATGATAATAAAAATCTTTTATTACATAGCATGATGTATAAATGTAGTACAGGAGAAAGAGAACCGTAAATGATGCTGCTATTTAAAAGAGAGGATATAGAGGCATCTCATAATAATGATAAAGAAGACTGATGAAAGAGTTGAAAGTCATGCAAACGTCAAAGGGGGATTCAATGTTCTACTTGACACGTAATATTCTATTGAGTATAAAGACTACATTGAATGTAAAAAAAAAAAGAAAAATAATAATAATACATTTTTTCAAGTTTTTAAATTATATTAAATAATAAAAGTTTTTGACAATTTTATTAAGAGTTTGACAAATAACAGTAGAATCAATAATAAAGTACATGTGAAATAGTTGCCAAGTCACTAAATCTATCTATTTATCTATAACACATAAATCTAACTCCTTTCTTTGTTTGCCACGTTTTTTTTTTTTTTTTTTTTTTTTTTACTGTTATATGTATACACTTATACTTATGAGGTAGTAACAGCAATGCCCGCATTGTGCCAAGTTTGTAACCTATTTTATCGGAGCCGGAGCTACTGCAGTTTCAAAGACGAATTTTGGAAGGAGTATGGCGCCAGCTTATCCGCAGATTTAGTCGGAACCACTTTGCAATCGATCGGCAATATAACGTATTTTCAAAGCTTGGTCATATCGTTTAGTTTAAACTTCCAACAGTTTCATATCTAAGCTAAACTTGCTTCAACGTTTCATCCTACTGAATTAATCAGAGTTATGATTAATATATTTTTTTATTGCATCTAACAGTTTTTTTTTTTTTTTTTTTTTTTTAATGCAAATTTATTGAAGTAAAAAATCCCTGAGGCCAATTTATGATCAAATAGAAGAATCAATCTATTTCAAAAAAAATAAAAAAAAATTTATTGACCAAAAATGTGTAGGGATTTTGATCCAAGGCGTGTGTAGCAATCGTTTTGAAGTACTATCAGGTATATTTGGTATCGGTTTCACCTTTTCGCATCTATCTATTGCAATTCTATATTTCTCAACTGTGTTTTATATACAGATAAAAATAAAAAATAAATGACAATCTTCAAGCTATTCTCCACTACAGATATATACGTATATTTTATGGAATATAGACAAAGGCAAATGTTGTTAGTATATATACGAGCTCCATTGGTCAGATGGAACAAAGCTCAGTTGCATTCAACTGAGTCAAGAATAAAAAATGAAAATACCTTTAAAGATTTCTATGGTTCACGTATGACAGACGGAATTTATATCGAAACTTAGTATTAAAAATAAAATTTTTTTTTTTTAATTTAAGTAACAAGTAACATTATTATTTTTCTCCAACACTCTAAAATCCCTCTAAGCTCCAGTATATCACTTCACCACATACTTTTATTTGAACCAAGTTAATAGAAACTGTTTTTTTATTACTTGTATGTTATTGAATCTATGTTTTATTGTTTAAAATTATTAATGTATGTTTATATTAAGAATAAAGTTACTAACAGTACAATCAATATTGTAGTACTATCTCTACTCTCTGATCTCTACTCTTTGCTGTTCGTCCACCGTCGACGAAATTATCAGCCTAATCGGATCTACGCAGCTTGGGTTATAACCCCTATAATGCCAGTGACGCGATTTACTAAATTAATCGTTTGTAGAGACCGTAGCGACGGATCGTTCATCATGATCATTGTGTAAAGCAACAGACAGTAGTTTTACAACTTATTGTGGAAAGGCTATTAATCATCTATAATTAATATTCCAATTTTAATTACCAAATAATATTTAAGTATTTTTATTTTATTTTAAGAATTTAAGAATTAAAAATATGTGTTCTAGTTTTAAGCTTACTAATTAGCAACCTTGCAGTATGTGACTGCTGTGACTTGTGAACTATAAATAAATAAAATTTTGCTTTATTAAATAATGATTTTTGTTAAATTGCACTGTACTTTTTTAACTATCGACGTTTTAAAGATATAAGCTCGTCCCGATGTTACACTCTTCAAGAGCTTTCATTTGAGTACCCACATGCATTTTTATATATTTCATATATTTATATATATAACATATATAAATATATGAAAAATTGATATGGGTACTCAAATGAAAGGTATCGATGAGTGTATTGTCGGGGTGAGCTTATATTTTTAAAAATGTCAATACTCCATAAGATACAAGGTCATTTCTTAATTATGTTAAATTGCACTGTATTTTCTTGACTATTGACGTTTTTAAAGATATAAGCTCATCCCGATGTTACACTTACCAAGAGCTTTTATTTGAGTACCCACATGCATTTTTATATATTTTTCATATATACATGTATATATAATACATATAAATATATGAAAAATTGATGTGGGTACTTAAATAAAAGGTCTTGATGAGTTTAACATCGGGATGAGCTTATATCTTTACAAATGTCAGTATAGTTCACGAGATACAAAGTCATTTCTTAATTATGTATCTAGATATAGAACATATTCGAATGCAGCCTAAATACTTATCATCATAAATTAACTATTGGTGAGAATTATATAAAACCATGAAAAAGCACAAATTAAAGTCAATATTTTTCCAACGATACCAAATTTCACCATAAAAACCCATTTTATCTCATAAATACACTGGCCTTAAAATTTTGCTTATTCTCTTAATAATATAGATTAGTTAAGTATTTAAGTTGGTTTATTATGATGCAATGATATGTAGATAATAAGAGAAATGTTAATTATGTATTTTTCTACCAAGTTTATTTCTAGACCGTCAGGCTAAAATAAATAACTAAAAAATAGATTACCAAATAATAAAATAATTTATAAAAATTTTATGCACTTTATTTTCATTTATTCTCATAATTTTATTTTTAAAATCAACTTCACCTTGAAAAACTAAATAAAAAATTCATTTCATGACTCTGAATATTTATTAGAATAATGTAAAAATAAATTAGTATTTGTTGCTGTAGATGTAATATGATTGAAATTTAATAATTAGGAACATTATTATTATTATTGTACTGAAATATAAGCGGGTTTAATTGTATTGCGTATTAATTGAAATTCAGTAATTTTAGTACAAATATATACCGATTTCAGATAAAAGAGAAGGAAGGAGTGCAGTGTTTAGCAATTAACAAAGAAAATTAATTAACGATATATATGGCTAGTAGTTATATCAGTGAACGCCCCAATGCATATACGTTTTTGATTTAGCGCCCTTAATCAAGTTGTTAATATACATACTTTCATATGTATATACCGACTTAATTGCCTGCACATGGATATATTTATATAATCTATTACTTTTAAAGTTTTTTATTTAACATTGCTTAAAAAAAAAAATAACAATAATATTAAAGCTAGCTTTTAAATTATTTCTTAATGCCATATATATATCCCATACAAATATAAATTTAAGAAAAAAAAAAAAAAAAAAGATAGGTATGTCTTCCAGCAAAGCTTCTAATATTTAACGACATTTTAATGGTCGCGGTAAAAAAAAGCACCGTTGTTATACTTGGAAGAAGAAAAATTCACTGAGAGCTTAACGTGCATGCTTTTATACAAGTTTAACTCGACCTCTTTTACCTCTATACTTGCTATTTTATTTATCTTTTTATATTTCTTCTCTTCATTTTCTTTATCATCTCATCCAACTATCATACATCAGACCATATTTATTTAAATTAATTATTTGCTAAGCTTTAATCCTTATTCTTCAATAAATGAATATTTTGTAATATTAATTAATCAATTTAATCGTTTCAAGAGATTTTGATAAATAAAAGTACACGGAGAGAAAAATATGGAAATCATTCCTATAATTTTAATGAAATGTTTTCCTATACCATTTTAGGAGCGATTACTTAAATTATGGGAATTGTACCCATAATTTTTAGGAAATGTTACTATAATTATGGGAATGGTTCCTATAATTATAGGAACGATACCTATAATTATAACTGTAATATCGGCATGATTCCCATAATATATAGGAATAGTTTCTATAATATTATGGGAATCATTTCTATAATATTATAGTGATAATGCCTAATAATATTGAGATATTTATCATTACAACTCAAATTATTTGTAACTTCGATGACCACTTTGAAGCATTTGAAATTATTAGTAATTTCGATAATTTTACTTGCTTCCCAATAACATTATTTGAAATATGTAAAATAAGTAATATTGTTCATATAAATAATAAAAGTTACATACCCAAAAAGTTGATTTAATAAATATTTAACGTATGTATTGTAAATAAATAATTTGTTTTAAAAAGTAAAATAAAATTGTAAAAATAAACAATGAATTTCCATATCTACCTTGCTCCTCTAATTGTATAGTAAGAAAATATCCCTTTTATTAGAGAAACTTTAGAATTGCTTCAATATTTTTCAATATTATCTAACACAATAATAACTGAGTTGGAATAAACAATTTAAGATTAAGTAAATACGTGAATAAAAATTATGAAAAAGAAATTTTTTTACTCTAGTGAAAGATCAATATTTATTTACAAAAAAAAAATTTATTAGCAAGAAAATATATAATAATTACTTTATATTTTTGATGTGATTGCTCCATTATTATGAACATAAACATTTTTCTATTATTATGTGCGTCATTCCCATAATGTCATAGGAACCATTCCTATAATATTATAGGAACCATTCCCATAATATATTGAAGCTATTCCATTAGTGTATAGGAACGTTTCCAATAAACTATGGATATGGTTCCCATAATGAGCATAGGATTGATACCGATAATGATCATTTTATTATAGGAATAATTCCCATAATTTTTGGAAAGGTTCCTATAAATTTCTCTCCGTGTAGTATTTTTAAAATATTCAGTCACTGTATTTTTCACCGATAAAATTAACACGATAGGTGACAATATAAAGATCACGAAAAAAAAAAAAGATAAATAAGTAATAGGTATATATTATTTATACATTTATATTTATATAGATGTAATCCTTTAAAACTTTAGCCATAACCATTTCTCACCAGGCTGACATGGGAGTTGTCTTGAAAATGCGCGTTGTTGCATTGTTTATGTTTCCCGAGGTGCATACTCTCAAACTTTTATAGGAATATAACAGTTATGTTTCGTCTTTTCCCGTATTTTATACTCAACACTATCAGAGGGACAAATTTATTGTACCTATCTGTAAATGTTTGATATGAATTTTTCAACATTTGAAAAAGAAATTTTAATCAATTAAAAAATACAATAAATAAAAGATATATTAATTTATTAATGGAAGTGACCCAAATTGATAACATTGCAAGTGTATAACTTTTCCTAGCAGCGCATATTCCATTTGGTGCGTCCATATATTTCCAATGAATGGTTTTGTTCGCAGAATCGTACTACGCGGAATAATGATGTTGATAATAATAATAATAATATTAATATCAGAAAATGATATTAGCTAGTACAGAACGGGGAAGAGAAAAAACAAATTGAATACTGTTTTGGTGTACGCGCTGGCCATCGGCAGTGATAAATAGCTTCGACATACGAGAAGACAATTAATTTTAACGTTGATGCAAACAAATACACTTTTATTTTTATAATTATAAAAATAAATAAACAGTAAAGTTTTGTTAAAAAATTGATAAATATTTTTGTGTAAATTTTTAAAAGTATGAACAGAGAGAGAAATTCAATATAATAACAAAACGATCAATTACTTTGACAATAATTTCATTGTACACAATATTGCCGCGATAATAAATATACTTTTGTATTTTTATTTATAATATATAAATATATATTTTTAATAAATGGATTAACTCAACAACATTGTACTTTGAAAGTTAAATTAATTGATTATTTTGTGGGTGTTGTGGAGAAGCCATATTTTAAGTACATACTTTAAGAAACCTATAGAATGTTTTTACTTGTTCAGGCTACATATATATATAATTTTTTTCATTAATTATAAGTTTTATTTTCATTTTTATTTATAAATCACTAATATAGAGAGAAAATAAATTAATTTTTATACGATGAAATATTTAAAACCAAAAACACCAAAATTTCATAAATAAATAAAATTATTGTAATTTATTTATGTAGTATTCGATTATAAATAATTATTTTATACTTCAAATATTTTTTAAATTAAAAAAAAACTTGATAAAAAATTTTTTTTTATTATTTAATATTTTATTTTTAGTATTTAAAGATGAATCACTTGACTTATTTTTTTCATGACTGAGCACACGTTTACTTGAACTACTGGATCGAAGAGAAGTTGTATAAGCGACGGCGCATCGACCAGTAAGACTGATGCTGCTACAATATCAGCTATAACCAAAAACTACTATACGACTAGTATGTAGTACAACAACACTTGAATAAACATATTTAAATATGAGAATAACGCTATCGTAAAAATATTTATTCATCCCTATATTTTGTAAACTTTAGCGAGGCGATAATATTATTTATCTTGTTATTAAAAAAAAATTATTCCGTAATTTGTTTATTTTTTTTTTTTAATTCAACTGCAAAAATTATTTGATAAAAAGTTTTTTAATCAATAAGTTTAATAGCAAAAAGATAAAAGCAGTTAATTAAAACTCTCAAAATCGTGATTCTATTATAGTTGAACCAAATACTTGGTTATTATCTCAGATAGGTTCCCGAGTTGAGTGGCTCTCTCAGTTCATGCGGAACCTATATATAATGACGAGTAAAATAAAAATTTTAATTTAACGCAAAGATAATTTTTATTTCAATATAAATTGAAATATTATTTGTGAAATTTATTTATTCCGAGCTAATATAAAAATGTAAATGAAATAATTTTAAAAATTCGAGTGTATGTTAGATTAAAGTAAGTGAGAAAATGTAATAAAAGATAGTGGTACGGTACATCTTTGCAAGCTCAACCATTACCCTCACTCATACACTCTTTCTCTCGTTCATCTACCCTCACCCTCGCCCTCACACAAATCCAACTCGTACCCACTTATACTACACTAGCTCACCGGGAAAAACCTCATCCCCACCAATTTCGCCAACCATCCTACTCGACACAGCTCGACATTGCTCGACACACCCTTCACGCGTCGCTGCGGTACACGATGCATTCGTCAGAGTAAGAGAAATGCTACTGTACACTTGACAACCATTGCCTATCCGCTAAACACGATAGCTCAAGAGACTTGATTGTAAAACCGAGTAACCAAAATTTTTTTTATATTCATACATTTTTTTCTCATATTCTTAAGTACTCTATCCTCAACATTAAATTACTCAGTGCGCTCAAGTGTAATCGCTTCAACGAAAAAAATCCACAGTATAACCACAAAGTATGCTGAGAGCTTTAAAGAATTTTTTTAAGTTTAAAAATCATTAGAGCGTGTTACTATTGTACGATAAAAAATATTAAACAAATTGTTAGAACTGAAATTAGCTTTGATAATTTCCTTCATAATTTTCAAAAATTATGTAAAATATTTTACAAGGACAATTTTATATTTTATTAAAATAATTAATTAAAAAAAATTTTTTGGTAATTATTTACAAGTGAGGTTCATCCATGCTAAGCGATGTTAAATTTTTTTTTTATCAACTTTTTTTTTTAATTGTTCGTTTTTTTAATGTATTTTTCAAAAAAAAAAAAAATTATCAAAAATATTAAAAAAAAAAAAATATAAATTTTATCTAAAAATATGAAAGTCAATTTTTTTTCTAACTTTTAAAGGCAAAAAAACTATCAAAATTTTTGTTTTTTCCTTTCACGACATTTGATATCATAAATTCATCGTAAAAACAAGCAAAATAAGAAAAAAATTAAAAAATGTTCATTTTTTTCCTAGATATGGCCAAAAATAGGGTGATCCCCATTTGTAAATAATTACCATTTTTTTTTTCAAATAATACAATGCACAGTAAAAAATTTTGCGTCATTGTGTCAAAAAATTTTGTGTTAAAAATTTTTATATTAAATATTTAACATTTTTTTGTGTTGATTTAACAGAATAAATGTTAAATTTACACATAAAAGTGTTAAATATTTAACATAAAAATTTTTATCACTAAGTTTTTTGATGCAAAGACGCAAAATTTTTTACTGTGTGATATAAACTAATATTGTGATATTCTTGATAGTAATTAATAAGAAATTAAAATTTTTAATATTTTTTATAATAGCAATAAAATAAATTTTTTTAATTTAGATAATCTTAAATTAGTTTATTGATAATAAATAATAAGAATAAGTGACTTACCACATCTATTAGCTGTGAGAGTTTTAGCTTGATGCACACACGAAGAACATCCGAAGTGTTGACTACAGGCCGTACCAATTTGTTATAATTAGATAAAAGGTCATCATAAAGACGTTTTGCATCAGGATTACCGGCAACCGCGCCATGTACTACGAGTGCAGATAGTAACCAAACCCGAAGAGTTTCCCCGATTATAGGGGGCATTATGAGCCTGATTTACCCCCACAATGTTGACTGTTGATATTTTGTTTAATGTTTTTTTTCTTCTTTTAAATCCACTAGTGTGTTTGTCTGTTGGAAAAAATAAAACAAAAATGAAGTATTAATTTATAATCAAAATTTAAAATAAAATGATTTTTTTTCTTTAGAAAAAAAAAGCTTTTTCTGGGTTGTAAGTCTGAATAAATGATCTTTCCATTCAAGCGTTTAATACGCTCTTAGTTTTGTGTAAAGTGCTTTTTAGAAAGACTAAAAAAAAATTCAATAAAGCTGAGTAATAATATTTGTCGGATCAGGATTCTAATGTTGTGGAATTCAAATAAAATTCCAGCGTCAACTGGACGGTAAGAAAGTTTGGAATATTTTTATAAAATAATTCTAGCCGTGATTTTGCGCATAGGTCTAAATCGCACGGTTAGTAGTAAAATTGTAAATAATTTAAAGATAATCACAAGATCATTTTGATTTTAGCTTTGAAATTGGTGACTTTTTGAACGAATTCAGGACAAGATGATGTGAAAAGAGGTAACGCGACTATTTACATACATACTAAAGCACTTATATAAATAGAAATGTTTCAACAGTTGAGAGAAGAGTGTTTTATCAAGAACTTTATGGTATTTATTTTACCGATAACACACATAAATATTTATGATAAAAAAACAACAAGATAGTATAGAGTAACCTTGTTAAGATATTTAGTAACTTGAATTTTTAATTTATTCATTATTGGTTCATTTAAATTGTTTGTAGGAAAAAAAATTTTAATCGATGATTTTCTATTTAAGTAATTGAAAAGTTCCGTGATACGATGTAATTATAAATTTAAAAACTTTATTTTTATTTTAAGGCTGATAAATTATACGTTCGTTAGCACAAAGGATTAAGTAAATTGTGCTCTGGTTGTCTTAATGATTGAGATTAACCCGAAACCAGGAGATGAGATTTGCCATAACTCGCTTGGCACGTAACGGGGTGGACAGCCTTCACGCATCGTATTTCAACCTGTACTGTTATATGTATTACTCCCAAGCATACCTCTGGCTATTGATAATTATTTATTATTATTATTATTATTATAATAATAACAATATTGTGGTGAAAATAATTAATAAATAAAAAATAAATAGTCTACCATCAAATCGGATCGGGTAAGTTGGCTTAAAATAATAAATGCTCTTTAATAAGTAAAATCACCGATCTTAGAATAATGTTGAATAATAATAATATTATACTAAATAATCTTAAATTTGTATACAATGAAGAAAAAATTCATTGGTAACTAATTTAAACGTTTAAATTAAAATTTTTATCCCAAGATAATAAAATTTATGTTAATAATATTATAGTGATCTATTTTAAAAAAATTTTTATGAGTAAGAAAATTATTAAAATTAACATTGAGTAAAATTTAAATTATTTTTTTCTACTTCAAAAGTTAAAAAAAAAATTATTAGAGTTGAAGAAAAAAATCGAATTTAGAGCAAGTGCAAATAAGGGATGAAATAAAGTGGGTTTTTTTGTTTTTAAATTAAACAAACCTCACGTCTAATGTTTTAAGAATCACGTTACACGTTTAACGTCTTACGCAACACTCGAATTTAAAATTCACAAGATTATTAAAGCAGTTATTAACGTAACAAGATAATCGGAGCTTTCACTGTACGCACTTTTTCCACAACTGGTCACAATCGGTCATATCACAACTGCTCACGACAGAGACTAGCGGGCCAGCGGGTGGGTTGTGACCGCCAAGCGGATTCCTCCTGAACTTTACTCGCGAGAGGCGCCACCGTGGCAACACCTACACCCTCCTCATCGACATATATACCCTATATAGAATGTACATAGAAGTAAGAGGTGAAGAGGAGTTTCGGGGTTGCTTGGTAGCAAACTACCGATATAGTTAGCTTAACGAAAAGGGATGAAAGGGCTGAAAACCGAAAAAAAATTTATAAAAAGCTCAAGCTTCAACAGATTGTACTTTAATAGGAGGAGTAGGCGATTTAAGGAATAATTTAAATACTAATTGAGAGCTTAAGAGAATTTTTTATGTAAAAAAATACTTTTGTTTCCTTTCGTGTCCTTTAAAGTCCTTTATCCAGTGGCGGATTGCGCGCGCATATCTTTGAAAATGGCAATATCTTGGAAAACTAAGATGAAATGTGAAACTTGAATCGTGCATCGTGGATCGTGAAACAGTATCCTTTAAAGGTGCGGCAAAAAGATGTTGACTACGCCCGTTCCAACTTTGAAGTAATCTGAAAAAGTTCAATAAATTTATAGTTTAGTTTTTTTTTTATGTTTGTGATTTATTTTATTATTATTTATATTTTTTACTTTAAATAAATAAATTTTTTATTTGAGTTGAACTTTTATGATAAATTTTTATATAAATTCACTATTTATTTTTAAATTGTTAAATTTATATAGAAAAATTTGTATTTTTATAATTTGAAAAAATAAAAAAATAGGTCAAGATAAAAATTATAAAACAATATTAGTTTATAATTTTTGTTATCAACAAATAATATTTTTAAATGTTTAAAATAGTTAAAAAATCTTTGAAATATTTAATATTTATTTAATAATTATTGCCTTTTTAAAAAAAATTTTACAATTTTACTTTCTAACATTTAACTAATATTTATATATTAAAAATAAAAAAAAATCATGTATAAAACTGTAAAGTTTTGCAAATAAAACACCATAATAATAATATTAATAATAATAATAATTTTACAATGTTTTTATTTTCTGGAGAGTGGTTTTATAATACTTTATATATAAATGTTGGCGATCCAGCCTAATACACGATTTTTTCTCTAATTATTCATAATATCATTAGCCTGTATTTCCTACCAGGCATAAACAATTTTTAAATTCTTATCTAAATTTGTCATTAAAGGTAAATTTGACTGAAAAAATAATTTGGACGGCCCAGACCAGGACTCAAAAAGATCCAGGTTCGAGTCCTGGTCTGGGCTGTTCGAATTATTTTTTCAGTCAAATTTACCTTTAATGACAAATTTAGATAAGAATTTAAAAATTTTTTATGCCTGGTAGGAAATACAGGCTAACGATATTATGAATAATTAGAGAAAAAATCGTGTATTAAGCTGGATCGCCAACATTTATATATAAAATAATAATAATAATAATAATTGTTTATAATTTTTTTAGTTAAACTTTAAAAAAATTAATGAAATATTTAGGTTTTTTTTTAGTAAACATATACACAGTAATTTAATAATAGAGTATTATCAAAATACTTATGTAATTTTTGCACAGATCCTAGCCGGGGCAATCACTTGTGATTAAGTTTTACACTCCCTACGGCAAAGTCGACCTTTTACTCACTTGTACAATCCAAGTGTCTCATGTCCTATATATTCTATCTATATATATAGATTATATATACTTTAAGAAACTTTTTGAGACGTTCATTTCACAAGTAGAATGATAAATTGGAGTTCGGTATAAAAAAATAAAAAAGGAGAAAAAAAGATTACGAAATGCTAGTAAGAAAACTTTGATCAAGTTTGTAACTGTTCCGGTTTCGTGACAAGTCTGAATTTAAGCTCAAAGAGAAAAAGTTTCATAGCTGCAACTTATTATCAATTCTAAAAAATTTAAATTCATTACAAGTGGGATCGTTGACAAAAAAGAATTGATAGTTGTGTACATTGATGTGTACAGTATCGTTTTACAAATTCATACGCAGAAAGATGAATGTAAATAACAAGAATGAAAGACTGGAATCAATACCGGAAAAAAAATAACTGAGGGAATTTTTATTTCCTGGTTAAATTTCAGGAGGAAATAAAAATTAACTGCATTAATTTTTTTCTTTTAAACAAATGATTTCATCTATTAAAAATTACTTAAAAATTTTTTTTATTACTGATAAAAATTTTCATCTTGATTTTATTTATTTATTTATTCATTTATTTATTTATTTCAAATAGAATAAACGCCGATTGGCTATATACATATAAGGTTTTTATTACAAGATTAAATGATTAAATAATTAGATAGCATCATTTTTATGCATGAACTTAAGAAGAAAAAAAAAATTTTAAGAAATTATAGTAGAAAAATTCTTAAACTAATAAATTTTTTTTTATTTTAAATAAATTTTACTTGATTTAAAAATTTTTCGTCTTAATTCAAGACAAGTAAACTATTCAAAATTATTTTCTTGGGTCAAGAATTTTTTTTTTTCAGTGTAGAGATCAATGTTGGTCTGACCCTTTACTGATTTACCTACTTAAAATTTAGAATCGATTTTGTTTCTTCTTCTTATTTTTATTATCTGAAAATCAACTCCCGGAAATAAATTTAATTCGACTACAGTGTACTATTGTCGACGAGAGCGACCCTGAGGGAAAACTGGCACAAATTCACGGCAGACTGGACCTTGGAGGATGACATTATGGGTCGAGTAGTCGCGATGAATGCAAAGGAAATCCGAAAGGAATGAACCGTAATATTATGGAGGAGTTGGCAACTTATCAATAATCTTTTCGGATCAGCATCACTCAACACAACATATCACCTAAACTTTTACCAACTACTGACACTTAAAATCTCCTCTAAAAGTAATTACTAATAAAAAATTAGAGTATGTTATAATTATATAAGCTTAAAATTTCTTAATTTTTTACTATATTTGATTCAAGTAATTGAAAAAATGAAAATCAGTTAGTGTGAATATAGTTTAAAAAGTTATGTAGGAGTGACATCACTTTCATCACATCTATTACATTGTCTAATTATTCGAGCACAGATTCAAAGCTTTCAAACTAGCTCTCTTCCTTTTCATCTTATAATTAATAAGTCTGTAATGAATTTCCGTGAGGAATTGTTCCATTACAAAATTACACTATCTCTTTCTCTTTTTCCTTTTCTATACAATTAATAATAAAATTTAATGATAACTTCAAGATATTTAATTAAATTCGATTTTAATTATAAATTAATAAACTTTATGATTATTTTTAATTTTTACTTAAAAAACAGAGTAAATAACAACTAAAAAAATTCATTATATTAATTAAATTATAAAGATAAAAATCTTTGAATAATTCTTACGATATATGTCGAAAAAAATTTTTTTTTCACACTATAGTCTTCCGCGACTTTGCTAACATTGCAAATACTCTGAAAAAATTAATTTAGTAATTATTTACATTACTTGTACAATATGTCACTATAAAGTTTAATTATTTAAATTTTTAATTTATTTTTATTTATATATGTAGATCTAATTAGATTTTTTTTTAATTATGAGCACGTGAATTAAATGACAAAATAAAATTTTAGCTTATAAAAATAGAAATTAAATAATAAAATTATCTTTCTACAGTTATTTAACAATTTATGTGTTTATTCAAAAAAAATATATTAGAAATTTAATGACACTTAGGGCCAGTTTTTCAATCCAAAATAAAATTTTATCCAATGATAAAATATATCAATATATTTCAGATATATAAATATACTGGCAATAATAATTTTATCCTGGATAAAATTTTATCTTGGATTGAAAAACTGGCCCTTAAGTTGACAGACATTAAAAATTTTTTTATGATTTTTTATGATGAAAAAAATTCCACACGTGAAAATTTAAAAAAAATTATTAACCCTTCAGCACTCTCGCTATGAGATTTTCTCTCACACTCATCAATAACTCAAATTTTCTTTCAAATTTCAAATGGAATGACTATGTGATTTTTTTTTTATCTTTCAAAAAATTAATATTATTTCAGATTGCAATATTATTATTTTAATTGTTCTATACTATAAAAAAATAAAATAAATTTTATTAACTCTGTGAGATATTTTCTCATCGCAATAGTAAAGTAGGGGGGTCAGAATTTAAAAAATCGGGTCTGATCGGTACAGTTCGGAAGTTCCCGTAAGAGTGCATTCGTGTTTGGATGTATTATTATTAAATATTATTCACAGATTCGGTAGAATCTGGCGCCAAGTTCCGTTCAAATCCGTTGTAAACGGAGCGCCAGACTACCGACTATGTTTACTGTAAGCAGAACGGTTTTTTGAGGCTGCGAAATTTTATTTAATTCTACGGTACTTTTTTTACCCAATTTGTTTATCATAACAGTAATTCATAATTTATTTCACTGTATTAATTAATTATATTCACTTATAACAATTTATTTACTTGAAATTATTAAATTTTATCAGCACATACTATAGCTCGCTCACAAATTTCGATCCTGACTTTTTTTTGATGGAGAAAGGTCAGCGCCACAGACTAGATAAAATAAAAATGTGTAGTAATCCTCCTATAGATAAGCAACTACAGTTAAAAAAAGTAATTCACAGCTTACATTTACGGCCGCCAAAGTGCACTGGAATTACATCTACATAAACTGTAGCTTCAAGGGGATAGTTTGCAGTAAAAAATGCAGTCAACACGAGATTTAAGTTGTTATCAATTGTAAATTTTCATTATAATTACAAAAAATACTAAAATCCGAACAAAAACAGTTTCACTGTAAAAAAGTCGCGCCAAGTCCACGTTCATAAGACTACTAGGAAAAAAAGACTTTTTTTTTTGTTTACAGAAACATACAAAACAAAAAGATTAAAAAATCCAAGGAAGCGTTATGATTGTTTATGATTTTCGCAAATTAAAAAAAATTTTATTGTAAATTTAAAAATAAAAAAAAAAATTTTAGAACGTACTTGGTGTGCGTCATTATGTATTTCAATTTTTTTAAAGTCCTAGTAAATAGATTTTACGAATTTCATTAAAAGTAAAATATTTTGCAACCACGCACACTAAATACGTTCTAAAATTTTTTTTTTAATTTTTAAATTTACAATAAAATTTTTTTTAATTTCCGAAAATCATAAACAATCATATCGGTTACTTGGATTTTTTAATTTTTTTATTTTGTATGTTTTTGTAAAGAAAAAAAAAATTTTTTTTTTCCTAATAGTCTTATGAACGTGGACTTGGCGCGACTTTTTTACAGTGAAACTGTTTTTGTTCGGTTTTTAAATAACTCAATTTTTTTTTGTTTTAAAAAATTTATCTTGTTTGAGATTTTTTAAATTAAAGGGGCTATAAGCATGCGTGCGATTCTACAAAAAGCGTGAGAGTTTTTCTCATCGCGCGAATAATGATAGTAAATCGTTTTGCGAGAGTGCTGAAGGGTTAATAGAAATTTTTAGAAGCATTTTTTTAATGACATTAAAGTTAGCAGTCATTTGACCACTTTTTGATTTTTTTTAACAAACAAATTTTCTCCAAAAAATTATTTTCAAGAGATTGTATTTTTTATTTTTTTTAAATTTCTACCTGTCAATTTTTTTTGCTCCAATTTATTTGTTAAAAAAATTATTAAAATTATCAAATATCTGCTAAATTAATTTTCGTATTTTTTTATTGTAATTGATTTGTTATAAAATTAAAAAAAATTAACCGTTATCAGCTTTCAGTATCATGAAATTTGTTAATCAGTGGTGTATTGACTTCTAATTATAAATATTTACTTATCTTAATTATTAATTTGTATGCTCAACACAGGGCAGCAAAAGACAAGAGCATAGAACCGCCTTACCGCCATCTCAGTAAAATTTTTTGTAAACAGTTAACTTATCGACGACGACATATTGTATATAAAAATTTCGACAGCTGATAGTTTAGTTCATAATGTTGTCGGCAGTCCGCGCCATCTTGTGATCGTTTCAAAACAAATAGTTGCATATAGATGTTGTTGACAATTTTTTGGAGACATGTAATGTATATTAAAATTAAAACATCAATGAAATATCATAAAAAATAATAAATAATAAATTAATTTTTTAAGACAGTTTTTGCCATTGAAGAAATGAACTTTTTGTCAATGTGAGTGAAATATATCAAATATTTAAATTTTACCTAAATATAATCACTGTAAAAAATTGAATTGTAATTATTATTTTAAAAAAATAGTTTCTGTGTCAAAAAATGAAATTTCAAACAAAACTCTATCAATATATGAAAAAAAGTTAATTATATTTATGTAGTTGGGTTGTATGAATAAACAAATTAAAAAAAAAAAATTGGAGTTAAGTTATTTTCATTAACCTTCTGAATAAATATGTATCTATAAGTACCACGTGTACTATCGTACTATCTTTCGCATAAATAAGAATTTAAAATACAAAAAAAAATTTCCATCTTGCTATACTCCAAAACGATCAATTTAGTTAAATTGAAGTTAATGAATTGTTGAAATTTTTAATAAAAATTATTTGTTTGATTATTTCTAACTCACATTGTGAGATTATTTTTAAAAAGTGAGTTTAAAGGTTCAATGTTATTATTTGTTACGTCATAAAGTTGAAAAAAAAAATTATTTAATATTTTACATCAAGTAATAAAAATTTTTTAATTTACAATTATAAGTTATTCAGTCATTTGTTTTAAAATAAAAAAAGAAATTGCAATAACAAATTTTTTAATTTACAAATTTTTTTACTTTTAGATTTGATAATAAACTGATTTTTTGAAGCATGGAAAACAACACTAAACTCACTGAAACATTATGGGATCCTGAAAGTATATTTTCTCCATCATCAGATTCCAAATATGCTATTGTTATTTTAAACCAACCAATTTTATTAGCGAAAAAAATTGTATTTCCTTTATGGAAAAAAGGTGAGTTCTATATTAGACAACTAATAATGAAAATTAAGTTAGCCGACACTAAAAAATTTTTGATTTTTTTTATTAATTAAAAATTAAAACTAAAAAACTAATTTTAAAAAATTCCACGTATAATTTTTTAAATTTTCTGCATGTGAAAATTTTTATTTTTTTAAATTTATTTTTCAACAAAATAAATTATAAAAATTTTCAAATTTCGGCTAATTTAATTTTCATGAAAAAATAAATGATGATTATAAATATAGTTTTATTGTTAATTTAAAAAAAAAAATCATGAAAAAATAAATCATTACTATAAATATAGTTTTAAAGTTAACTAATTTAATTTTCATGAAAAAATAAATCATTACTATAAATATAGTTTTATTTTTAATTTTTCAAAAAAACGAAAATAAAATAATTTTTATTTAATTAATACGATACTAAAGTTAGCTGACAACTATAGATTTTTAAAACAAATCAATTATAAAAAAAAAATGCTTGTAAAAATTTCCATTGATATTTTATAATTTTCACACCTAAAAAAATTTCTAATGTTATTTAACTTCAGTGTCATTAATTAATTCATATTAAATAAAAGAAGATAAAATTTTTTATGAAAATTAAGTTAGCCAACATCTAAAAATTTTTATAATTTTTTTCTATTGAAAAAAATCATCACAAAAAAATATAAAAAAATTTTCATTTGTAAAAAACTTGAAAAACTATAAGTGCAATTTATAAAAAATATTTTTTAGTTCTAATTTCATAATTGAAAAATAATCAAAAAATTAAAAACGTCGGCTAACTTTAGTTTTAAAGTTAACTAATTTAATTTTCATGAAAAAATAAATCATTACTATAAATATAGTTTTATTTTTAATTTTTCAAAAAAACGAAAATAAAATAATTTTTATTTAATTAATACGATACTAAAGTTAGCTGACAACTATAGATTTTTAAAACAAATCAATTATAAAAAAAAAATGCTTGTAAAAATTTCCATTGATAATATTTTATAATTTTCACACCTAAAAAAATTTATAATGTTATTTAACTTCAGTGTCATTAATTAATTCATATTAAATAAAAGAAGATAAAATTTTTTATGAAAATTAAGTTAGCCAACATCTAAAAATTTTTAGAATTTTTTTCTATTGAAAAAAATCATCACAAAAAACTATAAAAAAATTTTCATTTATAAAAAACTTGAAAAACTATAAGTGCATTTTTTAAAAAATATTTTTTAGTTCTAATTTCATAATTGAAAAATAATCAAAAAATTAAAAACGTCGGCTAACTTTAGTTTTAAAGTTAACTAATTTAATTTTCATGAAAAAATAAATCATTACTATAAATATAGTTTTATTTTTAATTTTTCAAAAAAACGAAAATAAAATAATTTTTATTTAATTAATACGATACTAAAGTTAGCTGACAACTATAAATTTTTAAAATGAATCAATTATAAAAAAAAAATGCTTGTAAAAATTTCCATTGATAATATTTTATAATTTTCACACCTAAAAAAATTTCTAATGTTATTTAACTTCAGTGTTATTAATTAATTCATATTAAATAAAATAAAATAACTATTTTTTATGAAAATTAAGTTAGCCAACTTTAGTATTATTAATTTTTTTAGCACAAATTAGAGTTGCTGTTGATGGTGGTACGTATCAATGGCTGAAATACTTAGGACCATTGGCAGATGAAGTTCTCTCCGGTAATTACCTGGAATATGCTCCAGATTTAGTGACAGGTGACTTTGATAGTATTTCACCCGATTGCATGGATAAATTGAAAAATACAAACGTTAAAGTAATTGAAACTCCTGACCAAAATTACACTGATTTTACCAAATCGCTAATTCAACTGTTTAATGAATGCAGACATAAAAATATTAAGGTAAGTTATTCAAATTTTTAATTTAATTTATTAGTAAACAATAAATAGAGTAATTAATTTGCTTTTTTTTTTTAATTTTTCCAGATAAATAAAGTCTATGTTTTTGTTGAATCATCCGGACGGTTAGATCATATTATGGGTAATCTAGATACACTATATAAAAGTGAAAAAATAATCGAAGATGATAAAACGATTATTTTAATAGCAAGTAATTCTTTAACATGGTTATTAAAACCAGGTTACCATATAATTAAAATTCCTAGAGTTTTAATTGAAGATAAGTCATGGGCCGGCCTTCTACCAGTCGGAGCTTCTGTTAAAACTATTTCATCGACTGGGTTAAAATATAATTTAGGTAATATATAAATAAATTATTTATAAATATTGTTTATTATTTTTATACATAAAAAAAAATTTGTTTTTTTTAGATAATCACACTCTAGCTTTTGGAGATCTTATAAGTAGTTCTAATACGTATGATGGATCAACACAAGTCACTATAACTACAGATAGTAAAATTATTTGGTCTATGGGTATTGAATCTTTAGTTGAGTTGGAGTAATTTTACCTCATTTTACTTAAAATTATTTTAAAAATAAATAAATTATTTTTAATGTACTTATCACAAAATAATTTTATTTACAACTATTATTTGTTAGTTACTTTTTTTGTTCAAATAAAAATTTATACATTTATTTATTTAGTCTTTAGTTTCTGTGATATAAAAAAGAGAAAAGAAAACTCAAATTTAAATGTCATATTATTTATTTATTATTAGAATTAACTAATTAAAAAATAATAAATTAATTAAAATAATTATTGAAATTATATAAATAATAAATATTTTAGAGCCAGTTTTTCAATTCGAGATAAAATTTTATCCAGGATAAAATTATTATTGCCGGTATATCGGGTAGGGAGCATCTCTACAGAGAATTTTTCTACATTAATCAAAAATATAAAGTTGTAGTTATTAATATTTATAACATCTATAAAATATTTTTTTTAATTTAGTTTTTGTCGGACGATCACATTTTGAGGTCCCAAAAAACTTTATATTTTTGATTATTTTAATAAAAAAAGAATACACATGAATTTATATTAGCAAAATATCGAGCTTTTGTTTCTGAGAGATGTATCGCCTGAGAGTTTTACGATATAAAAAAGTTCCATTGTAATCGATTGTTCCCTGAGAGATTTTCAAAAGAAGGATTTTTTAAATTAATTTGTTTTCATTGTAGAGTTTTATACTGAGAGTTTTTTAAAATAAAGATTTCTGCTGAGGGATTATAAAATGTAGAAAAATTCTCTGTAGAGATGCTCCCC
Organism: Cotesia glomerata; assembly: GCF_020080835.1. Lineage (NCBI taxonomy): Eukaryota > Metazoa > Arthropoda > Insecta > Hymenoptera > Braconidae > Cotesia > Cotesia glomerata. The sequence goes on from NC_058162.1 coordinate 5,856,585, forward strand.
ACCCGGTATATCTAATACCCGTGCAAAAAAAAATTCTGACTCAAAATGAATTTAAGATTGAAATTTATATTTTGACACAAATATGAATTAATTTTGAGATCAATCCAAATTTTAGATAGATAGATAGATTATTTATGCCAAAGCCTTAACTGGCCAGATGGCAAAAAAAAAAGTTTACATTATATAAATATTTTAAATATTGGAAACTTAATTTAACAATATTTTTGTAACTTAATACATACTTAATGTATATTTTGACAGAGTAAAAAAGAGGAATATAATTAAACAATACAGATTGAAGATAACTTAAAATTTTTGTTTAGTTACATAATTTTTGGTGATTTAACTGAATTTAATTAACAATTTTTTTAAAATTAAGTTCGAAGAGATGATGAAAGATTTTATTTTTGAAAGTTTCAATACTAGACGTTTTGACTAGGTCTTCTGGCAATTCTTCCTAAAGATGAATGAAATTTGAAATTGATTTGTAGATAAAAATTAACACGCTTGTAGAACTTTCGATCTTGCTTCAAAATTTTATTAAAGACTTAAGAATATTTAGGATAAATTTTATGGAGAAAATATTCTTAAAATTCTGAAGTAAGATCGAAAGTTCTACAAGCGTGCTAATTTCTTTCTACAAATCAATTTCAAATTTGGATTGAACTCAAAACTAATTCATATTTGTGTCAAAATATGAATTTCAATCTTAAAAATATTTTGAATCAGAATTTTTTTTGCCCGGGTAACATGAAATATATTGACATAGGATAAAATTTTATCTCCGATTGAAAAACTGGCCCTTAAAGTTCTAAATTAAATTTTATAAATAATAAATAATAAACTTTTTACTAATATTTTTTTATAATAATGATAAAGTGAATTTTTGTAAATAATATTAAATTTTAATTTAGTTCTAAATAATTAATAATAATAAACATTTGAAAGATTTATTTTATTATTTAAATAAGCTTTGTTACTGTTTACATTTTATATTTGTCGCTTAGGAGCAAACTTGAATATGAATACGAATACAAATACAAATACTAAGTGGGATTTATTGCCTTGCTGCCTACAGCCAGTCTCAAACGGCCCGTCGTCCGATACGATTGCAATAGTATAATATTGTACAAGTTGTACATGTGTTCTCTGTATTAAAAATAACAGGCCATGGTTTAATTATTTCTACTATCATAATAATAAATAATAATTATTATTACTATTTTTACTAAGTGATTTATTTTTTCAAAACGAATATATTTTTATAATTAATAAAATTAATATTAATAATAATAAAAAACAAAATTTTTGACAATATGTGTGCTGTTAAATAATATTTCTTATAAATAGTGAGTTTAAAAAGTTAAGCTGAAAAATACCGAGTTATTATTAAATATAACAGTGCAACAGGTCTTCAAATGCCACGTTGTTCATTGCATTTGTATTTATTGTGTCTGTGGCCAACAGTTTTTGAGCAACGTGTAAGATACTCACACTTGTCAATAAATCTAGTATGTATTACTATTACTACTTTATCACACATTTCACTTTACAGTTCTAAACTATGGGGGAGCTCACGGGGGTTCAAAATATTTAAAATAAAAAACCTGTCAATTTTTTAAATTAATAAATTTCAATAAAAAAAATTCTACATTTAGAAATTTCAAAAATTTTTAATGAAAAAATTTTTTTAATAATTTTTTATAAAAATAAAAAATAATTTGAAAAGTCTAATGATTCCAGTTCTGAGTTTTAAAATACCGGCACTATTATTTTTTGTTATTTATTTAATAAATAATTTTTTTTTTTATTAATTTTGAAAAATTTATTTTTAATAATTTAAAAAATTTTATCAAGGTTGAAATTTATTTAAATAAAAATTAATTTATGGTACATGTTTCTAATCAATGTACGCGCATAATACTTATATTTATGACAATTCTTTATAACTATTTTATCATTAGTGATAATAAAATAAAATATTTCAAGTAAATTCTATATATTTTAGTTGTTTTCTTGATAAAAAGAATCATGAGGTAAAAATAAGTAAATATCGATTAATTTTAGTCGAGTTTGAAGGGTGCAAAAGCGAATGAATGACCCTCTCGTAGACAGTCATTGATTACCAATTAAAATATTTATGTTATATTATACTTTATTGATGCAATTAGTCTCATTATTCTAAAAAAAAAATTAAATATTGTATCCACAAATAAAAATTCCACCAATTATCATCATTCATAATTAAAAAAATTTATTTCTTAAAATAAAAATTGATTAAAAATAATTTTTCAATAAATATTATTTTTTTCCGACACTTTAACTATTTTTTAATTTATAAATGAAGAAAAACTTATATTTCAAATAATAATTAATGCAGTAATAAAATTTGTTTATAAATAAATAAATAAATAATGAAAATTAAGTTAGCCGACATCTAAAAAATTTTAGAATTTTTTTTATTGAACAAATTATTACAAAAAAAAATTTTCATTTGTAAAAAACTTGAAAAACTATAATTGGAATTTTTTAAAAATATTTTTTAGTTTTAATTTAATTTAAAAAAAAAAAATAAAAAACTTCAGCTAACTTTAGCATTATCAATAAATAATAATTTTTTTAATTTATAATTTTTAATAAAATAAATATACTCTAAAACGCTCACGTAAAAAATATTATTTATTGAAAAAAAATTGTAAAAAATACTTTTAGAAGCTAGAATCAACATATGTGATTGTTAGATAATAAGTCATGTTATTATTAAATCAGTGGTAATTTAGTATAGTTATCAGTTGGCGTAGAGTTAAAATTGTTTCAGATTGTTTTACTACTCCGGTATAGCATATAGGATTGAAACTTGGCCAATGCTCGTATTAGATAATCAATTCAGCCCCAGAATAATAAAATAATAAAACCATCATAAAGTATTCACAATAAATCATAAGCATCAAAATAAACAGCTAGTATTATAAATATGATACTGAAATAATAGGAAAAAAAATCTACCTAAATCCTTGGCATATTTTATGTATATTATTATATACTCCACTTATAAAAGTACACATATTAGTCTTCTAAATTACTGTTTGGAATATAATAAGTATATGTGCACCGGAAATATATAAAATATTTTTCTCGTTGATTCAGCTTATGGCGTAACTTATTGAGATAAGAATTAAAATATATTATATACTGAGTTTTTATGCTGTTTTTATTGTACTATCAAATTCATTTAAATTTTAAAAAATATCAAATAATAATAATAATAATTAATTAATATAGTTAAAAAAAAAAATAAAAGTATTTTATATTATAAATAATTTATTTATTTATTTTAAGTCACTTTTTGATAAATAATTTAATTGATTAAAATAAATTTATATATTTGTGTATAATCCACGCAACTAATTAATCGTAATCGTAATATTAAAGATAAAAACTTGAGCACATACTTGAAAATAAAATAAATGACTAGATTAACTAGATTGCAAACAAATAGAATGGCTTGTTGGTAATGATAATCCTTTCAACTATTTTCCTTGGACTAGCAATAAATTATTTTTACGCGTAAAATAATATTATATACTTACCCTGTTTTAAATAATTTTTTTTTTATACTTATATTAAATATCAAAAAATATTTTGTGTTGTTTAATTAAATATTTCATAATTTAAATGATAGATCTTTTTTACAAATAGGCAAAATAAATTATAATTTTCTGCCATATGAATATTAATGAAAAAATTTTTTCATAGTTTAAAAATTAATTTAATAACTTAAATAGCTTAATTAACGTAATAACTTAAAAGAATTTAATTTAATAAAATAATAAAATTTTTTTTATTTTTATTAAAGTTTTATAAATTCTTGAGATATACTAATAAAAAATGAAATAATCGTGTATTATATACACAATAAACTTTATTATCAAGATCTAGAAAATGACGTCATTGTCTGATAAGGCTCACTAACCAGTTGCATAAATCAATTTACCTACCATACACCATCCAGTGTTACGTATTAAAAATCTGCAATTAGTCATCATATTTATGAAATTATTTCAAATTTTTCAAATACATTTTTTAGTATTAAAAAAAAAAAAAAAAAAAAAGGAAATATTTGTAATTTATTCACAATAATGTTTAACAACATAATATGATCAATTGTTTGTAGGATGAATGAACGAACAGGAAACACCTGAGGAATGCGACAATGTAACAATGAAAGAGAAAGAGTTCAATGTACTAAAGATAAGTTGTGATGCGTAAAACAATCATCTTCAAGAACTTTTTTTATTAAAGTTGTAATTTAATTCAGTAGTTTAACTCTAAAATAGTTTTGGAAACTCATAAATACATTAAATATAATGTAATTAACTTATAATAAATTTTTTAGAGATATTTTTTATCCATTTAGCTTTTAATATAATTTTTTTAACGAAAAAATATAAGAAGAAAACTATATTGTTATTAAAAGTTAAAATAGCTGATGGATATTTTTACCAATTAAAAATAACAAAACTGTAAATCTTTAGATTAAAGGGTCCTCAGTAGTAGTAGTAGTAGTAGTAGTTTATTTCATATAATGTATGGCCTGAATGGCTTTTTACATCCCTTTCCGCTTACAAGTATTAATTTGATAATGAATTAAAAAAATAAAATAATATGGGTCCTCAGTAGTATTTTTCATCAGGTCATCACTCATCACTTGTTCGCAATAGTGAACGTGACAGCTGTTGACGCGGTTATTAAGGTCACTCAATACAAATCGTTGATTAGTGTCCAAGGTTGTCGTCGCTGTTTAAGTATTTTAAACTAGTTACCATACAGATACGTGAATGGACCATTAAAATAAATATTATGCTCATTTACTAAATTTTATTATAATATAAAAAAAAAAAAAAAAAAAAAAAAAAAAAAACAATTATTTAAAATTTACATCCATGAATTTTAATTTCTCGCATAAGAAAATTTATTGAACAATTAAATCTACTATTAATTAAATAAAAAGTTGACGTAATTAATTAAATGCAATTATTAATAAAACAAATTTTTTTTTGTCCTTACAAATTAAATTATAGAATTAAAAGTAATTAAGGTAAAAGCCCCAATATATGATCATGTACCAGTATATGATCACTCCATGTATTTGTATATCTATATTCACAAATATAGGTATACAAATACATGGAGTGATCATATACTGGTACATGATCATATATTGGGGCTTTTACCTTATGAATAATTAGAGAAAAAATTGTTGTATTATACTGGATAGCCAATAAGCTGAAAATTTATAATTACTTACGTCAGAAAAATATCTATAAAATTAAAAATAATATTATTATTTCTAATGATAGTTAAAAATAATGAACTAGTTACACATTTAGAAAGATTGCTAATTTATAATTATTAAAATTTTTATTCGATTGATAATTAATAAATTAAAGACCTCTTGTAAAGTAAAGAGGTCCTTCAAAAATTGCAACACGTGTATAAGGCAACCCTACACACGGATGCGGTCATATAATTCATATGGGTTTTATGGCATCAGTACTCTCACTTACGATCATTGAACACTATGCTCCCGTAGACAAGAACGGGGGAAAGTCAGATGGATTCGGAATATAAGCATTCGATATGACGAACTAACTGCGGAAAGATTTCGCCCTCTCTTGAGAGTTTAAGTAACTACTATAAATTTTTCTTTTTTAATTAAACTAAAAATTATGAATATTTTCATTAAAATTAAAATCATTATTAAATAAAGAATAAAAACAATTTTTTTAAATAATCAACACCACAGCTTTTTATCAGTGAAATTTAGTTCATCAGATTGTCATCAATTATTAGAGCGTTTTATTTTCAATTTGAAAATATGTCTTTTGCATAATATTAAATGATACAAACGATAAAAATTTATTTATGAATTCTTTTTAGTTATTAAATAAAATTTATTGTTCCGAAAAGTGAGTGTGTTTTTAAGTAATAAAATTGAAATAAATAATTTTCTTAGACTTTAAATAAAATTTATATATCTGATATGATAAAATACATTTATATAAGTTATCTTATCAGCGGAGATCAAGAAAAGAGGGAGAAATTGTTAACCAACGTAGACGGTGTAGACCTTAACTGTTGGTATATAATTTCTACAAGATATGTTCCACTTTAACGAAGTGGTTGAAAAATTTTGTCGTCAGTAATATAATCTACCTCTGGACATTCATAAGTTACGTATATGCTGTGTATTACTGGTGCTGTCTGTATGTAGCTGTTTTTTATATTTTACCATCATAATCTTTTAATTAATTTTTTTTTTTTTTTTTTTTTTTTTTTTTTATAAATACAAAATATGTTAATTTATACATAATACGCTTGATAATTGAAATTAAACAATTAAATTAAGTCTCACGTGTCAGAATTACAACTGCACGTGATAGAGTAAAAAGTAAGTTAGCTAATATCAATAATTAGTTTATAAACCAGAAATTTGATTTTAATTAAAGTTTATACGTCCTTTTTTTATACAAAACTATTATGCAATTTTTTTAATAAATTATCATTAGATGGATGAAGGAAAATTTTTATTAAAAATTTTTTTTTTGATTGATATAAAAGGAAAATTTTTAAAATCTTCAATGTAATTTAAGTTTTTAATTAATATCTATTGCTTTTAAAAAATTAATTTCATATAATCATAAATTGAATTTATCGTAGTATTTAATCGTGCTAAGTGCTATGTTAACACATCATTTAATATACCTTTATTATTCTATTGCACTTGCTTTATAAGTCTTATCAATTTTCTACCAAGGACATTTAAAAAAAAATAAATGTAAGCTTTAATTCAAAATTAAGTTATTAATTTTTTAAATATTAATTAAAAAATTAAATATTAATTTATTGTGATATAATTCAAATTATTATCATAAATTTTTTTAGATCCACGCATGAATTTCTGTACTTAACGGAACAAAATTATTATAAAATTAGCGCTATTGAAAGACAAATTAACTGTGTCATATGAACATGTAAAGATATAATATAACACATTAAATAATATATTTCATGAATTATAATTCATATTAATGACTTGAGTTATTGTTTTATTGCGATTTATTATATTATATGTATGTTTTTAATTTTTGAAAAATTTTTTTTACATAATATTAATAATAATTTAATATATTTTTAAATGCCTGGAGGGAAATAAAGGCTAACAATATTACGAAAAAATAAAAAAAAAATTGTTTGTATTAGATTGGGGAGAGCCAATTACCTGAAAATCTAATAATAATAATAATAATAAAAATTTTTTAAAGTTTTTAATATATCTATACGTACATATATATATATATATATATATATATATATATATATATATATATATATATATATATATATATATATATATATATATATATATATAGGAGACTTTCTATAGATATAGATAGTCACTCATCATGATATCTCTGGAACTATAAGACCTAGAGACTTGAAATTTGGCAGGAATATTCCTTTTGCCAAGTAGAGGTCAGCTAAGAACGGATTTCACGAAATTCCACCCACAAGGGGGGTTGCGGGGTGTTCACGAAAAAAAATTCATATTTTTCAATTATGGCTTTTAATAGTTCAAAACTTGGTCAGAATGTTTCAAATTACATTTAGAAATTTTTAAAACGAATTCTGTGACATTCCACCCCCCTGGCGTGCCCGTGCGGGGGCGTCAAATTAAGAAAAAATTCGTAAATTTCAATCTATAGCTATTAATACTTTGAAACATGGCCAGAATGCTTTTTTGGCGTTTTTGAGCTGTTAAGAATAAATTTCATTAAATTCTACCCCCACATGTCCGTGCGTGGGCGTAAAATTAAAAGAAATTGTACCTTTTGATCTATAGCAGCTAAAGGATTGAAACTTGGCCAGATTTATTTTTTTTGAGTTTTTGAGCTGTAAAGAATGAATTTTATGAAATGCCACCCTCACAAATCCTTGCGTGGGCGTTAATTAAAAAATTATAAAATTCAATTCCTAAAGGATAATAAGAAGGCATTAAATATAAAAAAAATTAAAAATTTTTATATAAGGTAAAAGCCCTAATAGATGATCATGTACCATTATATGATCACTCTATGTATTTGTATACCTATATTTGTGAATATAGATATACAAATACACGGAGTGATCATATACTGGTACGTGATCATCTATCAGAGCTTTTACCTTAATAGCTTAGAACATATTTTGTTGTTACATTTATAAAAAACTAGCCGTTACCCGCCCGCTTCGCGTGGCGTACAATATACGCCAGGCGCGAAAAATATTAATTTTGTTATCTAACTACGTAAGTAGTTATATCATAAATGAATTTTATGAAATTTACACACTCAGATAATAAATTAGGGCATTATAAATTTATATGAGTTAAAAATAATGATTGACACAGCTTTCCACATCACCATGGAGGTACTGTGTCATGCGATGCGTCCCCGTTATTTTACATGGCGGGATCCCCAGTAGGCCTACACCATGGATAGATGTGAGCATGAATGTCAGGGTTTGAAATATGTTATTCATATTCAATTTATAAAAATATAGATTAAATATGAAAAATTCAAACTCAGGCTATCATGTTCACGTCTATGAAAATTAATTTAGCAGATGTTTAATAATTTTAATAGCTTTTTAACAAATAAATTATGGCAAAAAAAATTATTAAAAAAAATTAACATGTATAAATTTTAACAAATTAAAAATGCAGTTTTTTAAAAATAACTTTTTTGAATAAATTTGGCGGGTAACGGCTAGTGTGTATATATATATATTTGACTCGAAGATCGGTGTTACTATAGTTATTATTATTATTCTAAGGCGATAAATCCCGATCCTAAATTATTGAAGAATGACTAATTTTTTATAATTAGTACTTCACCTTAACATTTTTATCGGTATAAGGTATCATACCATCAGAGAAAATTTAGGTGAAAATTAACAATTAAAATTCGTTTTTGACAATTATTATTAGAGAAAGATGTAATTTTTTACTCAGTGTAACTTTTTTCAGTAACCGAAAAAATAATTCGGACAGCCTAGACCAGTCCTGGATCGGGAATTTAGGATCGGGATTTATTGCCTTAGAATAATAATAATAACAATAAAAATAATAATAATAATAATAATAATAAATTTTATTACAGAAAAGGATACGGCATATCTTGGATTAAAAATGGGCAGCATGTTTAGAAGTGAAGAGATGGCTTTATGCCAGCTGTTTATCCAGCCAGAGGCAGCTTATCTTTCTGTCTCGGAACTTGGAGAGACCGGAACTGTTCAATTTCGCGACGTAAGTGAATGATTATGATGAACAATTATCTTACAATTTCATGAAAAAATAATATTAATAATATTTTTTATAATTTTTTTATACAACTAATATTTTCACCGTAATTCCTCAATTAAGATTTATAATGGATGATTCAAATTTTTGTTAATTATAAAATCTCAATTTTGAAATTGCGGCTTTTTTATTAGTCTTAAGAAAAAATTATTTATCTATTTATTTGTAAAGAAACACCCTCGGCAATTTACAAAAATATGTTACATTTTCATGTGTAGAATGTTTAGTAATGTTTATATACAATAAATAGCATCTGTAAAGAGAAGATAGATAAAAATTTTTAGTAATTGATAATTGATAATCGCTAATTGACAGTTTATAATAAATAATTTATAATCACTATAATTTTTTTTTTCTTCTTTATATTAACTTCTTAAATATCTATAATTATACAGTTGAATAGCAGCGTTAATTATTTCCAACGTAAATTTGTAAATGAAGTTCGTCGTTGCGATGAAATGGAACGGAAGCTTCGTTACATTGAAGCAGAAGTTAAAAAAGAGGATGTACCAGTCGCTGAAATAGTCGGCGATTTGCCTCGAGCGCCAATTCCCCGTGAAGTTATCGATCTTGAGGTCTTATTTTATTTTAAATATATTTAATATAATCACTGTAAAAACTATAAATAAAATTAATTATATAACAATAAATAATTTCAGGCACACATTGAAAAAACGGAGCATGATATACTGGAATTAACACACAACGCAGTTAATCTTAAGAGTAATTATTTGGAGCTATCAGAGTTGCAGCATGTTCTTGAAAAAACTCAAGTATTTTTTACCGAGGTACCTAAGTAATTCGACAGCCGGTGTCGTTACGATTTAACAAATAGTGTGATTGATATTACCGTTTAGTCGAAGAATCAAGGCTCTTTTTTGTTTCTCGATCAGCAGGAGGAGGCTAATGACTCTATTACACGAGCTTTGATCAATGAAGAGCAGCAGTATCCGACAACTACAGGCCGTGGACGACTTGAGTAATTTTTTTTATTTTTTTAAAATAATTATCCCAATTTATCATAATAAGTTAAATTAATTATTTTATTTATATTAAAGATTTGTCGCTGGAGTTGTCAATCGGGAGCGTGTGCCGGCGTTTGAACGGATGCTTTGGAGAATATCTCGAGGCAATGTCTTTCTTCGACAATCTGAATTAGAAAAGCCTCTTGAAGATCCAAATACGGTAAAAATTTTATTTTTTTTTAATAATGTATTGTAATGTAATTTATTAACTAACTATAGGACAACGTCCCCTAATAGCCAAAAGATACATAAAGTGTTACAGAGTGTGTGAGAAAATTAAATATTAAGCTATAACATTTATAAAGAAAATAATTAGAAATGAGAATAATGTTTATTAGAATAAAAAAAGACCATTTGGCAGCCGAAATATAAGTAGATTTCTCGAATAAAAAAACATACTTCTTATAAAATAATATTAATAATAATAAACAACTTCTGTTGCAATAAAACAATGACCTCAAAATGAAAGCAAAAGTAAAATTTTATTAAATCTGTACTGAAAAAAAAATTAACTTAATTCAAGAATTTTTCGTCTTGAACCAAGAAAATAATTTTGAAGAGTTTCATTGTCTTGAATCAAGACGAAAAATTCTTGAATTAAGTAAAATTTACTTAAATTAAGAAAAATTTCTTAGTTTAAGAATTTTTCTACTCAAATCAAAAAGATAAAATCATTCAAAATTATTTACTTGATTCAAGGAAATTTTTCTTTCTATGTGTCTGAGAAAGTAGGTAATTTTTGGCCTAGACTGATAGTGAGGTATGCAAATTAAAGTTTATTTAATAAGCTTTCAGATGCAATTGACAGAATTTTGATAGGATATCGCGTTCAATTGTAATTGCACGGAAATACGGTGAAAGTGAAAATTTTTGCAATTTTTAAAAATTTTTGAATTTATTTATTTCGTTCAGAATAGACCCAACAGCCCGAAGGTCAATAACAGGGTCATAAAACAATTTATACATAGTTTAACTTAGTATAATTTTTATAACAAGAGGCGAAGTACAAATTAGAAATTTTAATTAATGCTAATAAAATACAGGTCCACACAGTAAGTCAGGAATATGATCTATAACTATTTAGTATGTAGTATAAAGAATGGTAACAATAATTGAGATATAATAGGGGAAAAAAAAAAAAAAAAAAAAAAAAAATAAAATATATAGTGAGAAGCTTATAATAGTTATCCAAAAAAGTTAACTAAGTGCTGAAAAAAGAGTAAATATTAGTAAGAATCTCAGTATCGAAAACACCTGGTTTAAGCCAGGTGACAGCAAAAATATATATCTCTGAATTGCTCCCATTTCTAAACTAATAGACAGATTTAGCTCATCTTAGAACTTGACCTCAGAAATCGTCTTAAGAATGATTATGTTACATTTTATTGGGATCCGTAAAGAATTGCGGGAGTTAGAGAAGAAACAATGTCGATTATATCGTATATATCGACGTTCTAATTAGCAAATTGTCTAACTCCATTTTAGAGAATCTTCTATTTGTACGAAAAAAACAATTAGTTAAAAATTTATTATCACTTTAAAAAACCATTTAATATCATTAATATTTACTAAAGATATAATATTTAGATTTGAATCATTCAAATAATTTATAATTGGATTATTACTACATCAAAATGTTAAAAAATCACCCTCTAAAAAATAAGGAGTTAGACAAATTGCTAATTAGACCATCGATATATATAAATACATACATATATAAACTTTTGAACCATATGCATTTTCTGAATCCGCTTGACGAGCTGAGTCGAAATATAGCAAAATTTTATTTTTCAAAAGTTCCGTCATGAGGACCAATGCAATAGTTAGATTTCCATGAAATCTACTAATAAACAATAATAATTATTATTATTTATTTTTTCAGGGTAATGAAATTTATAAAACGGTATTTGTAGCGTTTTTTCAAGGTGAACAATTGAAGAGCCGTATCAAAAAAGTATGTGCTGGATTTCATGCTTCATTATATTCTTGCCCCAACAGCAATGCAGAACGATTAGAAATGCTAAAAGGAGTTCGTACTCGTTTAGAGGATCTCAATTTAGTAAGTAATTAAATTTTATTTATCTATGATATTGAATTTAACAAATATTGAACAATTTTTTTTTATTTTTATGACGATTAAATTGTGATTAAAATATTTTAGAAAAAAAATCCCGCATGTAGAAATTAAAAATTTTTTTTTTATTAATATATATTTTATTTAATTAAATAAGGTTCTTAATCAAACTCATGATCATCGACAACGAGTACTGCACAACGTTGCTAAAGAAATACCTAATTGGAGTATTATGGTCCGAAAAATGAAAGCGATTTATCATACCATGAATTTATTTAACATGGATGTTACGAAAAAGTGTTTGATAGGAGAATGCTGGGTGCCAATGGCTGACCTTACAATGGTTCAAAGTTGTCTTACGGAAGGATCGGTAAACTATTTTTTCTTTTTTTATCATCTTCATAAACTCTTTACAATACATTATTGTCTATTTAATATTTTTCAGAGATTATGTGGAAGTTCAATCCCTTCATTTTTAAATGTTATCCATACAGATGAAGATCCACCAACATTCAATAGGTCTAATAAATTTACAAAAGGATTCCAAAATTTAATTGACTCTTACGGTGTCGCATCTTACAGAGAAGCTAACCCAGCGCTGTATACAATCATAACATTTCCATTTTTATTCAGTGTTATGTTTGGTGATACTGGTCATGGTGAGATTTTATTATTATTATTATTATTATTATTATTATTATTATTTATTTATTTAATTGGCCATGAAGTCGAAACTCCTTGCGGCCATCCAAAATTGATACAAAAAATCTTAATATAATATATAATATAATATATTATTAATATATTATTTAATTAATATATTATATAATATAATATATTATTAAATAATAATAATATTAACCACTGACAAGCACACTTCTAAACCATATACCTCTTTAGGCATTGAGGGCGAAAAGTACCCAACATATTTTATTTTCAAATATCATGGTCCCTAATAAAGTTAGAGAATTTTTTTTTTTTAAATCAAAGCTCAAAAAATTCTCTATAAAATAGATATAATATTAAATTAATTAGTGCCAATTAAAATAGATAAAAATACTATCGAAGTTTAAATATACACAAAGAATTATAACGAAATAAAATTTTGGGGCGGGTACTTTTTACCTAATGTGCTTGTCAGGGGTTAATTATTATTAACAATAATTTTATTTTAATTTAGGTTTAATATTGACTATTTTTGGTGCTTGGATGGTAATTTGGGAAAAAAAGTTATCCGCTAAAAAAACAGACAACGAAATATGGAATATATTTTTTGCTGGTCGTTATATAATATTACTCATGGGAATATTTTCAATTTACACCGGAATTATTTACAATGATATTTTTTCAAAGTCTGTAAATATATTTGGATCTAGTTGGAGAGTAGAATTTACCGGTAAAGAGTTAATGGAAAATAAACACCTTCAACCAGACCCTGCAACACCTGCTGGATATGCACAAGTACCATATCCTATAGGATTAGATCCAGCTTGGGCGCTCGCTGAAAATAAAATTATTTTCTTGAATTCATATAAAATGAAATTATCCATTATTTTCGGTGTTGTTCACATGATTTTCGGCGTTTGTGTTAGCGTTATAAATATAATGTAAGTTTTATTAATTATATTAATTAATAACTTTATTAAAAAATGTTTTTTTTTTTATTTTTTTTTAGACATTTTAAAAAATACGCAAGTCTTGTTTTGGAATTTTTGCCCCAACTTTTGTTTCTCATTCTTCTTTTTGCGTATTTGGCGGCACTTATGATAATAAAATGGATTTTATACAGCGCTGCAGCAAAAGGTTTGTTTAATCCTTTAATTATCTATATTATTAAGAGAATAAGCAAAATTTTTTGGCCAGTGTATTTACATGATAAAATGGGTTTTTCTGGTTAAATTTGGTATCGTTGGAAAAGTCTTGACCTGGAGTTGTGCCTTTTCATGATTTCATATCATTCTCACCAATAGTCAATTTATGATTATAAGATTATTATAAGTATTTAGACTGCATTTGAAAATGCATTATCTCTAGATACATAATTAAGAAATGACCTTGTATCTTGTGAACTATTGACATTTTTAAAGGTATAAGCTCATCCCGATGTTACACTCATCAAGACCTTTCATTTAAGTACCCACATAATTTTTTCATATATTTATATATATTATATATATGTATGTATATATGAAAAATATATCAAAAATGCATGTGGGTACTCAAATGAAAGCTCTTGATGAGTGTAACATCGGGATGAGCTTATATCTTTAAAAACATCAATAGTTAAAAAAGTACAATGCAATTTAACATAATTAAGAAACGACCTTGTGTCTTGTGAACTATTGACATTTTTAAAGATATAAACTCATCCCGACATTACATTCATCGAGACCATTTATTTGAGTACCCACATCAATTTTTCATATATTTATATATATTATATATATGTATATATGAAAAGTATATCAAAGTGCATGTGGGTACTCAAATGAAAGCTCTTGATGAGTGTTACATCGGGATGAGCTTATATCTTTATAAATATAAATAATTAAGAAATAACCTTGTATCTTATGAACTATTGACATTTTTAAAGATATAAGCTCACCTCGACATTACACTCATCGAGACCATTTATTTGAGTACCCACATCAATTTTTCATATATTTATATATATTATATATATGTATATATGAAAAGTATATCAAAGTGCATGTGGGTACTCAAATGAAAGCTCTTGATGAGTGTTACATCGGGATGAGCTTATATCTTTATAAATATAAATAATTAAGAAATGACCTTGTATCTTATGAACTATTGACATTTTTAAAGATATAAGCTCACCTCGACATTACACTCATCGAGACCTTTCATTTGAGTACCCACATCAATTTTTCATATATTTATTTATATTATATATATGTATATATGAAAAATATATAAAAATGCATGTGGATACTCAAATGAAAGCTTTTGAGGAGTATAACATCAGGATGAGCTTATATCTTTAAAAATGTCAATATTGAAGGAAGTACAGTGCAATTTAACGAAAGTCATTATTTAATAAAGCAAAATTTTATTTATTCATAGTTCACAAGTCACGACAGTCACATAGTGACTGCAAGGTTTCTAGTATTAAATATATGATTAATTTTTTTTTAAATAAAAATATGACAAATATATTCAGGTACCGACTGGGAGCCTCGCTGCGCACCGTCAGTTTTAATAATATTTATTAACATGATGCTTGGAGGTGGTCAAGGACAATCAGAGTCTTCTTCATCGGCTGTCAATGAAACCTTAGCTACAGTAGTAAAACCCTGTCCTAAATGGATGTATCCAAATCAAGATATTGTACAAGATGTATTTAAATACGGAGCGCTTCTCTGCGCTCCGGTATTATTATTCGGTAAACCACTCTATTGGTTAATTACAAATAAAGCATCGAAAAAGCGACAGGTAAATACAAATATTATTTATTTTTAAACTAGTGAATAAAATTGAAAAAAAAAAATGTTTTTTTTTAGAATAATGGAGTTGCTTCACAAGATATTGAACTTGAAAGCAGTAATTTTCCATCCAATGGCGATACACTGAATAGTGTAAGCCGTAATCATGGTGGTGGTCATGATGATCATGAAGAAGATAGCTTTAGTGAAATAATGATCCACCAAGCTATCCATACTATTGAATATATCCTTTCAACAGTATCCCATACTGCGTCTTATTTGCGACTTTGGGCTTTGTCGTTAGCTCATGCTCAACTTTCAGAAGTATTATGGGTTCAAATATTAACTCAAGGAATTAAATTTGCTCCAGATAGAGATTTTATTGGTGGTATTACTATATTTATTGCATTTGCAATGTGGTCATTTTTCACTATTGCTATTCTTGTCCTGATGGAAGGTCTTTCAGCCTTTCTTCATACACTTCGACTTCATTGGTAAGTTTAGTTTTATTAATAAAAAATAATTATCTATTATTAGATTATTAATCTAATAATATATCATCTACTAGCTGACCCGGTGAACTTCGTATCACCTACAATATATTTTATTACACCTTTCGAACAGCGATTATCAATCTTCAAACTCTAATCTACTCCGATAAAGAATAAATACTGGCTGCATGAAGTGCGGTTAGAATTTTGTCAAATTATTAAATGAAACTCGCTTCTCATTATCGCCAGAAAATCAAGATCCCAAAAAATGAACACTGAATTTATGAAATTTTTTTTTGTCTATTATCTATATATACAAAAGATAGACGATTAAAAATTTTAAATCTGTTGATTTCCTCAGCTGAATTTTCGGGTTTTTCGAAAATTTTATTCTTTCAAAAACATCCCTGAACTATAGCGAACAAAACAAAAAGAAAATTGTTGAAATCGGTCCAGTCGTTTTTGAGTTTTAGCGAGACTAACGCACAACTATTCAATTTTATATAAATAGATAGACTTATATAGGTGACAAATGAAATACTGCTGTGAAGCAGGAAACAATTGATGTTACTTACTTGATATTTTTGATTTTTTAATATTTAGGATTTTTTTTTCAGTTTTTTATTTTTCTAAACCATCCTTGAACTATAACGTACAAAACAAAAAAAAAATTTTTTTAATCGGTCCAGCCGTTTTTGAGTTTTAGCGAGACTAACGCACAGCAATTGATATATATATATATATATATATATATATATAGATTATATTAGATTATTAATCTAATAATATATTATTTATTGTTAGATTATTAATTAAGTAAAATATTATCTATTATTAGATCATTAATCTAATAATATATTATCTATTATTAGATGTTTAATAATATTTTTTTTATTATTTAGGGTCGAATTTATGAGTAAATTTTATGAAGGCCATGGACATCTATTTCAACCTTTTTGTTTCAAAAGTATTATAGATACAGCATCTACCGAGGAAGATGAAGATTAGATATACATATCTATGGAATAAATCATCGTCAATTAAAAAGACAATAATTTTAAGGGTTTATAATAGAAAATAATTTTCATTTGATAAATTATGAAAATAGTGCTGCTTTAGATAAATATAAGCAAAATATATCAAATTACAAAATTATAATTTATGGTTTGGACTTGAATTTAAATCAATACAAAATTTAATGGTAAAAATAAAACGTATATATATTTTTTTTAAATGATATCCAATCAAAATGTGGAAAATATTGAAAAATATGAATTAAATTTTTAAATAATAAAAAAATTGAATTTTAATTGAAAAAGATTATACAGATGCAGTGTTCCATAATCAATTAATAAAAGTAATAGTGATGTACATTTAAATAATTTGCATAATATAAATGTATAAAATATTGTAATTTTATTTATTTAAATAATAAATCAAATGATATACCCAGCGCATTTGCAACATATATGTGTTTAGCATAGATCTGTTATTCAATCACCGGTTGTTGCATTACCTTACAAACCAAACTAATTCAACTATTTCTTTCTTTCACTGTTAACTCGATATGTATACATTTATTTCTGATACATAAAAAACATATCATTAAATGTTTCGTCACTTAATAAGGTCTTATTTTATTAGAATTTATAACTTTCTTTAGAAAAAAACTAGTGTTTAAATTTATAAATGTACAATTTAAATAATAAGTAATATTTTTATTAAAAGCGAAAATGGTTGGGATAATAAATATTTAATGTTTAAAGAAAAAAAACATTTTATTATTTTAATATAATCGTATTAAAAATAGTTTTCGTTTTACAATTTTTTTTTTTTCACTACACTAATTAAATTTTATAAAATAAATTTGTTCAACAACTAAACTAACAATAATCGACGGTATTAAGAGTTATAATTTATATACACATAAAATGCTTAAAAAATAATTTTAACAATTTTTTTTTCTAATTAATTGTAAATATGTTCTTTTTTTTTAATTTCATACAAATTATTTTTAACTTCCCACTAAGAAAATTAAAAATTTTCAAAAATCGGGAAGTTATTAAGACTATTCCCGAGATGGTGTCTGTATGTATGTATGTATGTATGTATGTATGTATGTGTGTGTGCGTGTGTGTGTATGTATGTGTGGATGTATGTAAACCTCTCATAACTTTTGAACGGCTTGATCGATTTGATCGCGGTTGGTGTCATTCGAAAGGGTTCGACTAAACTTAGATTTTAAATACAAGTTGGCCCGATTCGGACCGATAGATTTTGAGAAATCTTAAAAAAACTGCGAAAAAAATTTTTTCCAATTGTGGTTTTTTTTTTAATAACTTTCAAACGGCTCGACCGATCAATTCCAAAAACTAATCAGCTCTTAACATAAAAAAATCACGTCGATCACCACCAATCTAGTCAAAATCGGTTGATTCTTTCGTGAGTTATCGTTGACGAAAGAAATCGAAAAAAAGTGTTTTTTTCGAATTACACCGAAACTTCCGGTCTTATCAATTTGTGTTTAAAAATTTATCATAGAATTTGAAAAACTGCGTCGAATGCCGCCAACCGCGTGAAAATCGGTTCATTCATTCAAAAGTTATTGTGGTTTGAAAATTCAAAAAATAGTGTTTTATTAAACTTTCATCAGACTTTTGAGCTTGGAGAGCTCAAAACTACACAAAATTATATTTTTGAGCTCTTCGAGCTCAAAAATGTAATAAGTGCGTTTTTGAGCGCTTAATTACGAAAGTAGCGGGAAGTTGCAGGGATGGCCTTCAGGGTCAACCGTTTTCCTAATTTTTTTTTTTAATTTTTATCACACTTTTTTAAATCAGAAAAAAAGATTAATTAATTATTTAAAAATATTTTTTTAAATTATAATTTTGATTACAAAATTTATTTTTTTTTTTAATATTTAACTATAACTTTGATATTATTATTATTATTATTTATTAAAGAGGATTTATTATTTTTTAAGCCAACTTACTCGATCTACTTAGAGAATATTTAATTTGTATTTATTAATTATTTTCACCACAATATTGTCGATATGAGCACTCATACCATCATCGGGTGAATATGTAATAATTAAAAATTTTTTGATTTTTCAAGACAATTTTAATTGGAATTATTTAAAGATGTTATTTTTCACTTGATTTATTTATTTTTAAATCAGCCCAACAACCCACACTGATAGAAGGATTTGTTTGTAGTTAAAAATATTTGTTAATATTTAACAAATCATTTATTAGAAGCCATTTGTTAGTCCTTAATAAATATTTCTTAGTATTTAAAAAGATTTATTAAAATTTAATAAATGAATATCAGATTTATTAAATACAAAAAAATCATTTTAAATACTAAGAAATATTTGTTTAATACTAAAAAGTGGTCTCTAATAAATGATTTGTTAACTATTAACAAATATTTTTTAATGCAAATAAATCCTTCTATCAGTACATAGGCCAATAACAGGGTCGCTACAATGTTGTAAAATATAGCTTAATGTCATGCGGTGTTTTACATTTTTACAATTTTTAGAAATGAAACTTTTTTTAGTAACCGAAAAAATAATTCGGAACGCTTATACCGACAATATTTAAGTGAAAATAATTAATAAATAAAAATTGAATAATCTTTAAGTAGATCGGGTAAGTTGGCTTAAAAAATAATAAATCCTCTTTAATAAAATCACCGACCTTAGTAATATTTTTAACATTATTATTAAGTTTATTAAGTATTCAATATAAAGTAATTAAGTAATTATATAACTATAGAGAGTTGATATTTAAATATAAATAAATTGAGTATTGAAAAAAAATTTTTTTTTTTTTTAATTGAAGTACATAAAAAAAATAAAAAGTATCTTTAAAATCTTATTTAGAATTATTAATTTTTTGATTACTTTCTTGTCTATCACAATCATCATCACCAATAGAATTAATAGAATTAAGTTGAATATCTTTATCATTAAATCTCTTCCCAAGGCACGTAGTAAAGCAAGTATCCCCTACCCCAAATTTCTCGCCATCCTCAAGAGTTTCCGGCATGGGATGTCCAGCGGTTTCAGGAAGGTACAAAGCTAAGAACCCAGAAATCAAAGCAACGCCGCCAAAAGTAGTAGCTGGTACCCTTGGATCAAGCGTGTCTAACAATAAAAGCATCGGAGTTAAAGCTCCGCTAAGACGACAGCACATAGAGCCGACTCCAAGCGCGGTATTTCTCAAAACAGTTGGGAATAATTCGGCAGTGTAATTATAAATCACCGCAAATGATATTGCAATACAGGATTTACCGAATAAAACAATCCCAATCACAGCGTTGCTACCGCCAAATAATTCTTTGGGAATTGAAGCAGCTACTACACAGCAAATCCCGCCGATAATCATGAAAACACTTACTAAAAATCTTCTTCCTACTCTGTCCATAACTAATACTGTAAATACATAACTCGGTAATTCAACAATACCGCTCAAAGCTAGCATTAAATACGGATTGCCTTCAAGATTGCCGCTGCTCAATGAAAGACCGTAATAGACAATTGCATTTGCGAACCAATTAAGACAAACATTAAGAAAATTTTTTCTCAAATTTGGAGTTTTAAGTAAATCAATAACACCATTGCTACTTTTTACACTTTTATTATTATTGCTGTTACTATATTTAGCTAGATTTTTAGCGACAAATTTATCTTCATCTATCATAGGATTATCACCGTTAAATTTAAGCGCTTTTTGGACTATTTTTATAGCTTCTTTAGGACGTCCCTGAACCCACAGCCACCTCGGAGATTCGTCCATAAGCCACCAATGGCCAATTAAAATAAAACTATGAAGACCGTAGACAATTTGCAGCCACATTCTGTCTTTAATAATGAATCCCCAGAGAGCAACAAGGACAAATCCGAATGAAAAACACACTTGGAACATAATGCCGCAAAAAGTGCGTTTTGATGATCCAACCATTTCCATAGTAAGTACAAATCCGGTAATATAAGCTCCAGATGAACCGAATATACCGTATAGAAATCTTAGACACAAAAATGTATAATATTCCGGAATAAATGCAACTATTACACCTAGTATAAGTTGCCCGGTTGCTGATATGCAAAATATTATTTTACGCCCGTATTTATCAGCTAAACTGCCTAAAGTAACAGCTCCGGTAAATACACCTAACATGTAAGTCGACTGCGCTACTGCGCCTTTCCATTTATTTGAGCAAACAAAATTCCACTCTATTCCTCGAGAAGATTTGTAATATGTGTCATCATAGATCCAATCATCGCATTGTTTTACTATTGAATCATTTGTTAAGTAATGACAGGAATCCAAATTTAACGGAACGTCGGTTAGTTCTGTTCCGTTTGGATAAGTTGCATTTATACCTGGTACAATGTCCCAATTTAGTTCTGATTTATCGGATAAACCGAGTTTATCTATTAGACCAGGTACAATACATTTGTGATCAGGTACCGCCGCGACAGTAATTAGCGTTAACATATGAAGGCCAGCTAATAGTCCTGATACCACGTGTAAGCAAAATTGAAATGTTTGATATTTTCCAAATTCACCAATATGGGACATTAACTCCTCGAGATCTGCATCAACACTTGCCATTTTTATTTTATTTTATTTTAGACTTATATAAGTTAGTTTTTTTTCGAGAGTTTTGTTGGATTTTTTCAATACTGATCAGTGAATGAATGAATGATACTGATCAGCCACGTATGCCGCTCAATAGACTACTGAGTAATGCAATTGGGACTACGGAGTAATGCAATTGGGTTAGTAACCTTTAGTAACAGTGCATTCAATATCTTTACTAGTCTCTGACTATTAAATTGCGAAAAAAAACTTGTTGTTTTACATTATTTATCAACTCTTTTTCTATAATTTTCTTTTTGTCATTATTATTATGATTATTTTCTTCAAAAAATAATTTTATAAAAATCTAAATTATTCTTTAAAAAATCTTATGTAATTCATTCGTTACATAACATTAAAATAATGTTTCTGTTGTAAAGTATTGATGTCTTAAGTACACACAAGTGAGGTCAATTTCCAAAGAATAACAATTTTTATTTTTATCTATTTAAGTGTAATTAATTTCTAATTTTTTAATCGATTTTGTAAAGAGTTTTAATTGTTTTACAAATGTATCATCTTCTGTAATTATGGCAGATTAGCGATTATTAATTAATTACTCCTCAGTTATGAAGAACAATTATACCAATGAAGATTAACTTTTATTGGTAATTCAAACTAGGCCAATAAATTTATATTTACATAGATAGAGAAGTATCTTTATGGTGATAAATATGAAAAATTACTGCCAGAAATAGATTTTTTTATCAGTTGTTGCTGTTATATTGTTCTATTGTTATTATTATTATGTAGCTTATAATAATAATGTGACTATTACTAAATTTAACTTTATTGGAGTTGGTGTAAGTTTATCACAAATTTAATCTTGTGAAATCTCTTCTTCATTGAATCTGATAAATAAAAAAAATGAAAAATATAAATTAATAAATAAAAAATTTCTTATTTTATATTTAAAACTGAACACATTTATAAATCATAAAATTTAATTAAAAAAAAAACACAAATTTTCAATATATTTAATATTTAAAAAATAATATTTTACATATTTTATGATAAATAAAAATAAAATAATAAATAATTAAAATTATTTTTCTCTAATGATACTAAAGTTAGCCGACGTTTTTACTTTTTTGTTTTTAATAATTAAATTAGAACAAAAAAATATTTTTTAAAAATTGCACTTACAGTTTTTTACAAATGAAAATTTTTTTTCTAGTCATTTTTTCAATAAAAAAAAATTAAAACGTTTTTAAATGTCGGCTAACTTCTGTATCATTTTTTCTTATATATTTATTAGAAAAATTTTTTGGTTATTGTGCATATTTTTTACTGAGATATTTTTTATATCATTGTAAAAATTATATTTTGTCAATAACGATCAAATTAATATATAAAAATTTTTACATTGTGTCAATAGGTTATAAATTATAAAATAAATTCATAAAATATATCAATTTCATCATAGTTATCCGGTGAATAATTAAAAAAAAAATTCTGATGAAATATTCAGTGATCTCAGGGTATAAAGTTTATCAATAAATTTATTTAAATAACAAGTAAAAAGTAAAAAAGTTCAACTTACGTATTTTGATCCAACTTGCGTTAAATTTATCATGAATAATGGAAATAATAATAACAATTGAGTATTATTAATAAATATTATTATATATTTAAAAAAAACTTTTAAAGCACATGCAGTGCGTACACGAGTTCGTGAACAATTGTTGCCTGCAGACGGGCAAGCGTCAGTCAGAGTATAGCTTATCCGCTGATATTTAGTTTTTTAGTCTTTTTTTAATCATTCTGCTGTAGTTTGAAAACTGTCACATAAAATTCTCTAAGCATTTATATAAATCACTTTGTAAATTTCTATTTGTAATAAATTTTTTTTTTTTCTAAATATTTATGTGGGAATTTAGATAATTTTTAATTTTACAAAATAAAAAAATTAAATTATTTAAAAGATTTGATACACAAAATAAATATTTAATAATTTTCCAATTACTAATGTGTTATGAAACTTGACGTAATAGAAAATAACAATGTTATTAATTTTTCTTATTTACATCTAGACAATTGAGGCCGTGTTAACATTAATAAACAATTATTACCCGAGATTTTATTGAGATATATGTCACTGTTACTGTAATTTATCACAATAACTATAACATCAACAGAACTGAATTTAAAAATTAATAAATTTAATTTTACATCAAAGAAAATATATATACAGTTTGTCAGTAAGTGGATAGACGTAAGTGGATTTAATATCAACTATGTATGTACATAATCAATGAAAATAAAGTTAGCCGGCATCTAAAAATTTTTATGATTTTTTTTATTGAAGAATTATTATAAAAAAAAAATTTTTTATTTGTTAAAAACTTCAAAAACTATAAGCGCAATTTTTTTTTAATATTTTTTAGTTATAATTTAGTAAATTAAGCAAAATTAAAAAATTAAAAATGTCGGCTAATTTTATTGTTATACATAATCAAGGGTCGCGAATAATACAAAAAAAATAAGAATTTAAATTAAACATTTTATTCTTAAGTTTTAATTTTGGTTTGGAAATTTTTAAATCTGTCAATTATTAAAAGTGGTTAAAAAATTTTCAAAATAACTTACAAAAGATTCAAAATGGTTGAAAAATTTTAAATAAGCAATAGTTGAGTTTATCTTGGGGTTTCAATCAATTTAATGACACTGAAGTTGACAGATATTAAAAACTTTTTTTTTAATTTTATAGCAATTAAACTATTATAAAAAAATTTAATTAAAAAGTTCCACATGTGAAAATTAATGAAAATTACAAGTGAAAATTTTTAGAAGTATTTTTTTATTGTAATTGATTTATTAAAAAAATTTTTAAAATTAACAGCTGACGACTAACTTCAGTATTATTCAATTTCATAAATCAGATGATTATTCTGATTATTCTTCAGTTACCTACAAATGAAAATATAAATAAAAAATTTTCTGTAGATGGCGATGTGTATTTTGTATATTTTGTCCTTTAAGAGCGGTTTATAATTGATTTTCAAACGTGTTTTTCTCATGTATGTGATAAAATTTCGAAAAAAAACGCTTCGCTCTTCGATAGATAATTAAATTATCTATCGAAGAGCGAAGCGCTTTTTTGGAAAATTTTCATTTATTTATGCATAAAATGCGTTTTAAGATTCCATTTGTTGTACAAGTATGACAGAGATACTTTCGTTTGTCCAATAGAGGGCGAGAGAGAGAAAAAATGTAAACCCTTAAGGGCCAGTTTTTCAATCCGGGATAAAATTTTATCCGAGATAAAAGTATTGTCAATATAATAAAAAAAAAAAAAAAGAAATAAATAATTTAGCGACGTGATATTGCTCTCAGTTAATTCTCCATGAATTTGGTCATTTATTTAAATAAAAAATAAATATATCATAAAAATAATAATAACCTCTTGTTGTGTCATTTAAATTGTTTTTAAATTAATTAACACAATTATAGATTAATAATAGATATGTCAAACGCAAGATATGAGCTTGAAGAGCTCAAAAGCATAGAGAACAGCGACCGCTTTGAGCTCGGAGAACTCAAAATAACACATAAATTGTAATTTGGAGCTCGAAGAGCTCGTTAACGTTACAAGTGCAATTTCAAGCGCTTAGATATGGAATTAGCGGGAAGTTGCAGGGATGGCCTTCAGGGTCATCCGTTTTCCTAATTTTTATTTTATTTATTTACAATCAGCAAGTTGTCACAGTTGAAGATTAATATCCCGATAAAAAATATTTATATAAATTGGTTATATATGATTATATATGAAAAATGGCCAAATATAATCATATCTAATTATATGTAACAATATTTAATACATCTAATTAATTATTGGGTTAATTTTATGGATAGAATATTAATATGGTCCTACGCAATTCTGTGTTACCAATTAAAATGCAAAAAAAAAAATATCTTGATATAATTTTATAGCTATAACACCAGCGGTCACCCATCCAACTACTAACCCTGCTCAATGCTGCTTATCTTTGGTGATCTCCGTGCGTCTTGAAGTGTCTGTCTGCCGTGCTGCAGTCTTAGATGATAATGATTCTATGATCTACATAATGTATCATATGAGTTTATCATAAATGGAATATAAAAATTGATTTTAATATATATTTGGATAGTCATTATTCATAATTTATTTATTTTACCGAATTTTATTATAATATAACACTTATTTAAATAATAAAATAAATAATGATTTTACTATTAGGTAGTAGCAAAGTAGACCAAAACATCTCATAGGAAATGTGACAAATTTTGTATTTCAGAATTATTCAAACGTAATATTATAAACATCATTTTACACTTTTTGTGATTACCAAAAAAAAATTTTTTTCAAAGAAAAAATTTTTATGTCTGTTAATTATATATAAGCATATATAATTATATATGGGACTATATACAATCTTGCATGGCTGTGTATTGCTCCATATATAGTCATATATAATTATATATGATTATATATTAACCTCATATACAATTCCATATATAATCATGTATGATTATATATAATTCTATATACTTATATATAATTGTATATGGAACTATATATAATCCTGCATGGTTGTATATTGCTCCATATATAGTCATATATAATTATATATGATTATATATAACCTCATATACAATTCCATATATAATCATGTATGATTACATATAATTCTATATACTTATATATAATTGTATATGGAACTATATATAATCCTGCATGGTTGTATATTGCTCGCCATATATAGTCACATATAATTATATATGATTATATATAACCTCATATACAATTCCATATATAATCATGTATGATTATATATAATTCTATATACTTATATATAATTGTATATGGAACTATATATAATCCTGCATGGCTGTGTATTGCTCCATATATAATTATATATGATTATATATAACCTCATATACAATTCCATATATAATAATGTATGATTATATATAATTCTATATATTTATATATAATTGTATATGAAACTATATATAATCCTGCATGGTTGTATATTGCTCCATATATAGTCACATATAATTATACATGATTATATATAACCTCATATATGATTCCATATATAATCATGTATGATTATATATAATTATGTATGATCATATATAATTGTATATAATTATATATGTGATTCCATATATAATCATATATGATTACATACAATTATATATAATTATATAGATACATTTTTTCTCGGGATTTTTGTGACATGCGGCTAATGTTTATTTATTTTAATTCAAAATAAGTGACTGAATTCAGGGAGAACTACTCGTACGCAATATCACTGTGCTGAATTATTTATTTTTATCATTATATTGGCAGTACTTTTATCTCGGATAAAATTTTATCTAGGATTGAAAAACTGGCCCTAAGTGAAATGAAATTCCGATAAGTTTTGTTTATAAGCTTGAACTTGTAATTAGAAAAGCAATTATCATGAAAACCGTACCGCATCAAAGATTAGTGATGGCTGGAGATCGTGATGGGTTTGTTAACAATTAAATATAATTAAATATTATTATAAATAATAGATATTTTATAATTAATTATTTTTCCTTATTTTTTTTTTAGGTTACTCTGAAATTTATTCTAATGATAATAAAATCTATAAAATCAGCAGACATCTGGGGATTTGTTGATTTTATTAAAAAAATCATACTTAGAAAACATTAAATTTTTTTTACT